>NC_040083.1:42786144-43091519 GCF_003369695.1 Bos indicus x Bos taurus
GCCTACAGGTCTAGATTCAGATTGGACTGTTACGATTACTGTGATGCTTAAGTTGTGAAAGTGAAAGTCACTCAGTTCTGTCTGACTCTTTGCAACTCCATGGACTATACAATCCATGGAATTCTCCAGGCCAGAATACTGGAGTGGGTAGCCTTTCCCTTCTCCAGGGGATCTTCCCAACCCAGGGATCGGACCCAGGTCTCCCACATTGCAGGTGGATTCTTTACCAGCCGAGACACAAGGGAAGCCCAAGAAAACTGGAGTGGGTAGCCTATCCCTTCTCCAGTGGATCTTCCAGTGGATCTTCCTGACTCAGGAATTGAACCAGGGTCTCCTGCATTCTTTACCAAATGAGCTATCAGGGAAGCTGTCTGACACAGAGAAGGGGACCCTGTATGTTATTTGCCTTGCTTATCCTGTACAAAATCTGACTCCATCCTGGTCAGCCCAGGAATGCACTCCTCTATCTCTTACAAATCCTTTGGCTTGAATGAGTATCTTCCATTCTTAGAAAATACCCAGACATCTTGGCCCAGGTGAAGACCCACTTGGTCCATGATTCGTGACCATCTTACCACCCACTATCTTACTTCTGAAGGTGCAGAAAGGGCTTTATCCTGATTGGGAGTGTGGATCAGAAAAGCAGAACCTGGTTCTATATTTTTCACGCAGCCTTTCTGAGACTTTCAAAGAGCATGAAATGTAATTAACACCAATGTGGAATTTGCAGTTGTTCATTATGAGGCTGTTCAATGCGATTGTTACCTGACCTACAAGCAGCTGTTGGCAACTAATGTAAACTGTCACTGGGACCTGAAATTGTTACATACAAGTGAAATAAATCTGGTTCTCAGATTGGCACAGAATCCTCCCCTCTTGCTCTCAATCCTCACCATGGTCAGGTCATGTATAGCTATGGTCACACGTCTCACTTTTCTTTATGCAATTTCTCTTTTTTTATTTTTTCTTTCCCCAGAGGTTCTGCTCTGTTAAACATTTTTATTCCTGCAACCCAGGGTTTTTTGGCCATTGAAGACATAGTAAAGAGGTTAATCTGAACTGAAATAGATCAGATCTGTTACGCTCATTCTGATTTATCTGACTCCTTTGCTGGTTCACCAGCTTGAAATCTTTGGCACTGGTTCAGGCCATGTCTCTGGCAAAGTGTTGTGTTTTTTTTTAATAATTTTTTTTTTATTTTATTTTAAAGGTTGCTCTGTTTTCATTACAGATGATATGGTCGAATCTCAAAGTGCCACAAAGTAAAATGCATATACTAAATCTGATAGATATTTTCCCCCTGGGGCCATAAAAATGGAAACAAAAGCAATTTAAGGAGCTCTTTTCAAACTTGTGGGACACACAGTGGAAAATATATTAGGTTGGTTGGACTTATTTTTGTTCTTGGGTGCTGGAGACCTGAAGGCAGCAGCTGTTTTTTGCATGTGCTGGTATTACTCTCACCATGATAAATACAGCTGTGCAGCCTGCTGGACAGAGAGACACTCTGGTGCTCTGCCTGGGCTCTCTGGCATCAGGGCAAGGATGTTTGAGCCAGCCAGTGCAGGCAGAACTCAGTGACCCAAAATGCCAAGAGACAGCAGAAATCCTCCTTGAAGGCAAAGAAGGCAAAGAGAAGCATGAAGGGAAAATCCCTTGCTCTTGGCAGGAGAGTTTGTCATGCTTCCCTGGCTCCCCTGCTGCTCTAGGATTTTGGAGGTCATGTTGGACTGCTTTCTTATCGTAAACAACTGATTTAAAGACGTTTCAAACTGGGTAGCAATGGAAATTAAATACGAGAGTGTAATGAGTCTAAAATGTTACAAGAAACTTCTCCCTGATAAGACGATGCAATTTTTGCCACTGATGAGTTTGGCTTTGAATTTCAAGCAGGCATAATGGTGGATAATTTAAATATAAATTGTATTGATTACAACTTGATTGGCATCCTCTGTGGTACGCAGTGCAGCACTTGCCCCTCAGAGACGAGTCTGTAGTTACCCTACAGGAGCCGACAGAAAGAACGTTCTGCCCAAGGGCAATGGGGCGCAGTCCAGCACCAAAGCCTGAGTCTCAGTCAGTCACAGAACTTCTTTCCCAATGATCTCACGGCCAATCAGAAACTAAGAATCCAAGATCTTTGGACTCCTCAGTCCCAGGAGGGAGATATTTGGAAAGCAACAGAGTATTGACTCCCAAGTTTTCCTTCAAGGTCTTGTGTCTCTAGGGTCAAGAGTGTCTTTAATACGTTTATGCTCTTGAATATCTATGTTCCATAAACCTGTACCTTATCATGCCTTGCGCTTTGGAAGTTGGATCTCAGGGTTCAATGCAGAGCAGAATCATGGCCCATCTTCCTGCAAGAAGAAATCCTGAAACACAGGAAGCAACAACACCTCAGTATGCTGAATGAGTTTCCTTATTTCTGTGAGGTCGAGATCTAAGACTGCTAGTCCCAAAGGTTCTACTGAATAAATGCCCCACACTCACGGCTCTGCTGTGTCAAAAGTCCTGGCTGTTTCCAGAAATAAAGAAGGCCCAGTTTTGCTTACACAAACAATTGTTTTGAATCTACTTGTCTGTCTAATTTCAAAGGAAGCCTTTGTTTACAAATTAGTCCCCAGTACTTTTTCACTTGGCCTATAAAGTTACTCTGGCGGCAGGGCCACTGGGGAAGGAGGGTCATGGTGTCCTCCACACATCCTTCATCTCCACCCAGAGCTCCCACTGAGGGGACGTTCAAGCTCTGCATGGAGCGGCTGGGAGACGCAATTGCTCAAGCAAGCGACTGAGGAGTTGCCGTGCTGGCTCGGAGGGAACTGCACATGGTCTCAGGAAATGTACGTTTATTATTTCTTCTTTTTGAAAAGATGAAATCAACCAAGGGGCGGGGGTTGATTCAAAATGCTTCTGAGGTAAAATTAAAAAGATAAGGTCTTTAAGAATACCACAATGATGACTCAAGTTTAGGGGGTAACCCAGATTCACAATCCTTTGGGTTGTGACTAAAAATATTAAACACTAAGATCTGCTTCTCTACTACTTGTGGCTTTTTTAACTACGAAGAGAGTTTTATCTGTGATAGCTATAGGTGTACACAACTGAATTATCAAAGTCTTCCATGAGCATGCTGCTGCTGCCAAGTCGCTTCAGTTGTGTCCGACTCTGTGCGACCCCATAGATGGCAGCCCACCAGGCTCCCCTGTCCCTGGGATTCTCCAGGCAAGAACACTGGAGTGGGTTGCCATTTCCTTCTCTAATGCATGAAAGTGAAAAGTGAAAGTGAAGTCACTCAGTCGTGTCCAACCCTCAGCGACCCCATGGACTGCAGCCTACCAGGCTCCTCCGTCCATGGGATTTTCCAGGCAAGAGTACTGGAGTGGGGTGCCATTGCCTTCTCTGTCCATGAGCATAGGCAGCCCTAAACTTATATAGTAAAGTAATGCTCAAAATTCTCCAAGCCAGGATTCAGCAATACATGAATTGTGAACTTCCAGATGTTCAAGCTGGTTTTAGAAAAGGCAGAGGAACCAGAGATCAAATTGCCAACATCCGCTGGATCATTGAAAAAGCAAGAGAGCTCCAGAAAAACATCTATTTCTGCTTTATTGACTATGCCAAAGCCTCTGACTGTGTGGATCACAATAAACTGTGGAAAATTCTGAAAGAGATGGGAATACCAGAACACCTGATCTGCCTCTTGAGAAACCTGTATGCAGGTCAGGAAGCAACAGTTAGAACTGGACATGGAACAACAGACTGGTTCCAAATAGGAAAAGGAGTACGTCAAGGCTGTATATTGTCACCCTGCTTATATAACTTATATGCAGAGTACATAATGAGAAACGCTGGGCTGGAAGAAGCACAAGCTGGAATCAAGATCGCCGGGAGGAATATCAATAACCTCAGATATGCAGATGACACCACCCTTATGGCAGAAAGTGAAGAGAAACTAAAAAGCCTCTCGATGAAAGTGAAAGAGGACAGTGAAAAAGTTGGCCTAAAGCTCAACATTCAGAAAATGAAGATCATGGCATCTGGTCCCATCACTTCATGGGAAATAGATGGGGAAACAGTGGAAACAGTGTCAGACTTTATTTTTCTGGGCTCCAAAATCACTGCATATGGTGACTGCAGCCATGAAATTAAAAGACGCTTACTCCTTGGAAGAAAAGTCATGACCGACCTAGATAGCATATTGAAAAGCAGAGATATTACTTTGCCAACAAAGGTCTGACTAGTCAAGGCTATGGTTTTTCCAGTGGTCATGTATGGATGTTAGAGTTGGACTGTGAAGAAAGGTGAGCGCCGAAGAATTGATGCTTTTGAACTGTGGTGTTGAAGAAGACTCCTGAGAATCCCTTGGACTGCAAAGACATCCAACCAGTCCATTCTGAAGGAGATCAGCCCTGGGATTTCTTTGGAAGGAATGATGCTAAAGCTGAAGCTCCAGTACTTTGGCCACCTTATGCGAAGAGTTGACTCATTGGAAAAGACTCCAGTGTTGGGAAGGATTGGGGGCAGGAGGAAAAGGGGACTACAGAGGATGAGATGGCTGGATGGCATCACCGACTCGATGGCCCTGAGTTTGGGTGGACTCTGGGAGTTGGTGATGGACAGGGAGGCCTGGCGTGCTGCGATTCATGGGGTTGCAAAGAGTTGGACACGACTGAGCGACTGAACTGAACTGAACTGAAACTTATAAATAAGCAGTTTTCAGAGGTTCATTTATCAGCTGGTTTTTTGGAAGGCAGGATCTATCCCATGGAGAAATAAGAATAGAAATCATGCTTACGGCTCCTCAAAATCTTCTTAACCCATAACGTATTAATACTATTCTGTGCTTTCCACAAAGTACAGTCAATAACAGAAAAAATATAATGTAAGCTTTCCAACATTATTATTTTTTGATGAGGGAACATTTTAATTAGAGGAAGATGTGGAGGCCAGTGGAAACTTTAGTGGAGTTATAAATAATTGTACAGTTTCTAAGGCTTCAGGATATAATGGCAACTGGCAAATTACAAAACTTGTAGTGTTATTTACTTAACCAGATGCGTTAACTAGTCATGCTTATTAGACCATGTCAGGCTCTTCCTTTTTCCTTTTTTAATTTTAATTACATCTGGGGGAAACAAAGAGAAAAAAGGAAAGGAGAAAAAAATTCTATAATATCTTAGGTAAAAGGTGGGCAAGACATGTTACAAAAATGCAGTTATGTGAAAAAGTCTGTGTTCATGCGTAAAAGAGACTGACCTTAAGTCTGAAATTAAGTGACCCCTGGTCAGTGAGATTATTGAAAACCATAGAATTGTATATGTCACCCTTAAAAGAAAGAACATTATGGTGAAGCAGTGGTTTTCAAAATATGATTCCCAGACCAACAGCTCTTCTCTACTGTATAACCTGGGAACCTCTTAGAAATCCAACATACTGAGCCAACTCCACATCTTTGACTCGAAATTGGGAACCAGGTGCAGCAATCCGTGTTTCTGCCCAAGAGATACTGCAGGCTGGAATTTGGGAAGCCCTGTGGTAAAGCAACTCTGGACTGTAGTGTTTCCTATAATGACCACTAGGTGGCTCTGCTGGTCAGGGTAGGTTGGTTAAGGAAGGAAGTTGGTGGTTGGTCACAACAGAATTAATGCTGTTCTCAAGCAGCTATGCAGAGGAAGATAGTGTTTTATCTGTTGTCTCAAAAAGAAAAAAAAAATCTTTTTAAGTCCTCAGGAAGAAAGTGTAAACATATCCACTATCCTAATTGGACCACCATTATTATAGAACATTTTTAGGTTTGGTTTTCATGATTAGATTTACAAAAATGAAAATTTTTATTGATATGTAGAAAATGTGAGATACATGTTTTCTGTACTGTAATATATAATATTATTCAGTTCAGTTCAGTCGCTCAGTCCTGTCCAATTCCCTGCGACCCCATGAATCGCAGCATGCCAGGCCTCCCTGTCCATCACCAACCCCCAGAGTTCACTCAAACTCACATCCATCGAGTTGGTGATGCCATCCAGCTATCTCATCCTCTGTCGTCCCCTTCTCCTCCTGCCCCCAATCCCTCCCAGCATCAGGGTCTTTTCCAATGAGTCAACTCTTTGCATCAGGTGGCCAAAGTATTAGAGTTTCAGCTTTAGCATGAGTCCTTCCAAAGAACACCCAGGACTGATCTCCTTCAGAATGGACTGGTTGGATCTCCTTGCAGTCCAAGGGACTCTCAAGAGTCTTCTCCAACACCACAGTTCATTACCTAAAATATGATTTAGTGCCCACTTGACTTAAATATTTTAAATTATACCAGAGGCATAACATGACACAACTAACAAAATTAGAAATGAACTCTTAGCACAATCTTGGAAACCACTGCATTTTTTTTCACTTGCTCTAGAGCCACACTGAAATGTGGCTATATTCCTTGGCTAATGTTTCCTTTGTCTCTCTCTTCTATCCCCTCAGCCTTTCTGGTTTTGATCCAGTCTTCTACTCAAACTCCGGCATTTCTCATTCCCTACTTTCACAATAGCAACTCTGCTTCCAGCACCTGGACCCTACTTAATAATCAGGTAACTCAAGGCATAAAATGGCACTGGTCCACTCCATCTCACGGGGCACCTGAGAGACACGCATGCTCAGCTTCTCAGTTGTGTCCGCCTTTTTGCAGCCCCCGTGGATTACAGCCCACCAGGCTCCTCTGTCCATGGAATTTTTCAGGCAAGAATACTGGAGTGGGTTGCCGTTTCCTCCCCCAGTGGATCTTCCTGACGCAGGGACGTGCCAAGTCTCTTGTTTCTCCTGCATTACCAGGCAGATTCTTTACCACTAGCACCACCTCGGAAGCCCTGCAGCAGAGAACAGAGAAGACTAAAGCCCTCCATTGCAGCAACCTTTAGGCCAGGTGCATTTTTGTGTCTACCCTGAGGAGGTATAAGTATAATTCAAATGTTTCAAATAAAACTCTGAAAACTTGTCAAAGAAAAATCAGTATAAAGCTCAATATAAATATTTTGAATCTCTTTTTGTTGTGGTTGCACCATCATTCTTTATCAGAAAGAATTCCTCACTCATAGAGATACTTAAAGTCTTCTGACATAGAAGTCTATTTTAATATGTTTTCCCTTGTAAGGCTAGTATGTATTTAACGAATTTAAAAATATTATTCTGAGGAGGATTCTTTGGTTTCATCAGACTGCCAAAAAATACCATGCCCAATAAAGATGAAGAAACTCTGAACAGTACAGGAGGACACTTTCTCTAACTCAGAGGAGGTAATGTTCATCTCTCTGGGCTTCACCAAGGTAGTAAGACAATCACCTAGGGGCAGAGGGTAAACTGAGTCCCTGGCTAAGCTGACGAAGGGTTTTCAGCCTCCCAAATTCTGCGTATGTTTCAAGCCAGTAAGGGAGAAGTTTTCCTGCTTATTCATCAAGAAGATACGCACAATAGTCTGTCCTAAAACATCTCCGCAGAGTCCTAAAAAGTGTAAGGCCCATGGTAGGCAATGAATGCAGTTAACATATTGTTTGATTGAAGCAGAGTAGACTAACAATGACAAATGAAAAATTCATGCCACAGTATGTACGTGACTTGAGTACTCATGCAGCATAGGTTAACAAAATGCATCCCCATTTTCATAAGAGCCAAGTAAGCATCTTAGTGTGGATCTTAGGGTTCACTTACAGAGTATCATGTCATATGCAAATAGTAAGTTTTCCCTCTTCCTTTCCAATTCAGATTCTTTTTTTTTTCTTGTCTGATTGCTGTGACTAAGACTTCCAATTCTATGTTAAATAGAAAAAAATCTTGTTTTATTCTTGAATTTACTGGGAAAGCATTCAGCTTTTTACCAGTGAGTATCATGTCGGCTCTAGCTCTTTAGTATAATTGTTCTGCTGTTTATGAGTCGTCTGTTCAGCAGCTCTATGGTAGGTTAATGGCAACCTCCTCTACAAGGGATTATGCACACACTGTGCGACCCAGATCTGCCGCACCCAGAGTCCCTGCCCCTGTGGCAGGCCAATTATTACCCATACCTCTGCTTGAGACACTCAAGAACTCAAAGGCAGGTCTGGCTCAGTCTCTCTCTGTGGGGTCCTGGTTCCTCATGTACAAAAGGATTTGTTTGAGCCCTCAGTGACCAATGCAAATAAATAGAGGAAAACAATAAAATGTGGAAGATTAGAGATCTCTTCAAGAAAATTAGATATACCAAGGGAACATTTCATGCAAAGATGGGCACAATAAAAGGACAGAAATGGTATGGACCGAACAGAAGCAGAAGATATTAAGAAGAGGTGGCAAGAATACACAGAAGAACTATACAAAAAAGATCTTCATGACCCAGATAACCATGATGGTGGGATCACTCATCTAGAGCCAGACACCCTGGAATGCAAATGTCATTTTCACATCCTGAATGTGAAAGTCAAGTGGACCTTAGGAAGCATCACATGAACAAAGCTAGTGGAGGTGATGGAATCCCAATTGAGCTATTCCAAATCCTAAAAGATGATCCTGTTAAAGTGCTGCACTCAATATGCCAGCAAATTTGGAAACTCAACAGTGGCTAAAGGACTGGAAAAGGTCAGTTTTCACTCCAATCCCAAAGTAAGGCAATGCCAAAGAATGTTCAAACTACTACACAATTGCACTCATCTCACATGCTATCAAAGTAATGTTCAAAATTCTCCAAGCCAGGCTTCAATAGTACATGAACCGTGAACTTGCAGATGGTCAAGCTGGATTTAGAAAAGGCAGAGGAACCAGAGATCAAATTATCAACATCCATTGGATCATAGAAAACCAAGAGAGTTCCAGAAAAACATCTACTTCTGCTTTATTGACTGTGCCAAAGCCTTTGACTATGTGGATCACAACAAACTGTGAAAAATTATTCAAGGGATGGGAATAACAGACCACCCGACCTGCCTCCTGAGAAATCTGTATGCAAGTCAGGAAGCAACAATTAGAACCGGACATGAAACAATGGACTGGTTCCAAATCAGGAAAGGAGTATGTCAAGGCTGTATATTATTACCCTGCTTATATAATTTATATACAGAGTACATCATGCAAAATGTCAGGCTGGATGAAGCACAAGCTGGAATCAACATTGCTGGGAGAAATATCAATAACGTCAGATATGCAGATGACACCACCTTTGTGGCAGAAAGCAAAGAAGAACTAAAGAGCCTCTTGATGAAAGAGAAAGAGAGTGAAAAAGCTGCCTTAAAACTCAACATTCAAAGAAAAAAGATCATGGCATCCAGTCCCATCACTTCATGGCAAATAGGCGGGGAAACAATGCAAACAATGTCAGACTTTATTTTTGGGGACTCCAAAATCACTGCAGATGGTGACTGTAGCCATGACATTACAAGACGCTTGCTCATTGGAAGAAAAGCTATGACAAACCTAGACAGTATATTAAAGCAGTGACATTACTTGGCTGATAAAAGTCTGTCTACTCAAAGCTCTTATTTTTCCAGTAGTCACATATGGATGCAAGAATTGGACTATAAGAAAACTGAGTGCCAAAGAATTGATGCATTTGAACTGTGGTGTTGGAGAAGACTCGAGAGTCCCTTGGACTGCAAGGATATCCAACCAGTCAAACTTAAAGGAAATTAGTCCCAAATATTCATTGAAAGGACTGAGGCTGAAGATAAAACTCCCATATTTTGGCCACCTGATACAAAGAACTGACTCATTGGAAAAGACCCTGATGCTGGGAAAGATTGAAGGCAGGAGGGGAAGGGGGCGACACAGGATGAGATAGTTGGATGGCATCATCGACTCAATGAGTTTGAGCAAGCTTCAGGAGCTGGTGATGGACAGGAAAGCCTGGCATGCTTCAGTCCATGGAGTCGCAAAGAGTCAGACGTGACTGAGCAACTGAACTGAACTGAACTGAGATCTGTAATAAATGGCTTTCATTATGTTAACATATGATCCCTATGTACTGATTTTGGTGAGAGTTTTTGTCATGAACAGATGCTGAATTCTGTCAAGTGCTTTCTCTGTATCTATTGTATTGAGATAAGCATGTGGGTTTTGCTGATGTAGTATCACACTGATGGATTTGCATATTGAGCCATCCTTGTGAACTTGCAACCCTGGGATGAATGCAACATGATCTTTGTATATGATCCTTTTCAATGGTCATACTTCAGTTCAGTTCAGTTCAGTCGCTCAGTCGTGTCCAACTCTTTGCGACCCCAGGAATCGCAGCACGCCAGGCCTCCCTGTCCATCACCAACTCCCAGAGTACACTCAAACTCATGTCCAAATTGGTGATGCCATTCAGCCATCTCATCATTTGTCGTTCCCTTCTCCTCCTGCCCTCAATCCCTCCGAACATAAGGGTCTTAACCAATGAGTCAACTTTTCGCATGAGGTGGCCTAAGTATTGCAGTTTCAGCTTTAGCATCAGTCCTTCCAATGAACACTCAGGACTGATCTCCTTTAGGATGGACTGGTTGGATCTCCTTGCAGTCTAAGGGACTCTCAAGAGTCTTCTCCAACACCACAGTTCAAAAGCATCAACTCTTGGGCACTCAGCTTTTTTCACAGTCCAACTCTCACATCCATACATGACCACTGGAAAAACCATAGCCTTGACTAAACGGACCTTTGTTGGCAAAGTAATATCTCTGCTTTTGAATATGCTATCTAGGTTGGTCATAACTTTCCTTCCAAGGAGTAAGCGTCTTTTAATTTCATGGCTGCAATCACCATCTGCAGTGATTTTGGAGCCCAAAAAAATAAAGTCTGACACTGTTTCCACTGTTTCCCCATATATTTCCCATGAAGTGATGGGACCAGATGCCGTGATCTTAGTTTTCTGAATGTTGAGCTTTAGGCCAACTTTTTCACTCTCTTCTTTCACTTTCATCAAGAGGCTCTTTAGTTCCTCTTCACTTTCTGCCATAAGGGTGGTGTCATCTGCATATCTGAGGTTATTCATATTTCTCCCGGCAATCTTGATTCCAGATTTTGCTTCCTCCAGACCAGTATTTCTCATGATGTACTCTGTATATAAGTTAAATTAAGCAGGGTGACAATATACAGCCTTGACGTACTCCTTTTCCTATTTGGAACCAGTCTGTTGTTCCATGTCCAGTTCTAACTGTTGCTTCCTGACCTGCATACAGATTTCTCAAGAGGCAGGTCAGGTGGTCTGGTATTCTCATCTCTTTCATAATTTTCCACAGTTTATTGTGATCCACCCAGTCAAAGGCTTCGGCATAGTCAATAAAGCAGAAATAGATGTTTTTCTGGAACTCTCCTGCTTTTTCAATGATCCACTGGGTGTTGGCAATTTGATCTCTGGTTCCTCTGCCTTTTCTAAAACCAGCTTGAATATCTGGAAGTTCACGGTTCACATATTGCTGAAGCCTGGCTTGGAGAATTTTGAGCATGACTTTACTAGCATGTGAGATGAGTGTAAGTGTGCGGTAGTTTGAGCATTCTTTGGCATTGCCTTTCTTTGGGATTGGAATGAAAGCTGACCTTTTCCAGTCCTGTGGCCACTGCTGAGTTTTCCAAATTTGCTGGCATATTGAGTGCAGCACTTTCAAAGCATCATCTTTCAGGATTTGAAATAGCTCAACTGGAATTCCATCACCTCCACTAGCTTTGTTCATAGTGATGCTTTCTAAGGCCCACTTGACTTCACATTCCAGGATGTCTGGCTCTAGGTGAGTGTGAGTGATCACACCAGAGTGATTATCTGGGTCATGAAGATCTGTTTTGTACAGTTCTTCTATGTATTCTTGCCACCTCTTCTTAATATCTTCTGCTTCTGTTAGGTCCATACTATTTCTGTCGTTTATTGAGCCCATCTTTGCATGAAATGTTCCTGTGGTATCTCTGATTTTCTTGAAGAGATCTCTAGTCTTTCCCATTCTATTGTTTTCTCTATTTCTTTGCACTGATCACTGAGGAGGGCTTTCTTCTCTCTCCTTGCTATTCTTTGGAACTCTACATTCAGATGCTTATATCTTTCCTTTTCTATTCACTTCTCTTCTTTTCACAGCTATTTGTAAGGCCTCCTCAGACAGCCATTTTGCTTTTTTGCATTTTTTTTCCATGGGGATGGTCTTGCTCCCTGTCTCCTCTACAATGTCATGAACCTCCATCCATAGATCATCAGGCACTCTGTCTATCAGATCTAGGACCTTAAATCTATTTCTCACTTCCACTGTATAATCATAAGGGATTTGATTTAGGTCATACCTGAATGGTCTAGTGGTTTTCCCTACTTTCTTCAATTTAAGTCTGAATTTGCCAATAAGGAGTTCATGATCTGAGCCACAGTCTGCTCCCGGTCTTGTTTTTGCTGACTGTATAGGGCTTCTCCATCTTTGGCTGCAAAGAATATAATCAGATTTTGGTGTTGACCATCTGGTGATGTCCATGTGTAGAGCCTTCTCCTGTGTTGTTGGAAGAGGGTGTTTGCTATGACCAGTGCGTTCCCTTGGCAGAACTCTATTAGTCTTTGCCCTGTTTCATTCTGTACTGTAGGCCAAATTTGCCTGTTACTGCAGGTGTTTCTTGACTTCCTACTTTTGCATTCCAGTCCCCTATAATGAAAAGGACATCTTTTGGGGGTGTTAGTTCTAAAAGGTCTTGTAGGTCTTCATAGAACCATTCAACTTCAGCTTCTTCAGCATTACTGGTTGGGCATAGACTTGGATTACTATGATATTGAATGGGTTGCCTTGGAAATGAACAGAGATCATTCTGTCATTTTTGAGATTGCATCCAAGTACTGCATTTCAGACTCTTTTGTTGACCATGATGGCTACTCCATTTCGTCTAAGGGATTCCTGCCCGCAGTAGTAGATATAATGGTCATCTGAGTTAAATTCACGCATTCCAGTCCATCTTAGTTTGCTGATTCGTAGAATGACATTCTTGCCATCTCCTGTTTAACCACTTCCAATTTGCCTTGATTCATGGGCCTAACATTCCAGGTTCCTATGCAATATTGCTCTTTACAGTATCAAATCTTGCTTCTATCACCAGTCCCATCCACAACTGGGTGTTGTTTTTGCTTTGGCTCCAGATATATAGATATGTATATGTGAATCTCTGCTCTACACCTGAAACCAACACAATACTGTACATTAACTATACTTTAATGGCACCCCACTCCAGTTCTCCTGCCTGGAAAATCCCATGGATGGAGGAGCCTGATAGGCTGCAGTCCGTGGGGTCGCTAAGAGTCGGACACGACTGAACGACTTCCCTTTCACTTTTCACTTTCATGCATTGGAGAAGGAAGTGGCAACCCACTCCAGTGTTCCTGCCTGGAGAATCCCAGGGACAGGGGAGCCTGATGGGATGCCATGTATGGGGTCGCACAGAGTCGGACACGACTGAAGCAACTTAGCAGCACCAGCAGCAGCAGCTTTTTAAAGTGATATTTTAACTCCTATAGCACTGTGTAAATGATTGTGCCATGAACATTAGTGGGGTTTGGAGCCTTGTCATTTACTTGGAGCATTTATATCACCTCACAACTCACAGCCACTCCTTGTTTCCAGTCCAACTCCCTTTTCCCACCACACTGGATGAATATGTAGCAGGTGTTTCTAGTGCTCTGTATTTGGCTATTTGGCACTTACCCTTCTAGGACCTCAGGGTAGCATCTTACTACCTTACTATGAGCACCTGCAACTCTGCCTGAGAGAACATGCTTAGGCAGCCACAGAGCAAGCTGGAAGTGCTGGGTTTCATGCTCCGTGGGAGGGGGACCCTTAACCAACGAGCAGGTAGAGTAGGGCCATAACTACGCCCCCTTCTCCACTCCTTTATGGCACAGCTCGACCTGCCCTGTGTGGGTCCTACCCAGGCAGACAGTTGTCCGTATGCTGCTCTACTCAGGGCAACATTCTGTACACACACACATGTAAATTACAATAATTTACTAAGATTTGATATTTATTGATCAAGACTGTCCTGATGTTTTGCAATTGTCAAACCACAGTGTTTTGGGAGGAGAGCAATGTGCATGAGTTGCTGGCTGAGAGCTAGGGGCAGATGTGAAAGGAAGGCTTTCACATGCTATTTTCCTGGGCTCAGACTCTGCTCTGGCAAGAAGAGGCAGATTCCCCTTCATCAATAGAGAAAGCTGGATTTCTGTAAGGTCTACTCATTGAGTACTTTGAGATCATCATATGAATCAATACGAATATATAAAATTTCTCTTTTATGTGCCAGCATGTAAAAAGCACAAGTAGCAAGATATTTAAAATATCTGTCAAAAACAAACAAACAAAAAATTTGTAGTCATACTTTTGAAAAAGCCAATAAATCAACTTCTAGAGGGGCTGAAACACTGTTGTGTCCAAATGTAATTAAACAGAAAAACAAATACATTTATTTCCTCCTCTTCTTTCCTCTTCTCAGAAATCTGTAGAAACAGAGTTGGGGGAAGAGAAGGTAGAGAGCAATTTTCATACTTACTTTAAATTTTGGTTTAAACTTTCCTTCCTGAAAACTTTTTGGCAAGCAATACACCTTTCCCAACTGCCCTCAGGATAGGAAGTTCCAATCTATTTCATATTATATTTCTTTCAATTAAATATTTCCTTGAGAAATTAAATGCTTATAACAACCAAGGATAAAAATAACTTTTTGGTGAAACATCCATGCTCATGTGCTGAGGGAGGACATTGTGTAAGAGCCGAAATAAAATTGTGAGGTACACAGACTCCGTGGTCAGCACGTTATTCAACCCCTCAAATTTAGCAGGTAAATGAATACTTTGTGGGATAGATTATCTCCTGCCAGAGAAGCAGTCGCATGAATTTGAGGATGGAGAATCCCCCATCTCTCTCTCCTCCCCAGATGCCTGTGATTCTGTTGAACAAGGTTGGATTACTTAAATGCAAGGTGATGGTTGAGGTATCCTAGTGCTATGAGTCAGAGAAGGCGGTGGCACCGCACTCCAGTACTCTTGCCTGGCAAACCCGTGGATGGAGGAGCCTGGTAGGCTGCAGTCCATGGGGTCACTAGGAGTCGGAAACGACTGAGCAACTTCACTTTCACTTTTTACCTTCATGCATTGGAGAAGGAAGTGGCAACCCACTCCAGTGTTCTTGCCTGGAGAATCCCAAGGACAGCGGAGCCTGGTGGGCTGCCGTTTATGGGGTCGCACAGTGTTGGACACGACTGAAGCGACTTAGCAGCAGCAGCAGCAGCAGCAGCAGTACTATGAGTTTGTTACTGAGCAAATTACTTTCAAGCAACACAGCAAGTAATCCCAGATCAGCAAGAGACTAAAGAAATTCTGTGACTGAGGCTATAGAGTGCACTGTGCTTGATCAGAATGAGAACTGCTTCAAAAAATTTCTTGGAAGCAAAAGTCCAACAGAATTGCCTACACGGCAGAATGGAGAATACATTAAAAAATGAGAAAACCTAAAGAAGGGAAGAAGACCCAATTCTCATGTAATTGCCTCAATATTCTTACCGAGAACAGTAAGAAGTTCTCAGAGAGACATTTGCAAATCGCTAGTTTCTCCCAATACCCACGTTTTGCAAATTAAAAGGTCTGAGGTGACCTGACACTTGTAGATCATCCTTAACTTGGATATTACACATCCAAAGCACATTCTACCCAGTTGGAGTGTTTGTTGTGCCCAACTTGAAATAATGACTAAACTATGTGTGGAATACGTTTCCCTTGATTACAAAACACAGGATTGCCAGAGAAACCATCCAAAGTCTGATTTCAGCTCAGCTGTCCACAAGCAGAGAGGCTGACTCAAGAGATGGGTCACCAGGAGAGCCCAAGACAAAAACACTGGAAACTCTAGATCTTTTCAAGAACAGAGCAGACTGGCAAGCTGCCACCTATTCACCTGAATCCCTACTGAGGGGCAAAAACAGCAAGAGGAGGAAGACTAATAGTTAATAGGGGCGCACTAAATACTGTTGGTCTTCCTCTAAATATTAACTGTTGGTCTTCCTCCTTTATATATATATACATATATATATGCATATATGTACACATACTTAAACTTAATAAATGTAAATATAATTCACCATGTTAAGAAGATTATGTATTTACTCTGTAATTAAGTTACAGCCACATAGAATATTACTGGCAAGGATAAGATTTAAATCTTGATCTGTTTCTTTCTCCTACATCACAAAGTCTGCTACAGAATAGACACCAGTGTTGTATTTTCCTCCCTCCCCCTTCTGTATGACATGGGGAAGATGGCACAAATGCCAGCCATAGGAACATAGGAGTTTCACAAAGATTTCAAAGCATGATGGAGAGTATTTGGAAACCTGATGTTAACACTGGAAGGGATCTTAGAAACCAAAGACTTCTATCACTCAGGTAAGAAAACTCAGAATCAGAAAAGTTAAGCCACTTGCCTGAGCTACACAGCCTGTTACTTAGCATGGGAGCTAAAACCCAAGAGACTTCATTGAGAAATGAAAGTTTTTATACTACATGAGGCTCCTTCTATCAAATGCTTCAGAAGTGTCCATTCAATATTAAATAAGAAAACAACAAAAAGATCTTTGTTTAAAAAAAAAAATAGAGACGATTACAACATGGGAAATGAGGTATTCCAGCAGCTCTCCAGATTCTCATCTTTGGGTCACAAACTTTGCCTCCGTCTTCAATTTTGACGAGTCTGGACAAATTCCAGAGTCTCACTTCATATGTGTGAAATGCATATGTTCACGATCTATTGGTAATAACTCAGCTGAAAGACTGTCAGGGACACCAAAACCCCACACATCAGTCTAGTCTGGCATACCCTCTGGAGCGATTTATGGGACCACAGAGAGGGGAGGGTGTGGGGCGAGCTCCGGTGCCTGGAAGGGGCTTCCTGGTGGTTCCATGAAGCCCCTGCTGTTGCAGCAGCTGCCCCCACAGCATCGTCCCACAGAAATGTTGCCCCAGGCAGAGTTTAATATCATCTCTCTTTGCCCAGAGAAAGAGCAACCCTTTCTTTCTGTCACTTAATCATTAATCAACAGGTTTCACAGAGTTTTGCTAGGGAAGAGAAAAATGAGTCTCTGAAATTGTGAGCACACGAAGCCACCTGAGAAAGAGCAGAGAGAATTCTGGTATCAGAGGCCTGGCTCCCTCATCTCTTAGCTGGGGTCTCTGAATAAGTTCCATCTTTCTGCTCTGCAGCAAATTCATCTATGAAGTGAGAAAGCTGGAAAATGATCTGAAAGGACCTCTCCTGGTGGATGGGTCAATCGATGTTTACTGAGTGCATAGCTGGGTGCTATGTCCTAGGGATGCAAAGTTCCTGCTCTGAGGAGCATGCTATTCACATATCATGCTAATTAATAACAACAGCACTTCCAATGTGCTTTAACCTGTTTTCTCCTCACAACAACCCAAGGAGGTGGGAAGTATCTTGCTATTTTTATTCCTATTCTACAGAGAAGAAACTGGGATTTATGCAGAATAAGGAATGTGCCCAGGTCACATAGTTAATGGGTAAGCACATAAAGTGCCTTGGGGACTCTGAGGGGAGAGTCAGGGAAGTCTCCAGAAGAGGTGATATTCACATTTTCCCTGATCATACTGTTCAGCTGAAGGTACAAGCGTTTAGGCCTTTCTCCAGTCTTTTTCCAATGTGCACCTAGATTGAGGCATATACGAGGCCAGCTGGGTTCCTAGGAATAAATAGAAGCTTTTTAAAGCTTCATTCCCCCAAAATCTCTCATTTCTCAGCCTTCTCAAAATTTTTAGTTAGTCCATTGCTCGCTCCATTGTTATTCCTTGCTCTAGGTGACACTGACTAATATGTTGTCTTTAAATGTTTTTTAACAAAGCCTTACCTGGTTCCTTTAGTCTTTTTTTAATTTTATTTTTAATGGCAGGACTGCAGAGCACAAGTTATCTTTGTTTTCCTTCAAGTGAGAATGTCTTGAATTTTTTCTTCATTCTTGAAGTATAATTTCACTGGGTATAGGATTCTGGGTTAACATTACATTTCTTTTAGCATATGAAAATATTGGACTATTTTCTTCTGGCATTCATGGTTTCTTGTAAGAAATACACTGTCATATTAATTGTTTTGCTTTGTTTTTTCTCCTATGGATAAGGTATTGTTTTTTCTCTGGCTGCTTTAAATTTTTTTCTGTATTTAGTTTTCAGAAGGTTAATTACATGTTTTGGTATGGGTTTCTTTAGATTCTGTTAGAGTTTCTCTTCTTGAAGCTAGGCTTTATGTCTCTTGCCATATTTGGAAAGTTTTAAGCCATTATTTCTTCAAATTCTTCTCATCCTTATAATCTTTCTCTTCTCCTTCCAGAACTGATGACATGAATCTTAGATCTTTTATTATAGCCCCACAGATTTTAAGACTCAATTCATTCTTCTTCAGCTTATTTTCTCTCTGCTTTTCATACCAGGTAATTCCTACTGTTCTACCATCCAGTTCACTGATTCTTTCCTCTGTCCTTCTCAGTCTGGTATTGAGCTATCTGAATTTTTTTTTTTTTTTTTTAATTTCTGTTAGCATAGTTGTCAGTTCTAAAATTTTCATTAGTTTCTCACTATCACCTATTTTTAGTTGAGACTTTCTGTTTTCTTATTTATTTCAAGTATGTTTCTAATTGCTCTGTTAAGCAATTTCTTTTTATCATAGCTCCTTAGAGTATTTTTTTCCAATAATTCTAACATTTCAGCCATCTTAGTTTTGACATTACTGATTATCTTCTATAAATCAGATTAAAGATAATTCAAGTTGAAATTGAAAGCATGGAAAAAAGATATATCATGCTAATATTAATCAAAGAAAAGCAAGAGTGGCTATTTTAACATCAAAGCAAATTACCAGAGACAGAGGAGATTATATAATGATAGAAGAGTTACTCAATAATTCTCAATGTGGATGACCAAACAACATTATTGAAAAAAATGTGAAGCACAACTTATAGCATTTAAAGGAGAAATAGACAAATCTATGTTTATTGGTGGGGGCACCAACTTCACTCTCTCAGAACTTGACAGAAAATCAGCAATGATGTAGAATTCAACACCACCATCTATTGCAAGGATCTAATTGAAACTTAAATACCACTCTATTTAACACATACCCAGATAGACCATATCCAGGGTTATAAAACAAAAATTTTAAAGAATTTAAATCATATAAAATGTGTTCTCTGCCTATAATGGAATCTACTTGAAATTAATAATAGACAGACAAGAGGAAAATCTCCAAATATTCAAAAATAAAACCACATACTCCTAAATTATTCATAAGTCATGAGAAAATCTCAAGATAATTTTTTAATATACTGAATGAAAATAAAAACACAACATATGAAAACTAGGGAGACACAACTAAAGTAACATAGAGAAGGAAAGTTATTGCACTAAATGTGTACATTAGAAAAAAGGAAAAGTCTCAAATCAATAATCTCTAAACTCCTACCTCAAGAACCTAGAAAAAGAAAAGACAAAAAAAAATTGAAAGTCAGCATAAGAGACCAAAAAGCAAAGAGGAGAGCACAAGTCAATGAAATTGAAAAGAGGGAAAAAAATCAATAAGACAAAAGGTTGGTTCAACAAAATTGGCATTAGAGCAAAACTAACACTAGAAAAAAGATAAGACATGAATTACTAATATCTGGAAGGACACAGAATATTACCACAGACTCTGCATACATCAAAAGGCTAATTTGTAACACTATGAACAAACTCCAACATACACATACAAAAATCGAACTCTACACATAAATTTGACAATGGAGATGAAATGGACCACTCCCTCTAAAAAACATAAACTACCACATCTTACTCAGTATGAAATACAATATTTGAATAACTCTATAACTATAAAGGAAATTATATTTATAATTTAAAACCTCCCCTCAGTTATATAAAGAACTTTCTACAAATCAAAAAATCTCAAAAAATTCAATAGAAAAATGGGCTAAAGACATGAACAGGCATGAAGCAATTTAGAGAAGAAGAAACTCATAGGGCTAACAAACACACGAAAACTTGTTCAGCCTCATTAGTGATCAAGAACATGCTAACGAAGGCCATAATGAGCAGCTATGTTATATTCATTGGATAGGCAAAGATGAAGTCTTTTAAAGGAGTATATATAGAACAAAGTTTGCTACCACTTGTCAAGGCTATCTTTGAACAATGCTTGTAATTGTTCAAATTATGCCTTCATACAAGTCACCAACCTTTAAGGAACCTTTATTCTGTTCCTTCCCATGCGTGGGTTGGTACTGGCCCTAAACGGTGTAGGTGTAGAATTTCTTGCTTCGTGATTCTCTCTTGTTTGGTCCTGATAACCCTACTTCCTTCAACTACAGAACTCTAACATAAGGAACTTTTACTCTTTATATATACTATTTGGGGAATTTTAAAAATTTTCCCTCTTAATATAAACCATTTTAACCTCACTTGGTGCTTCAGTGAGCTGAGATTTTTTTTTTATGTCTAGTTTTATCTTTAACAATTTTTGAAATTTTAACAACTTATTTCTAATAATGAACTTGGGCCCATAGAAATGACAGTGACAAAACATAACACCTCCCAAAATTGTCCACTAAACATAATGATTCACCTGTTGTCTTTCTGACATTATTCAATGACACTCTGTTGTCTTCTGTTAACAGTATAATAAGAATCCTCAATAAATATTTATGTATTATTTTTATAATGATCATACATTAAGAATGTTATGTATAATATGAACTACATACATTTGTACTAAAAGAGCTTATTATATTTTCATCATTTATTATTTATTACAAATATTTAAAAAAACCCATCATTTAAAAAATACTCTTGTTTGGGAGACTGGAAGCTCAGTGAGGGCAGGATTGTGCCCATTTTATTCCCTGCTCTATCTTTAGTGCCTAATGCAGTATCTGATACATAGTAAAATCTTTTGATTGATCAAAAAATAAATCCCTGTGGCTACCCTGTTTTAGTTTGCTGGACGTTAGGAATCACAATTCTTTTCCAATAAGAATAATGATAACTAAAAAGGGCGAGTGGTTATTTAATACCTTCTCTGTGCATGGACTTGTGTTGAGGATTTGTATGCATAGGTTTCCTGGTATCCAAATTGGTAAATTACCTTTAATATTATCATTTGACCAGTGAGGAAACTGAAGGTTAGAGCAGTTTGGTGGGTAAGGGGGTTGCCCAAATTTATAAAGTTAGTAAAAAATAGTTCTGGAATTGAGCCAACCATCTCAGTTCCAAAGAATAGCAAGAAGAGACAAGAAAGCCTTCTTCAGCAATCAGTGCAAAGAAATAGAGGAAAACAACAAAATGGGAAAGACTAGGGATCTCTTCAAGAAAATCAGAGATACCAAAGGAACATTTCATGCAAAGATGAGCTCGATAAAGGACGGAAATGGTATGGACCTAACAGAAGCAGAAGATATTAAGAAGAGATGGCAAGAATACACAGAAGAACTGTACAAAAAAGATCTTCACGACCCAGATAAACACAATGGTGTGATCACTGGCCTAGAGCTAGACATCCTGGAATGTGAAGTCAAGTGGGCCTTAGAAAGCATCACTACAAACAAAGCTAGTGGAGGTGATGGAATTCCAGTTAAGCTATTCCAAATCCTGAAAGATGATGCTGTGAAAGTGCTGAACTCAATATACCAGCAAATTTGGAAAACTGAACAGTGGCCACAGGACTGGAAAAGGTCAGCTTTCATTCCAATTCCAAAGAAAGGCAATGCCAAAGAATGCTCAAACTACTGCACAATTGCACTCATCTCACATGCTCCGTGAACTTCCTGATGTTCAAGCTGCTTTTAGAAAAGGCAGAGGAACCAGAGATCAAATTGCCAACATCCGCTGGATCATGGAAAAAGCAAGAGAGTTCCAGAAAAACATCTATTTATGCTTTATTGACTGTGCCAAAGCCTTTGACTGTGTGGATCACAATAAACTGTGGAAAATTCTGAAAGAGATGGAAATACCAGAACACCTGATCTGCCTCTTGAGAAGTTTGTATGCAGGTCAGGAAGCAATAGTTAGAACTGGACATGGAACAACAGACTGGTTCCAAATAGGAAAAGGAGTTCATCAAGGCTGTATATTGTCACCCTGCTTATTTAACTTATATGCAGAGTACATCATGAGAAACGCTGGACTGGAAGAAACACAAGCTGGAATCAAGATTGCCGGGAGAAATATCAATAACCTCAAACATGCAGATGACACCACCCTTATGGCAGAAAGTGAAGAGGAACTCAAAAGCCTCTTGATGAAAGTGAAAGTGGAGAGTGAAAAAGTTGGCTTCAAGCTCAACATTCAGAAAACGAAGATCATGGCATTCGGTCCCATCACTTCATGGGAAATAGATGGGGAAACAGTGGAAACAGTGGTTGACTTTATTTTTCTGGGCTCCAAAGTCACTAGAGATGGTGACTGCAGCCATGAAATTAAAAGATGCTTACTCCTTGGAAGGAAAGTTATGACCAACCTAGATAGCATATTCAAAAGCAGAGACATTACTTTGCCAACAAAGGTTCTAGTCTAGTCAAGGCTATGGTTTTTCCAGTGATCATGTATGGATGTGAGAGTTGGACTGTGAAGAAGGCTGAGTGCTGAAGAATTGATGCTTTTGAACTGTGGTGTTGGAGAAGACTCTTGAGAGTCCCTTGGACTGCAAGGAGATCCAACCAGTCCATTCTGAAGGAGATCAGCCTTGGGTGTTCTTTGGAAGGAATGATGCTAAAGCTGAAACTCTAGTACTTTGGCCACCTCATGTGAAGAGTTGACTCATTGGAAAAGACTCTGATGCTGGGAGAGATTGGGGGCAGGAGGAGAAGGGGACAACAGAGGATGAGATGGCTGGATGGCATCACTGACTCGATGGACGTGAGTTTCAGTGAACTCCGGGAGTTGGTGATGGACAGGGAGGCCTGGCGTGCTGTGATTCATGGGGTTGCAAAGAGTTGCACACAACTGAGCAACTGATCTGATCTGATCTGATCTCCTAAGCTTATAACAGTTTACCCTACTTCTTTCCGAGACCTCAGCTCAACAAGGGTTTTTATCTCCCCAAGTCCCTGTGAAAGTGGGGCTTTTCCTCTATGGACCATTAGTTTGACATCATGATTAGGATACTGACCTCTTCTTGTATTCTAATATTCAGTTCAGTTCAGTCGCTCAGTCATGTCCAACTCTTTGCGACCCCATGAAATCGCAGCACGCCGGGCCTCCCTGTCTATCACCAACTCCCAGAGTCTACTCAGACTCATGTCCATTGAGTCAGTGATGCCATCCAGCCATCTCATCCTCTGTTGTCCCCTTCTCCTCCTGCCCCCAATCTCTCCCAGCATCAGAGTCTTTTCCAATGAGTCAACTCTTTGCATGAGGTAGCCAAAGTACTAGAGTTCCAGCTTTAGCATCAGTCCTTCCAAAGAACACCCAGGGCTGATTTCCTGTAGAATGGATTGGGTGGATCTCCTTTCAGTCCAAGGGACTCTCAAGAGTCTTCTCCAACACCACAGTTCAAAAGCATCAATTCTTCAGCACTAAGCTTTCTTTAGGCAGTTAGAATAGGAAAAAGGAGTCCAAAATGGTGACTAAAAGACAAAGAAAGGAAAACCCCCACGATAATGGAACAAAAGCATATCCTAGGATCAGAATGAGAACCTCGGGTGAAACAAACAGCCCTCCTGGCTAGCCCAACTTACATAGTGCAGGCTCAAGGGGAGGAGGCAAAACATATAAAAAGAGGAAACCAGGAGAGACTGGGGCCTCTCCTTTGGAGTTGGCCTGCTCTCATGCCTCCAAGGAGAGGGGGTGTACTCTCCTTGCTTGCTGAATAAAACTCTGATCTGTAACACTGGTCTGCAAATTTTTGCTGCAGTGAGACAGAACCGAGGAAGTTACACACTCCCACAACACTAACATTGGCAGATCTCTGATTCCTCCCTATCATTTTAGGACACTGAGCTCCTCACTGAGTTTTCAAGAACTGGAAATAAAAACCAACATATTCATGAGCATTTCTGGTCCATTATGTCATCTTCTATCTCTTCTTCTTTCCTTAAATTTAAGAGCCTTTAAGGGAAAGAGTATTATTTTTCTATCGCTACAATACCAACTGACCACATATTTTGTGACTTAAAACAACATGAATGTTTAATTCTATCATTATGTGAGTTAGAAGTTTTAATGGGCTCCTATGATTAGATTGGACTCACCCAGATAATTTAAGATAACACATATTCACATCTGCAAAATCCCTTTTGCTACTTAAAGTAAGATATTCACTGCTTTTGAGGATTAGGGCAGGGATATCTTTCAGTTCAGTTCAGTCACTCAGTCGTGTCCGACTCTTTGTGACCCCATGAATCGCAGCACGCCAGGTCTCCCTGTCTATCACCAACTCCCGGAGTCCACTGAGACTCAGGTCCAGTCGACTCAGTGATGCCATCCCGCCATCTCACCCTCTGTCATCCCCTTCTCCTCCTGCCCCTAATCCCTCCCAGCATCAGAGTCTTTTCCAATGAGTCAACTCTTCGCATGAGGTAGCCAAAGTATTGGAGTTTCAGCTTTAGCATCAGTCTTTCCAAAGAACACCCAGGACTGATCTCCTTTAGGATGGACTGGTTGGATATCCTTGCAGTTCAAGGGACTCTCAAGAGTCTTCTCCAACACCACAGTTCAAAAGCATCAATTCCACGCTTAGCTTTCTTCACAGTCCAACTCTCACATCCATACATGACCACTAGAAAAATTATAGCCTTGATTAGACGGACCTTTGTTGGCAAAGTAATGTCTCTGCTTTTCAATATGCTATCTAGGTTGGTCATAACTTTCCTTCCAAGGAGTAAGCGTCTTTTAATTTCATGGCTGCAATCACCATCTGCAATGATTTTGGAGCCCAAAAAATAAAGTCTGACACTGTTTCCACTGTTACCCCATCTATTTCCCATGAAGTGATGGGACCAGATGCCATGATCTTCGTTTTCTGAATGTTGAGCTTCAAGCCAACTTTTTCACTCTCCTCTTTCACTTTCATCAAGAGGCTTTTTAGTTCCTCTTCACTTTCTGCCATAAGGGTGGTGTCATCTGCATATCTGAGGTTATTGATATTTCTCCCAGCAATCTTGATTCCAGCTTGTGCTTCTTCCAGCCCAGCATTTCTCATGATGTACTCTGCATATAAGTTAAATAAGCAGGGTGACAATATACAGTCTCATTCTACCTACTACCCTCTCTATTAAGCGTTACCCCACCCTCTCTACTCCTTAAAGTGTTTCTTTATTCAAAGTTCCCTTAAAACTGAAGAAAATGTAATCTTTCACAGTTTAACTTATTGTTATAGGTAATCAATCCATAACTTCATCTAACATTCCAATAAAAAAGTTCCCTTTAGTCATTATAAGACTGCTCCACCAATTTAGTTCAGTTTATCTCTTTATCTCATTAATTCCTTCCCATACAGGGGGCATAACATTAGATGCCGTAGGAAAATCAACACACAAGAAGCATATAGGTGGCTCAGGACCTCAAGGTATTTACACGCTTGTTAGGTATTCATGATGTAGAAGAATTAGCTAGGTCAAGAAGGGTCTTAAATACAGCAGTGTGTGCATGTTAATCCCAAGTTCCAAACATATTACTATACATAAAGTAGATAATCAATAAGGACCTACTCTACAGCACAGGGAACTCCATTCAATTTCTGTAATAAACTACATAGGAAAAGAATCTGAGAAGGAATGAATATATGAATATATATAACTGAATCAGTTTGCTTTACACTTCAAACTAATACAACATTTTAAATCAACTAGCCTCTAAAACATGTCTTAAAAAAGAAGACTCCTGAGTTGTGTTTAGAATTAAACATGCAATACAAGAAGTTTCCCTGGTGGCTTAGACAGTAAATAATCTGCCTGCAATGCAGGAGACTTGGGTTCAATCCTTGGGTCAGGAAGATCCCCTGGAGAAGGGAATGGGTACTCACTCCAGTATTCTTGCCTGGAGAATTCTGTGGACAGAGGAGCCTAGCAGACTATAGTCCATGGGGTCACAAAGAGTTGGCACAACTGAGTGACTAACACTTTTTAAGAGTTTTATTCATTTGATAACTTGAAGAGACATGACTTTAAAAATATTTTGGCTTATGGAGTACAGTAAAATGCTAGAAAGTTATAGAGAAATCAATATTTTCAGTTTTCACCTTTAATGTGGTCATGAGAAGTGTTTGCAGATGAGAAAACTGAATCTTCAAAAGAAATAAGTAACTTGCCCACTGTCATACAAATAATAAATTGAAGAGCCTGTATTTAAATCCAGTTCTGACTTCAAAATAAATCTTCTCTCCACCTATGCATCTAGACAGAACTAAGAAGTCTACCCAAAAATGTATTATGATTTCTTACATTTCCAGTTAAATATCAAGCCATTGTTTATTAAAGAGCTCTGCATTCTACAAAAAGGAATATGACTATTTTGTTTCTGTGTGAGGTAAGGCTAGGTGATGGGTTTAAAAAAGACTGAGCCCTCATCTCTTTGAAATGAGGCACTTCATTTTATTTAGTGTGTGCTGAACAATGGCTTTCCAGACATAACTGACAAGTTTTGTTTCTGGTTATTCATTTGATACCTACCACTTTAAACTGAAAGGTGATATGTTGACTTCAATTCGTTAACAACGGTATCTACAATAAATATATGGTATGCCTGACAGATATCCTTTTTCAGTAACTGCTATAAAAACAAGCCTAATAGACTCAAAATTCTTATGGAAAAATTAATCATAGTGGATTAAGAGGAAGCATTTTATGATTTTCACAGACATTCTTTCCCAAGTACCTGGCCACAGTTTAGTTTTCTTAGTAATCTAAGGAAATACTAACTAAAACTCAATACAGGTAAGGTAGCACTTCAGAAGAAAGAAAGAGCATAGAAAAGAAGGAATAGAGAGCCCAACCAACTCCCAAAGAGAGACAGAGAGATGAAGTAGTTGTTGAGGAATTCCAGAGACTTGAGAAGTCCAGCTGCTTTGAAATGATGTGGTAGAAAGCTGAGAACAGGTAATTATCCACTCAAGAGGGTAAGTATTCTCTGAAGGCCACACAGGTAGAGATGGTAAAGCTTCTTCACAATGAACAGAATGTTTGATAAAAATGGTATTAAGTTTGGGGAAAGGGAGGAAAGAAGATACCTTAATGCTTTCTCTTTCTCTATCTGTCCTCTTTCTGTTCTCCCAAAGGAGCTGCACTTTATTTTTTTATGGGACTTGAGCAATGATTCCTCTCCAAAGGGAAGAAAAGAGCCAAAAGTGGATTCCAAACTGGCTATCAATGCCGGAAGTGACTAAGTCGCATCTCTGTCAGTCTCAGTTCTTACAGCTGTAAATGAGAGGGCTGAACGGGATCAGCTGTTGGGCTCGTCTCAATTATACATACTTCTTGTTGTTGTTCAGTCACTAAGTTGTGTCTGACTCTTTGTGACCCCACGGACTGCAGCATTCCATGCTCTTCTGTCCTCCACTATCCCCTGGAACCTGCTCAAACTCATGTCCATTGAATCAGTGATGCCATCTAACCATCTCACTCTCTGCCATCCCCTTTTCCTTTTGCCTTCAATCCTCTATAAATAATTTTAGTAATTATACGTATAAAATTACATAGATGCTTATATATACAATTTTAGTAATTATCAATTAACAATTTTGGACTGGCCTATAAACACTTCTCATGACAAAGCTGAAGGTGAGAAGTTCATGGTTTTATACCATCCATGTTCAAAATCAGCTTCTTTAGCTGACTGGTAGAATGACATACAAGTTCTATTCTGATCAAGATTTCTATGATCCAGCAAAAAATATCCTAGCTGGTGAAACCTATTATATCATTCCCTCTGCCCACTACAAAATAGACTTGGAAAAATAATCATTATTTTTATGAACAATATCAAAATTAAACACATTCTGAGGTGACAAAGTGTCCTAGATTGGATAATGGCAGTGAACAATGACAGTAACAGAAAAACTGATGAAGTCTGAATAAAGTATGTAATTTAGTTAAATAGCCATTGGAGAAGGAAATGGCAACCCATTCCAGTACTCTTGCCTGGAGAATTCCATGGACAGAGGAGTGGGACAGGCTGCAGTCCCTAGAATTGCAAAGAGTAGGACACCACTGTGTGACTGACTTTTATTTTTTCAATACCCATGTCAATGTCTTAGTTTTGACAAATATTATACAATATATTAACCTTAGAGGAAGCTGGGAGAAATGTATATGGGAACTGTCTGTACTATTTTACAACTTTTTAGTAATTCTAAATTGTTTAAAAACTTTATGAAGTTAAATAATTTAAATACACCATTGGCAATGATTACTTTCCTTAGTTTTATCTACTTACATAACATTTATTTTAGCAGATCTTGTCTAGCACTTAATTATCTTTCTTTATGTTCACTGGATTACTTAACTGAATTCTCTTCCACCTTATTCTGTGATGTCTCTGTGTATCTCAAAGCCTCTAGCTTTGGTCCTTGAATAGACGAATAAACCTCGGGGCTTGAATAAGTATTCAATGATATTTCTTAACCAGATGAGGAAGAGAAGAACTGTAGATCTCTCACCAGTACAAGATAGTGATATTTGGCATATGTGAGTCAATGAAGCTATAATTTATAAAAGAAGATGGTAACTCAGCACACTTCATTCATTTCCCTGGAGTTTTAGTATTCTAAATGCCTCATAATGAAAAATGGTCAGGGAACATGACCGTAAGTGATGAGAAAGAAAAGGTCCTAGAATCACTTTTTGTGCCTGTTATATGCTATTTTTTCCTTTATCCATGTCTCTTTTTCCACACATCTTTCTTGAAGGTACAATATAGTTCAATCTTGCAAATAATTTTAAAAACTCTAAAGTTCATACAGCCTGCAAGCGGGCAATGGCACCAGTAACTTTTTTAGGCTGCCCACTTCCCTTTGCTTACTATATTTCCCTACTTTATGCATCATTCAGTTCAGTTCAGTCACTCAGTCGTGTCCGACTCTTTGCGACCCCATGAACTGCAGCACGCCAGGCCTCCCTGTCCATCACCAACTCCCAGAGTTCACTCAGACTCACATCCATCGAGTCAGTGATGCCATCCAGCCATCTCATCCTCTGGCGTCCCCTTCTCCTCCTGTTCCCAATCCCTCCTAGCATCAGAGTCTTTTCCAATGAGTCAACTCTTCGCATGAGGTGCCCAAAGTACTGGAGTTTCAGCTTTAGCATCAGTCCTTCCAAAGAATACCCAGGACAGATCTCCTTTAGGATGGACTGGTTGGATCTCTTTGCAGTCCAAGGGACTCTCAAGAGTCTTCTCCAGTCCAGGTTCGATGCACGATACTGGATGCTTGGGGCTGGTGCACTGGGATGACCCAGAGGGATGGTATGGGGAGGGAGGAGGGAGGAGGGTTCAGGATGGGGAACACATGTATACCTGTGACAGATTCATTTCGATGTTTGGCAAAACCAATACAATATTGTAAAGTTTAAAAATAAAATAAAATAAAATAAAAAAACACGAACAGTCTTCTCCAACAGCACAGTTCAAAAGCATCAATTCTTCGGTGCTCAGCTTTCTTCACAGTCCAACTCTCACATCCATACATGACCACTGGAAAAACCAAAGCCTTGACTAAACGGACCTTTGTTGGCAAAGTAATGTCTCTGCTTTTCAATATGCTATCTAGGTTGGTCGTAACTTTTCTTCTAGGAGCAAGTGTCTTTTAATTTCCTGGCTGCAATCACCATCTGCAATGATTTTGGAGCCCCCAAAAATAAAGTCTGACACTGTTTCCACTGTTTTCCCATCTATTTCCCATGAAGTGATGGGACCAGATGCCATGATCTTCATTTTCTGAATGTTGTGTTTTAAGCCAACTTTTTCACTCTCCTGTTTCACCTTCATCAAGAGGCTTTTGAGTTCCTCTTCACATTCTGCCATAAGGGTGGTGTCATCTGCATATCTGAAGTTATTGATATTTATCCTGGCAATCTTGATGCCAGCTTGTGCTTCTTCCAGCCCAGCATTTCTCATGATGTACTCTGCATACAAGTTAAACAAGCAGGGTGACAATATACAACCTTGACGTACTCCTTTTCGTATTTGGAACCAGTCTGTTGTTCCATGTCCAGTTCTAACTGTTGCTTCCTGATCTGCATACAAATTTCTCAAGAGGCAGATCAGGTGGTCTGGTATTCCCATCTCTTTCAGAATTTCCCACAGTTTATTGTGATCCACATAGTCAAAGGCTTTGGCATAGTCAATAAGGTAGAAATAGATGTTTTTCTGAAACTCTCTTGCTTTTTCGATGATCCAGCAGATGTTGGCAATTTGGTCTCTGGTTCCTCTGCGTTTTCTAAAACCAGCTTGAACAACTGGAAGTTCAGGGTTCACGTATTGCTGAAGCCTGGCTTGGAGAATTTTGAGCATTACTTTACATCTTTAATGCATCATTAATAATGGTAAAAATAACAGAGACCTGGTCGGCCCTCAACTCCACACAATTTTCAGACAAAAACTCAAAAGGAAGTCACAAGTCTCTTTCATCTTACAATATGCATTTAAGAAACTTTCTGATTCCCCTTAGACCTGTCTTGATACTGTTCAAATGAGAAGGGATCATGCTTATCTTCATGACCCAATTTAGAGGTTCTACAGCTTAAGCTGGGAGTGGGGATGATGAAAAGGTAGGTAGATAACTGCAGGGTGAAGTATTAAAACTTGTGAATTCTTTGCCCACACCCCTCAGTAAAAAATATATTTGCATGTATCACAGTACACACACATTAAATCTTCACGATTAAAAAAGAATCCTGCATATGTAGGGTACATCCTGATGTTTTCTTTTTGTCTTTTCTTTTTTAATTTATTTTATTTTGGGCTGCACTGGGTCTTCACTGCTGCACGTGGGCTTCTATAGTTCTGGAGAGTGGGGGCTACTGTCTAGTTGCAGGGCATGGGCTTCTTAGTGCAGTGGCTTCTCTCATTGCAGAGCATGGACTCTAGAGTGGGCTAAATAGCTGTGGTGCTCAGCCTTAGTTGCCCTGAGGCATGTGGGATCTTCCTGGACCAGGGATCAAATTGGCCTCTTCTGCATTGTAAGGTGGATTTTTAACCACTGAAAAACCAGAGAAGCCCCCATCCTGATGTTTTCTATTTTACTTAGTTCTATATTTCATTAAAAAGATTAGTTGTAACTAACTGACATGATAAGAAATTCAGTTTGTAAAACCTTGGGAGTCCAGAAAGAATAACTTTTTTTTCAATCTACTACTGACAATTTTCACTGAAACCTTGAACTAGAAATTCTTTGAATCCATTTGTAACTCAGCTTTCTCACCTATAAAACCAGAAAGATAAACATATTCCGTAGGGTGGCTTAGAGAATCTCAGCAATAGTGCATATAAAAGTACCAGACATATTATAGGCATTTAATAAATGTTTCTCTCATTCCACCAATCCCCACATCTATATCATTTTATACTAGGGGGATCCCCTTGGAGATAAAGCATCTTAGGGGCAGACTGAACTTTTCTCAGCAACCATATTAACAAGTTGACTCAGACCCCAATGTATTACAAAGCAGTCTGATGTTCAGCAACCCAGAGAGAACAGTGAGAGGAGGCAGAAAGGCTGGACTGGACTCCAGGGCCTTACTGGGAGTATCTGTGGCTAACTGTGTGGGTAGAAACACGTGGGCAAATTCTGGGCATGAAGTCAAGCTGCGTTTCTAAACCTAGAGAGTAAGGAATGTAGAGATGGTCTCCCTCCTCTGCCCAGCCTCCCTGTCGGCTTTACCATGTCTGTGTGTTTACCCAGACATTCTGGACAACACGAAGAGCATCTGATACAAGGTGTGAGCCTCATTCAGCTGCACCTGTGCAGAAGCATTAGTTAATGTCTCATCTGAAGTGTTCCACATGTTTCTCTTACCTCCAGCCGGCTTAGTGACAGCATTCTCACACGCTCTCTTAATCCTGGCCCCCATAAATCCTTTCCAAGTCCCTCCCTCCATTGTCCTTCCCATCCTTCAAAAGCTCAGTGAAATCCCTTGGCATGTACAGTACACTGTTTCCTTCAGCCCATTCACAAAGCAGCCTTGTCATGGCTGTTATGTTCGACCTCCATTCTCTCTCCTCACCTTTGCATTTGAGTAGGTGTGTGTGTGTGTGTGTGTGTGGTAGCAGTAGAGGTGGTTAGTGAGAGGACAGGAGGGGTAGACAATTCTGCATACAGTGATTTCACTGTCTTCATAGGCTGTTCAAATCCTTGTCCTTTAACTTCAAATAGTTCTTGTCTTCAGTTACTAATGTCCTCTTATTTTCAAATGAAAATATCTCCAAGTCTTATATAGAAATTGTGCATATTTATTAAAAAAAAGATGTTGGACTGATGGGTTTCAGGGTAGGCCACGCTCAAATACGCCGCTTATGGCATACTGATTATCTTGAATTAATGTTACTTCAGGAATAGCTGGTATAAGAAGGACATGAAGCCCCCTTGTCTCCCTGAAAGCAGGAAAGAAGTCTCCTGTGGAGAAGGTTCAATCCCTGTAGCAGGAGGTAGAGAAACATGCTTACCAGAAGCATGGATTTTAGAGCCGAGAAGACTGAATAAACCACTCTCACGACTTCTTTACTACCTTCTCAAGTCCAGAATTCTTCATCTTGTCTATTCCTCACAAACTGATAGTATCTCTGTCTAAAAGTTATAAAAGCTGCATAGTTTTGTTACTTCATTGATGAAATTAATTTGCTTTTTTTTCTCCTGTTATTTTATCTCGTCAGTGTAATTTAATTATTGTGCCATGTGCTCAGTTGTGTCTGACTCTTTGTGACCCTATGGACTGTAGCCTGCCAGGCTCCTCTGAACGTGGGATTTTTCCAGCAAGAATACTGGTGTTCAATCATTAGACCAGCCAAAACAATCTGGGGATTAGAGAAATTTTTTCCTTTCCAGCAAGACTGAAGAAAGTTACCAATAAATGAATAATCATTCATGATCTTATTCTGTACTTTAAAATAAAGCCAGATTCTTATGCACATAATCTCAAAAGGCACATTTAAAAGTATATATGTATATACATTTATATAAATGGGTCATAACATTTAAGTATTTTTCTACAACCATTTCACTTTACAATATATCATGAATGTCCTTTGATGACAATGAAACAGATCTGGATTTTTAATGATAGGATAGACCTCCATTGGGTAAATACATCACAAATTATTTAATCAATCAACCATTGGAAGACTTAAAATTGTTTTTTAATCTCAGCTGTAACAAAAATACTCTGTGAGGAATATAACCACATGTGTATTTTTGCCTACTTGCCCCATATTTTCCTAAGGATGAATTCCTAAAGGGAGACTTCTGGCTCAAAAAGAATGCACAAAGTAAATGTTGATGCATATTGCCATTCTGCCCTTCATTCAAAAAATTTAGAAAGTTTCTTGTATGATGTTGCATTTTTGCATGTGTGCTACTAATGTTGAAACCATTTCATATGCATACTGACCTCTGAATTTACACTTTTAAGACTTGCCTGTTTAGGTAAGACAAACAGAAAAACACAAAGAAGAGTATAAAATATTCCTTTGTACCATATTAAAAAATGCTAATATTTGTTTCGGCAAAACACTGTGGAGTTTAAGATGCTTTATACATCTCTGTGATCTAATTTCCCTCCTCTCTCTGCCTTGAAAAAGCCACTACTCTGAAGTTAGTATGTCAACTGCCAGTTATTGTTTCAATGGATTAAAATCAATAAACTGCACTGTTGATGTGTTTTAAAATTTTACATGACATCATAATGATTGGCTAATATTTTAAAACTTTTTAAATTCAGTATAATGATTTGAGCTCTATTTTTCTTGATATGTAAATATCAATTCATGTACATATTAATGATTGCATATTATTTTTCATCTGAAAACCATTATACCTAGTCTTCTGCTGGTGGGTGTTTAGATTCATTCCAATTGCTTGCTATTATAAATAATGAATATTACATATTCTGATACATGTCAACTTGTACCTGTATGCAAAGGTTACTGTATGGCATATTCCAGTAAGTAGGATCTCTAGGTCATTAGTGAATGCACTTTGAACTTTACTCTGGAGTGGTTTGCCATTTCCTTCTCCAGGGGATCTTCCCAACTCAGGGATTGAACCCAGATCTCCTGCATTGCAGGCAGACGCTTTAACCTCTGAGCCACCAGGGAAGCTTAGATATTAACAATTCATCTTCAGTAGTGATCTATCAATTTTCATTCCAACCTCACAGCAGGTGTGTTTTAGAATTCCTGTTTTATTTTACCAACATTTGGCATTTTAAGTATTTTTTGCCATTTTTATTTGGGTAAAATACTATCTTGATGTTGTCAGTTGAACTTTCCTAATTACTAGTGATATTGAATATATTTTAAGTGTGTTTACTGGCTACATGGGCTACCTCTTCTAAGAATCTCCTATGCATACCCTTCACCCCATTTTTTACTGCATTATCTTTCATTTTCTTAATGATTTATGGGACTCTATTATATAACCTGGATTCTGCATTTTGACTCATATTTACTGCCTAATCTTCTTTTTGTGTGATCTGATACATTAAGGAGTCTTCTAATGGAAGATTTTTCACCTTAATGTAGTCAAATTAATTAAACTTATTATTTTGGTTTTGGCATTTTTCATTAAATGTCCTCTGCCACTAAGCAACAAAATATATTGCTTTGTATTTTCTCTTAAATGTATTATTGCAATGTTTTTCATCTTTAGGAATGATTTTTTTTAAGTATCAGATAACAGCTAAGAATCACACATATTGATGTCTTTCATAATTTCCTAGCACTGTTTATTGCAAAGTCAATCCTGCTCTTATTCATTTGTATAACTACTCATTGTATTACTACAATATACCACCTTCCCATGTTTATGTGGGTACATTTCTTGGCTTATTATCTGTTCATTGGTCTATTTTTTCCTGCCACTGCATCAGTGCCACATCAATCTTAGTTTTGTAAGTGTTCTTGATAATCATGTTCACATAAGTGAGCAACTCTAACTTTTGTTCTTCCTCACTGAAGTTGTCATGATTTTTCTCAGAACTCTATTTTTTCATGCAAATTATAAAATTCGTTTGTTAAGTTCATGAAAAATCTTGTCATTATTTTGGAAGTATATAAATTAAATTGTATAGATTAAATTGGGAAACCAGGGACTTCTTTATGACACACAACCTTTTCACATATGAACATTTACTCAGTTCTTTTTCCACGTTATTCAATAAAAGATAGTGAAAAGACAAGCCTTCAAGGTAAATATTTACTATATCTGTGACTAATAAAAATCAGTCATAGAGAATAAATAATTTTTCAAAATCAATAAGAAAAATGTAGACAATGTAAATATAAAAAAAAAAAAAATGGGGAAAGTACTGAATAGGCCCTTCATCAAAGACGATACCCAAATGGCCAATACACAGGAAATTCTGTTAAACTTCCTTGTGTGTGCACGTGCTAAGTCTCTTCGGTCATGCCCTACTCTTTGCGACCCCATGGACTGTAGCCTGCCAGGTTCCTCTGTCCATGGGATTCTCCAGGCAATAACACTGGAATGGGTTGCCATGCCTTCCTCCAGATGATCTTCCCAACCCATGGATCAAATACATGGCTCCTCTGCCTCTTGCATTGGGAGGCAGGTTCTTTACTATTTAGTTATTAGAAAAATTCAAATTAAATGCACTAATGAATAGTTAAAACTAAGGCAGAGGAACCAGAGATCAAATTGCCAACATGTGTTGGATCATCAAAAAAGCAAGAGAGTTCCAGAAAAACATCTATTTCTGCTTTATTGACTATGCCAAAGCCTTTGACTGTGTGGATCACAATAAACTGTGGACAATTCTGAAAGAGATGGGAATACCAGACCACCTGACCTGCCTCTTGAGAAACCTATATGCAGGTCAGGAAGCAACAGTTAAAACTGGACATGGAACAACAGACTGGTTCCAAATAGGAAAAGGAGTACTGGTTCCAAATAAGAAAAGTCATTTTTCTGATGACTAAATAGTAAAGAACCTGCCTGCCAATGCAGAAGGCAGAGGAGCCATGCATTTGATCCCTGGGTTGGGAAGATCCTCTGGAGGAAGGCATGGCAACCCACTCCAGTATTATTGCCTGGAGAATCCCATGGACAGAGGAACCTGGCAGGGTACAGTCCATGGGGTCGCAAAGAGTAGGGCATGATCAAGGCTGTATATTTTCACCCTACTTATTTAACTTATATGCAGAGTACATTATGAGAAATGCTGGGCTGGAAGAAACACAAGCTGGAATCAAGATTGCCGGGAGAAATACCAATAACCTCAGATATGCAGATGACACCACCCTTATGGCAGAAAGTGAAGAGGAACTAAAAAGTCTCTTGATGAAAGGGAAAGAAGAGAGTGAAAAAGTTGGCTTAAAGCTCAACATTCAGAAAACGAAGATCATGGCATCTGGTCCCATCACTTCATGGGAAATAGATGGGGAAACAGTGGACACAGTGTCAGACTTTATTTTTGGGGGCTCCAAAATCACTGCAGATGGTGATTACAGCCATGAAATTAAAAGACGCTTACTCATTGGAAGAAAAGTTATGACCAACCTAGATAGCATATTGAAAAGCAGAGACATTACTTTGCCAACAAAGGTCCATCTAGTCAAGGCTTTGGTTTTTCCAGTGGTCATGTATGGATGTGAGAGTTGGACTGTGAAGAAAGCTGAGCACCGAAGAATTGATGCTTTTGAACTGTGGTGTTGGAGAAGACTCTTGAGAGTCCCTTGGACTGCAAGGAGATTCAATCAGTCCATTCTAAAGGAGATCAGCCCAGGGTGTTCTTTGGAAGGAATGATGCTAAAGCTGAAACTCCAGTATTTTGGCCACCTCACACAAAGAGTTGACTCATTGGAAAAGACTCTGATGCTGGGAGGGATTGGGGGCAGGAGGAAAAGGGGACGACAGAGGATGAGATGGCTGGATGGCATCACTGACTCGATGGATGTGAGTTTGAGTGAACTCCAGGAGATGGTGATGGACAGGGAGGCCTGGCGTGCTGCGATTCATGGGGTCACAAAGAGTCGGACATGACTGAGCAACTGAACTGAACTGAACTGAACTGAAAGAGAGCAATATAACCAGTATTGGCTAAGATTTTGAGAAATAGTAACTTTCATATGCTAGTCCATGATGGGGAGGTTAAATAAATTCTTTGGAAAACTAGCAGTATCTATAAAGCTAAACATATCCATAAAATCTGATCCAATCATTCCACCCCTACACAGGTACCAACAGAAGTAACTATGTACATGCTCTAAGTTCATCAAAATCTTCACTGCAGCATTATTTGCAAAAAGAAAAAAAAAAAAAAAAAACAGAAACAATCCAAATGTCCATCAACAGTAAAATGAATATGTTTTGATAAAACAAAACAGCGATGGGAAAAATATACAGTAAGGACAGTGAATTTGCTTCACTAAAAGTAGTGGATAAGATTTGCAAACCTAACACTGAGCAAAAGAAACCACACACAAGAGTCACACAATATGGTTCTATTTATAGAATGTCTCCCCAAAAGGCAAAATCAATCAATGATAACTGGTACCAGGAGAACTGTTACCTTCGGGGACTGGGAAAGGTTACAAAGGGGACGTCCAGAGTACAGATAATGTTCTAGTCCTTGTAGTAGTACTTGAAGGGATATGTTCAGGCTGATACATTTGGGCTATATGTTCATCATTTACACTTTCCTCCCTGTACATTATACTTGAATAAAAACCTTAAGTGAAAATAAAATGTAATCCTAGGCCTTTTGTAGGCCAGCACCAAAAATAGCAGGAGGAGAAAGCTAATAGTTCTTAGCACAAAAAGATGACTATTTACTAGTGGAAGGAACAGTCTCTCTTTAGTGTGGGTTTAGACCAGTGTACACAACCATAAATGACTGCAGAGGATGTGGGTTTCAAAAGTGACAGGGCCAGGTGGAAGCCAGGAGGGATTAAATGGGCAGAATTTTTTCCAGACAAAACGAAAAATCCTGTCACTTCACTTTAACATTCTGTGCATATAACTCCCAGACCAACGGGTGCTCATGTTAGGGTCACTAGGATGACTTTTGTCAGCAAGGAAAAACAAAACCAAAAATATTTGTCTCTGCAGATGCCTTTTCTTCAATAGGTCAACTAGTAAAGGAAATAGCAGCCTTGTCGGGGACCCAACTGGTGAGTATTGAAAAAGAAACTTTAGCTGGTGAAGTCACATTGAACGTTGTCAGAGGCCAGAGACCATTTTTCCCACTAGCAAGCATGAGACTCAGTGGCAATGAACATTGGTGTCCACCTTGCTGAAAACCAGGCAGCTACTTGACATTGCAGGATTTGGCAGACTCCAACCTAGATAGCATATTCAAAAGCAGAGATATTACTTTGTGAACAAAGGTCCGTCTAGTCAAGGCTATGGTTTTTCCTGTGGTCATGTATGGATGTGAGAGTTGGACTGTGAAGAAGGCTGAGCACTGAAGAATTGATGCTTTTGAACTGTGGTGTTGGAGAAGACTCTTGAGAGTCCCTTGGACTGCAAGGAGATCCAACTAGTCCATTCTAAAGGAGATCAGTCCTGGGTGTTCTTTGGAAGGAATGATGCTAAAGCTGAAACTCCAATACTTTGGCCATCTCATGCAAAGAGTTGACTCATTAGAAAAGACTCTGATGCTGGGAGGGATTGGGGATGACAGAAGATGAGATGGCTGGATGGCATCACCGACTCGATGGACATGAGTCTGAGTGAACTCCGGGAGTTGATGACGGACAGGGAGGCCTGGTGTGCTGCGATTCATGGGGTCGCAAAGAGCTGGACATAACTGAGCAACTGAACTGAACTGGACTAAACTGGTAGAAACTCTTCCTATGGGGAAAAAAATAATGCTTTCTCTTTGGAACCCAATCTTACTCCTCTTTTTTGGCTTAGAGAGCTTGAGGGCTTATAGCCTTGGAAAGATGAACTTGAAAAGACCATCACATCCAAGACCGTAGTTCTTGTAATAATAAGTTAGAAGGTATCTGCTGATTATCCCAGTACTTTCTTTTTGTAGTGGTATAAGGAGACCTATGTTTGATTTAGTTCTGATACATAGGAAAGAGCACCAGCCATGGAGTGCTGAGCCAAGAGCCACTCTTGGCCCTGCCTCTCACTAGCTGCTGTATGACTTGGATAAGCTTATCAAACCTTTCTTAATTGGGGTAAAATGAGCAAGAGTAATTTCCATTCTAAGGGAGAAGGCATGAATCTTAGTGCACAATCTTGAGTTTGTCAGAAATATCACTTGTTTCCCTTTGAATCAATTAGAGTCTGTTGGTGTCCCAGCGAGAACTCAACATTCAATGGGATAAATGCCATTCAAGGATTTATCTGAAAGTGATGCCAGTCTAGAGTAGGAAGCAGAGGAAGAAGCAGCAGCAGAGGCTGGGGAATAACAACCACAAAAGGCTAACATTTATTGAGTGCTTCTAATGCACTAGGTACTCTGCAAAATCTTTTTTTATAGATGGGCTTAACAAATTTTCTCCAGTTTGTTTGCAATTATTATTATTCCTTTTCCTCACTTTTTAGATGAAGAAACTCATCTGAAAAGAGAAGAGACTCAGAGAGGTCAAGTAACTCGTCTAAGTTCACACAGGTAGAAGGGGTGAACCTGTAACTTGAACCCAACTGTCTAACTTCAGACCTAAGTTTCCTCCCCAACAACCCCTAAAGAGGAAAATAAACCTGGGGAGATGAAAACACCAAAATACACAGAGAAACAAATACATGCAAGAACTGATTCTGGAAGAAAAGCCCCAGAACAGGGAAAGAAGAGCTTGCTGTAGATTTTTACCCTTTCCTAAGAGCACAGATCTTACTATCATTCCCTAATAGTGTGTATTTGTTTTGTCTCCAAATGGAAGAGCCAGGTCACTCAGGACCAGTCAGGAGTGCCAAGACATTGGCATTTTATGAAATGGATACTCTTCCCTCCATTCCCAAGTGCTGCTTTCCTCTCCTCACCTTCTTCACCCATTTTTACATGGGAAGAAATCTCAGCAGCCATCAGAGTTCTCCAAATGTATGAAAAGCACGAAGAGTCCATTGCCTCCTTTTCCTTTTTCTTTCTTGCTTTTCACAGATTCCACAAAGCCAAACCATTCCCAGGTTGAGTAAGAAATAAAAACCTATTCCTGTCAGAATTTTGCTGCTCATAGCACTTAAGGAATTTGGATGGGAGGGTATAAGACAGACAGGCTTTTAAAATTCCTTTATTGTTGACACCCCCGATGACTGATACCCTGTCAGCACTCCAGCTGCAAGTCAGGGCTAAGAGCCCTGGCACACAGACTGCAGGAGCCAGCCGGGGAATTCACGTTCCTTTCCATGAGCACTGTAGGAGCCTGGGGTGCTCTGGGTACAGGCTTACAGACGTCAACTCCCTAAAGCAGAGTCTACCTTCACAGGAAAGGTATCTGTTCCTTGGTTCCTAGTCTATTGCCTTTTACTTAGCAGTGCTCAGTAAATATACTAGACAAACCTAATACTAAATAAATAATCATTTAAATCAACTAATTAAATAAATGGATGCTTCAGTTCATTGTAAGGGGTTAAAAAGTGACAATACAAACTTTTAAAAAATGAACTACTAAAGCAGATAAGCTCTGTGCCCCTGAGCATATTGGGCGGAAATGACAAACACAGGGGAAAATGTACCCTCTTTCTAAGCATTACCCAGACATTGCATTCAGCAAAAACAACTGTAGCCCTGACTGTACTGCAAGAGCAGCTTAGCCAATACCTCTTGTGATAGAACATATCCCTTATACAGAATTGTTCTGTTGCAGCCTGAGAGTTAATGCACTTAGGAACCATATCCTATTCATCTTTGAATTTACAATATTTCCTGAAAACAGCTCAGTTCCTGACATACATGATCAGATCAGATCAGATCAGTCGCTCAGTCGTGTCTGACTCTTTGCGACCCCATGAATCGCAGCACGCCAGGCCTCCCTGTCCATCACCAACTCCCGGAGTTCACTCAGACTCACGTCCATCGAGTCAGTGATGCCATCCAGCCATCTCATCCTCTGTCGTCCCCTTTTCCTCCTGCCCCCAATCCCTCCCAGCATCAGAGTCTTTTCCAGTGAGTCAAATCTTCACATGAGGTGGCCAAAGTACTGGAGTTTCAGCTTTAGCATCATTCCTTCCAAAGAAATCCCAGGGCTGATCTCCTTTAGAATGGACTGGTTGGATCTCCTTGCAGTCCAAGGGACTCTCAAGAGTCTTCTCCAACACCACAGTTCAAAAGCATCAATTCTTTGGCGCTCAGCCTTCTTCACAGTCCACCTCTCACATCCATACATGACCACAGGAAAAACCATAGCCTTGACTAGACTAGAACCTTTGTTGGCAAAGTAATGTCTCTGCTTTTCAATATGCTATCTAGGTTGGTCATACCTTTCCTTCCAAGGAGTAAGCGTCTTTTAATTTCATGGCTGCAGTCACCATCTCTAGTGATTTTGGAGCCCAGAAAAATAAAGTCTGACACTGTTTCCACTGTTTCCCTGTCTATTTCCCATGAAGTGGTGGGACTGGATGCCATGATCTTTGTTTTCTGAATGTTGAACTTTAAGCCAATTTCTTCACTCTCCATTTTCACTTTCATCAAGGGGCTTTTGAGTTCCTCTTCACTTTCTGCCATAAGGGTGGTGTCATCTGCATATCTGAGGTTATTGATATTTCTCCCGGCAGTCTTGATTCCAGCTTGTGTTTCTTCCAGTTTAGTGTTTCTCATTATGTACTCTGCATACAAGTTAAATAAGCAGGGTGATAATATACAGCCTTGACAAACTCCTTTTCCTATTTGGAACCAGTCTGTTGTTCCATGTCCAGTTCTAACTGTTGCTTTCTGACCTGCATACAAATTTCTCAAGAGGCAGATCAGGTGTTCTGGTATGCCCATCTCTTTCAGAATTTTCCACAGTTTATTGTGATCCATACAGTCAGAGGCTTTGGCATAGTCAATAAAGCAGAAACAGATGTTTTTCTGGAACTCTCTTGCTTTTTCCATGACCCACCAGATGTTGGCAATTTGGTCTCTAGTTCCTCTGCCTTTTTTAAAACCAGCTTGAACATCAGGAAGTTCATGGTTCACATATTGCTGAAGCCTGGCTTGGAGAATTTTGAAGTCTTCAACAAATGCTGCCTATTATTTAAACAATGTGAGAAGAAATGGGTAAGTACTGGGTTCTGAGTGAAAAGAGTCTAGACTGATTTGGCCAGTTCCAAGGATTTATCTATTAACTGATTCATTAAACAACTACATATTTAGCACTAAAAGGAATTATAAAAATACTCTGAAAAGGAAGAACACCCTTCCACACACTAAGTAATCAGGTCAACTTGCCAAAGCTCCATATTCGCCCAAAGCAGACAACAAAACGTGATGGATTTGAACAAGACGATGCACTTTCCACAGCCAGGAAACAGCAGAAGCATCCCCATAGCTGTGCTAGTTTCCCTGCCTGAGAGCACCCCTGTCCCCAGGGGGTGTTCCCATGAATATGAATAGCAGCTATGTAAACAGTGGGCCAGAGTGTCAGAGGGGAACCCAGGATCGAGGCTCAGCACCTTTTATAGTAGGCAGTAAGCAAGCCAGCCCCCTTTCTCCAGGGAGCACACAGTCTCCATGCAATCAGGCTGCACTCACCTTGACTTACACAGTTGCCATGTGACTGGCTACAGAAACACCTCAGAGCCAGAGGACAGTTAGACTGTGTGGTTGGCATGCTCAGTAAGGATGTGCAGGAATCCTGCTGGTCCACAGTGAACAGCCTCCCTCAAAATACTTGAAGGCCAAACTAAGAAGTCTAGATTTTCATTTGGATATAATAAGGAAATGTTGGGAAGTTTTGAGCAAAAGAACGACTTGAGTGATTTGAGTAGAGGGGCATCAGAGAAAGACTAAGCTGATGGCCATATACAGGATGGAATGAAGCAGAAAAGAAGAAAGGCAGAGGTAACAGAAAAACATTAGAGAAAGTCTTGCCTGCATAGTAAAGAGTGGGGAGGAGACCAGTGAGAGAGTTTGCCTGGAACTGGGCTTCAGTGGGGGACCATGTAACACAGCATGGGCAGGGAAGAGGAAGGAGAAACTCAGGAGCTCCAGGTTTTCTGCTGACATTTGGGTCATTAAGGTGGTTAGTATGAGGAACTGAAGAATGTGGAATAAGCATGAGCTGGTGAAACTGGAGTTGCAGAGTAACATGTGTAAAGGCAGGAAGTAAGAAAGAAGGCTGGAAAGAAGAGAGAAAAATGTGTTTCTAAGTCAATAAGACTAAAGCCACAAAGTACTCAAAATAAGCCACTTCATTCCCTTCTAGTTCCAAGGTAGATGAAGTTTGTACCCAGAATCATCTTTTCTGGGAGGCTAAAGTGATGTAAATTAAAAGACACTGGCTCCTTGAAAGGAGAGTATGACAAAGCTAGCCAGTGTATTAAAAAGCAGAGACATCATATTGCCAACAAGTGTCTGTATAAAGCTACGGTTTTTCCAGTATTCGTATATGGATGTGAGAGTTGGACCATAAAGAAGGCTGAGCACTGAAGAACTGATGCTTCCAAACTGTGGTGCTAGAAAAGACTCTTGAGAGTCCCTGGGACAGCAGGGAGATCAAACCAGTCAATCATAAAGGAAATCAACCCTGAATATTCATTGGAAGAACTGATACTGAAACTCCAATACTTTGACCGTCTGATGTGAAGAGCCGACCCATTGGAAAAGATCCTGATGTTAGGAAAGATTGAAGGCAGGAGGAGAAAGGGGTGGCAGAGGATGAGATGGTTAGATAGGATTACTGACTCAATGGACATGAATTTGAGCAAACTCTGGGAGATAGTGGAGGACAGAGGAGCCTGGCATGCTGCAATCCATGGGGTCTCTAAGAGCCAGGCATGACTTAGCACCTGAATGACAATGACAAAACTGATATAGCTCAAAAGCCTTCTGCTTCTGCCTTACTCACGTACCCACTCTTCACTTACACCAACTTTTTCCTACCACTTGTTGGAGTCCCTGGAACCCAGTGAGAGCATCAGATGTCAAGGGCTGTCTTTGAGTCACATCTCCCACTTTAGTGCAGTAGATTTTTATTCTTAGCTTTAAAATTATTTAAATATAAAAATATTTTCCTTTCCACACTTGACACTGTCTGGCCAAGAAAACAAATATTCGTCCTTGCATTGTTTTTTCCTTCAGGTGAAACTGTCTTTTAACAGTTTCACTCGTGCTATCCTGAGCAGTGGGTCTGGGAAATAGGTTTCCTATTCACATGGAAATTACAGGGCCATTCTTTGGTCTTTCCCCTTCACTTAGGAGCTGACAGGTGGAGCCCAGAGCAGAGATTTGTTCTGAATTGTTCCTTAGACAATGAGGACTTGAAGAGGCCCTTACCTCCCATTTTCAAGTTGTCATCATTTTTCTCTTATTTTTTAACAACAAAAAAATCTGGCAATTGGAACTTAAGGTGGAAGATTAAACAATATTTGTCATAATAAACACAGATGGGGAGGACCTTTTCCACCCTCTGCTTTGCCTGCAGGAACTTGCACAACTGTAATGTTTTTGTCTTTTCCTACAGCAGAGGCAACTAAACACCTTTAATATTGACCTTTCACAATTTCAAAACTGTATTTCTTGAACAGCGATTTAACAGAACTTGTTTTAAAATAACTATGCTAGTTTGATTTGTCTGATTTGGAGAAATGCTTTATAAGAAATCCCTTCATTGAGAAAGTACCATAAGGTAACTAAACACATATCATCTTTTACCTATTACTTGGAATATTTTATTAAAATTATGCCTATTCAGAAAAAGAGCACAAACAGTCTTGGGTAAGATAAAGACCTATACATAAGATCTGGGTTTTAGTCTCAACACAACCAACCCTTGGCAAGCCAAATAATCTCCCTAATCCTTAGTTTTCCTTCATTTTAAAATGGGAATAAAACTACTTGCTCTATCTGCTTCACAGCGATATTGGACAAATCAGAAGAGAGAATATAAGTGAAGTGCTTTGAAGAATTGTGAAACACTATAAAGCAGGAGACAGTGGCAATCTTGAAAATATCCCATCAAAAGTGAGAAGGAATTTATATTTGAATGAGCTTATCTTTAAAAGACTTATCTGGTACTCAATTGCAACATTTCATATCTATATGCTAAGCCACTTCGGTTGTTTCCGACTCTGTGCGACCCCATAGACGGCAGCCCACCAGGCTCCCCTGTCCCTGGGATTCTCCAGGCAAGAACACTGGAGTGGGCTGCCATTTCCTTCTCCAATGCATGAAGGTGAAAAGTGAAAGTGAAGTCGCTCGGTCGTGTCCGACTCTTAGCGACCCCATGGATTGCAGCCTGACAGGCTCCTCCGTCCATGGGATTTTCCAAGCAAGAGTACTGGAGTGGGGTGCCATTGCCTTCTCCGAAGGAACAAATTATGATACATAAAATAAAACTAACTGATCATGTCTAAGGACCTCATCAATGTGAAATATGAACCATAAAATATAATCACTCTTATTGCCTTTACTGTTTTCTTTTTGAAACTTTTATTTCTAGGAACTCTAAAAAAATGAAGAAGCTAATGCCTATTTCATATACTTCAACTGAAAAAAAGCTTATTTTGGGTTTCTTATGTATTACTGAAGTAAAATATGTCCAGCTAGTTCTGAAAAGAAGTATCTCCTAAGGGAATGATCTAACAGAAGTCCAAGAATAAAAGAGGTCATGTTGTCCTCCTCTATAATTAATTTCTATATATATAGATGGTAGATCCAAAAATAACCTGGAGAAGGAATAAAGGAAGAAAGTCTAATCAATGTGTGTGGAAGGAAAGAAGTATGGCTGGATTCATGGATGGACTTGGGAAAAGGTTAAAATGCCTTATTTTCCTGATATAGGTTGTGCTACTGTCAGAACGTGATTGGGAAACTCTGACATATTTACACGAGCAATCATTTGAATATAGGGGAATAAAGGTTTTTGTTTTCTGTCCCTTTTTATTATCCTCCAGTTCTTTCATGGGTTTCAGATTGAGCCATGTCTGAAATTGTCAACCTAGACCAGTTTAAAATGTGCAGATTATAAGAAATTTATAATGTTTATTTAAAATGTGGAGATTATAAGAAAGAGCTGAGAAAAATTTATTATTCTTGATTTGGGTTGCCACTGGCCATGATGTTCCCAATTGTGGAAAGGAAGGTTATAAGGGGATTAGAAAGAAGCCATATTTAATATTGGTGGGTGATAGGTGTTTTCATAATCCTTATTGTCATGATGACTTCACAGATGCATACATATGTTAAAAATTACCAAACTACATTTTAATATGTTCAGTTCAGTTCAGTCGCTCAGTCATGTCCAATTCTTTGTGACCCCATGACTGCAGCACGCCAGGCCTCCCTGTTCTTCATCAACTCCCAGAATTTACCCAAACTCATGTCCATTGAGTTGGTGATACCATCTAACCATTTTATCCTCTGTCATACCCTTCTCCTCCTGCCCTCAATCCTTTCCAGCATTGGGGTCTTTTCAAATGAGTCAGCTCTTCGCATCAGGTGGCCACAGTATTGGAGTTTCAGCTACAACATCAGTCCTTCCCATGAACCACCCAGGACTGATCTCCTTTAGGATGGACTGGTTAGATCTCCTTGCAGTCCAAGAGACTCTCATCAAGAGTCTTCTCCAACACCACAGTTCAAAAGCATCAACTCTTTGGCACTCAGCTTTCTTTACAGTCCAACTCTCATATCCATACATGACCACTGGAAAAACCATAACCTTGACTAGATTAACCTTTGTTGGCAAAGTAATGTCTCTGCTTTTATTTTTTTATTATTTTATTTTTTAACTTTACAATATTGTATTGGTTTTGCAATATATCAACATGAATCTGCCACAGGTATACACGTGTTTCCCATCCTGAACCCTCCTCCCTCCTCCCTCCCTGTACCATCCCTCTGGGTCGTCCCAGTGCACCAGCCCCAATCATCCAGTATTGTGCACCGAACCTGGACTGGCGACTCGTTTCATATATGATATTATACATGTTTCAATGTCATTCTCCCATATCAACCCACCCTCTCCCTCTCCCACAGAGTCCAAAAGAATGTTCTATACATCAGTGTCTCTTTTGCTGTCTCATATACAGGGTTATACTGTTCATACTGTTCATTGGGGTTCTCAAGGCAAGAATACTGAAGTGGTTTGCCATTCCCTTCTCCAGTGGACCACATTATGTCAAATCTCTCCACCATGACCCGCCTATCTTGGATCACCCCACAGGGCATGCCTTAGTTTCATTGAATTAGACAAGGCTGTGGTCCTAGTGTGATTAGATTGACTAGTTTTCTGTGAGTATGGTTTCAGTTTGTTTGCCCTCTGATGCCCTCTTGCAACACCTACCGTCTTACTTGGGTTTCTCTTACCTTGGGTGTGGGGTATCTCTTCACAGCTGCTCCAGCAAAGCACAGCCACTGCTCCTTACCTTGGACAAGGGGTATCTCCTGAACAGTATGAAAAGGCAAAATGATAGGATACTGAAAGAGAAACTCCCCAGGTCAGTAGGTGCCCAATATGCTACTGGAGATCAGTGGAGAAATAACTCCAGAAAGATCAAAGGGATGGAGCCAAAGCAAAAAGAATACCCAGCTGTGGGTGTGACTGGTGATAGAAGCAAGATCCAATGCTGTTAAGAGCAATATTGCATAGGAACCTGGAATGTCAGGTCCATGAATCAAGGCAAATTGGAAGTGGTCAAACAAGAGATGGCAAGAGTGAATGTTGACATTCTAGGAATCAGCGAACTAAAATGGACTGGAATGGGTGAATTTAACTCAGATGACCATTATATCTACTACTGCGGACTGGAATCCTCAGAAGAAATGGAGTAGCCATCATGGTCAACAAAAGAGTCCGAAACGTAGTACTTGGATGCAATCTCAAAAACGACAGAATGATCTCTGTTCATTTCCAAGGCAAACCATTCAATATCACAGTAATCCAAGTCTATGCCCCAACCAGTAATGCTGAAGAAGCTGAAGTTGAATGGTTCTATGAAGCCCTACAACACCTTTTAGAACTAACACCCAAAAAAGATGTCCTTTTCATTAGAGGGGACTGGAACGCAAAAGTAGGAAGTCAAGAAACACTTGGAGTAACAGGCAAATTTGGCCTTGGAATACAGAATGAAGCAGGGCAAAGACTAATAGAGTTTTGCCAAGAAAATGCACTGGTCATAACAAACACCCTCTTCCAACAACACAAGAGAAGACTCTATACATGGACATCACCAGATGGTCAACACCAAAATCAGATTGATTATATTCTTTGCAGCCAAAGATGGAGAAGCTCTATACAGGCAGCAAAAACAAGACCAGGAGCTGACTGTGGCTCAGACCATGAACTCCTTATTGCCAAATTCAGACTTAAATTGAAGAAAGTAGGGAAAACCACTAGACCATTCAGGTATGACCTAAATCAAATCCCTTATGATTATACAGTGGAAGTGAGAAATAGATTTAAGGGCCTAGATCTGATAGCTAGACTGCCCGATGAACTATGGAATGAGGTTCATGACATTGTACAGGAGACAGGGATCAGACTATCCCCATGGAAAAGAAATGCAAAAAAGCAAAATGGCTATCTGGGGAGGCCTTACAAATAGCTGTGAAAAGAAGAGAAGCAAAAAGCAAAGGAGAAAAGGAAAGATATAAACATCTGAATGCAGAGTTCCAAAGAATAGCAAGAAGAGATAAGAAAGCCTTCTTCAGCAATCAATGCAAAGAAATAGAGGAAAACAACAGAATGGGAAAGACTAGGGATCTCTTCAAGAAAATCAGAGATACCAAAGGAACATTTCATGCAAAGATGGGCTTGATAAAGGACAGAAAAGGTATGGACCTAACAGAAGCAGAAGATATTAAGAAGAGATGGCAAGAATACACAGAAGAACTGTACAAAAAAGATCTTCACAACCCAGATAATCATGATGGTGTGATCACTCACCGAGAGCCAGACATCCTGAAATGTGAAGTCAAGTGGGCCTTAGAAAGCATCACTACGAACAAAACTAGTGGAAGTGATGGAATTCCAGTTGAACTACTCCAAATCCTGAAAGATGATGCTGTGAAAGTGCTGCACTCAATATGCCAGCAAATTTGGAAAACTCAGCAGTGGCCACAGGACTGGAAAAGGTCAGTTTTCATTCCAATCCCAAAGAAAGGCAATGCCAAAGAATGCTCAAACTACCGCACAATTGCACTCATTTCACACGTTAGTAAAGTAATGCTCAAAATTCTCCAAGCCAGGCTTCAAGAGTATGTGAACTGTGAACTTCCTGATGTACAAGCTGGTTTTAGAAAAGGCAGAGGAACCAGAGATCCAATTGCCAACATCCGCTGGATCATGGAAAAAGCAAGAGAGTTCCAGAAAAACATCTATTTCTGCTTTATTGACTATGCCAAAGCCTTTCACTGTGTGGATCACAATAAACTGTGGAAAATTCTGAAAGAGATGGGAATACCAGACCACCTGATCTGCTTCTTGAGAAATTTGTATGCAGGTCAGGAAGCAACAGTTAGAACTGGACATGGAACAACAGACTGGTTCCAAATAGGAAAAGGAGTTCATCAAGGCTGTATATTGTTACCCTGCTTATTTAACTTCTATGCAGAGTACATCATGAGAAACGCTGGACTGGAAGAAATACAAGCTGGAATCAAGATTGTCAGGAGAATATCAATAACCTCAGATATGTAGATGACACCACCCTTATGGCAGAAAGTGAAGAGGAACTCAAAAGCCTCTTGATGAAAGTGAAAGTGGAGAGTGAAAAAGTTGGCTTAAAGTTCAACAAAAACGAAGATCATGGCATCTGGCCCTATCACTTCATGGGTAATAGATGAGGAAACAGTGGAAACAGTGTCAGACTTTATTTTTCTGGGCTCCAAAATCACTACAGATGGTGACTGCAGCCATGAAATTAAAAGACGCTTACTCCTTGGAAGGAAAGGTATGACCAACCTAGATAGCATATTCAAAAGCAGAGACATTGCTTTGCCAACAAAGGTTCGTCTAGTCAAGGCTATGGTTTTTCCTGTGATCATGTATGGATGTGAGAGTTGGACTGTGAAGAAGGCTCAGTGCCGAAGAATTGATGCTTTTGAACTGTGGTGTTGGAGAAGACTCTTGAGAGTCCTTTGGACTGCAAGGAGATCCAACCAGTCCATTCTGAAGGAGATCAGCCCTGGGATTTCTTTGGAAGGAATGATGCTAAAGCTGAAACTCCAGTACTTTGGCCACCTCATGAGAAGAGTTGACTCATTGGAAAAGACTCTGATGCTGGGAGGGACTGGGGGCAAGAGGAGAAGGGGACGACAGAGGATGAGATGGCTGGATGGCATCACTGACTCGATGGACTTGAGTCTGAGTGAACTCCGGGAGTTGGTGATGGACAGGGAGGCCTGGCGTCCTGCGATTCATGGGGTAGCAAAGAGTCAGACACGACTGAGCAACTGATCTCATCTGATCTGATACAAGGTTATATGCTGTCTAGGTTGGTCATAACTTCCCTTCCAAGGAGCAAGTGTCTTTTAACTTCATTGCTGCAGTCACCATCTGCAGTGATTTGGAGCCCCCCAAAATAAAGTCAGCCACTGTTTCCCCATCTATTTGCCATGAAGTGATGGACCAGAGGCCATGATCTTAGTTTTCTGAATGTTGAGCTTTAAGCCAACTTTTTCACTCTCCTCTTTCACTTTCATCAAGAGGTTCAAACAGTTGGCTTAATACGTTCAAGTAATTGTATATCATTTGTATCTCAATAAACCTGTTAACATTAATATAACAATTCTTAAATGAGAAAAGTGAATGTAACGTTACAGCGAATTATTCTGGAGGGAAGTCAGTGAGACTCATCTTCTCTCACTCAGTAAGAACTGCTTTTATTTTTTTTGTTTTTTTTCAATCAATTTTTAAAGGCATTCATAACACAAGTTTTTGTTTAACAAATCTCATTTTTCTTTTATGTTTATCCTGGTATAAAACAAGTTATCTCTTGTTCCCCATTTAAGCAATAAATTATTCCATTAGCTTTCTTATTGCTTCATAACAAATTATCACACAATTTAGTGGCTTAAAACGACAGATATTTACTATCTCCTAGTTTCTGTAGGCTAGATTTCTAGGCATAGCCTGAGTTTTTTTGCTTAAGATCATGTAAAACTAAAATGAAGGAATTGGTAGGCACTGGACTCTCATGTGGAACTGACAGCCCCCTTCCAAGCTCATTCCAGTTGGTAGAACCCTATTCCTTGTGGCTATAGGACTGTGATCCCATTTTCTTTTTCACTATCAGAAAGATATATCCATTTGAATGCAGAGTTCCAAAGAATAGCAAGGAGAGATAAGAAAGCCTTCCTCAGTGAGAAATGGAAAGAAATAGAGGAAAACAATAGATGGGAAAGACTTGAGATCTCCTCAAGAAAATTAGAGATACCAAGGGAACATTTCATGCAAAGATGGGCTCAGTAAAGGACAGAAAAGTTATGGACCTAACAGAAGAAGATATTAGGAAAAGATGGCAAGAATACACAGAAGAACTATACAAAAAAGATCTTCATGACCCAGATAATTATAACGGTGTGATCACTCACCTAGAGCCAGAAATCCAGGAATGCGAAGTCAAGTGAGCCATAGGAAGCATCACTAGGAACAAATCTACTGGAGGTGATGGAATTCCAGTTAAGCCATTTCAAATCCTAAAAGATGATGGTGTGAAAGTGCTACATTCAATATGCCAGCAAATTTGGAAAACTCAGCAGTGGCCACAGGACTGGAAAAGGTCAGTTTTCATTCCAATCCCAAAGAAAGGCAATGCCAAAGAATGCTCAAATTACAGCAAAATTGCACTCATCTCACATGCTAGCAAAGTAATGCTCAAAATTTTCCAAGCCAGGCTTTAACAGTATGTGAACCATGAAATTCCAGATGTTCAAGCTGGATTTAAAAAAGGCAGAGGAACCAGAGATCCAATTGCCAACATCCGCTGGATCACTGAAAAAGCAAGAAAGTTTCAGAAAAACACCTATTTCTTCTTTATTGACTATGCCAAAGCCTTTGACTGTATGGATCACAACAAACTGTGGGAAATTCTTAAACAAATGGGAATACCAGACCACCTGACCTGCCTCCTGAGAAATCTGTATGTGGGTCAAGAAGCAACAGTTGAAACTGGATGTGGAATAACGTGGTTCCAAATTGGGAAAGGAGTATGTGGAGGCTGTATATTGTCACCCTACTTATTTAATTTCTATGCAGAGTACATCATGCAAAATGCTGGACTGGATGAAGCACAAGCTGGAATCAAGATTGCCAGGAGAAATATCAATAAGTTCAGATACGCAGATGACACCACCCTTATGGCAGAAAGTGAAGAGGAACTCAAAAGCCTCTCAATGAAAGTGAAAGAGAAGAGTGAGAAAGTTGGCTTAAAACTCAACATTCAGAAAACTAAGATCATGGCATCTGGTCCCATCACTTCATGGCAAACAGATGGGGAAACTGGAAATAATGTCAGACTTTATTTTTGGGGGCTCCAAAATCACTGCAGATGGTGACTGTAGCCATGAAGTTAAAAGATGCTTACTCCTTGGAAGGAAAGTTATGACCTACCTAGACAGCATATTAAAAAGCAGAGACATTACTTTGCCCACAAAGGTCCATCTAGTCAAAGCTATGGTTTTTCCAGTGGTCATGTATGAATGTGAGAGTTGGACTGAATGCCAACTGAAAAGCAGAACACCGAAGAGTTTAAGCTTTTGAACTGTGGTGTTGGAGAGGACTGTTGAGAGTCCCTTCGACTACAAGGAGATCCAACCCATCCATCCTAAAGGAAATCAATCCTGAATATTCATTGGAAGGACTGATGCTGAAACTGAAACTCCAATACTTTGGCAACCTGATGGGAAGAATTGACTCATTTGAAAAGACCCTGAAGCTGGGAAAGATTGAAGGTGGGAGGAAAAGGGGATGACAAAAGATGAGATGGTTGGATGGCATCACCCACTCAATGGACATGAGTTTGAGTAAACTCTGGGAGTTGGTGAAGGACAGGGAGGCCTGGCATGCTGCAATCCATGGGGTCGCAAAGAATGGACATGACTGAGCAACTGAAATGAACTGAACTGATCAGCTAGAAATTGGTCTCAGGTTAGCCCTATGTCTCCTTCCATGGACAATCTACAACATGGTTTTTCTTACTTGGAGGCTATCAACAGTACTTGTCTCTTTGAAGGACTTACCTGATGATATCAGGCTCAGCCATGAAAATCTCCCTTCTGGTTAACTGAATGTCAGCTAATTAGGAAGCTTAATTGCATCTACAAAAATCCTCTGTGCTATAAAATGTAACATAACACTGTATTTGCAAATCCTTCCCAATAGTGGGCAGGATACTTGGATGCAGTCTCAAAATTCTGCCTAACAAGATTTTCCACTTGTTTATAAAAACATTCTCTTGCCAGGTTTCAGATATTAAATATCCACTCTTTTTTTGTCATCTTTGGTAGTAGCATAACAGGAAGAAGATTGAAAATATCCAAAGAATAAGGAATGCTAGTGTGTGATTAGAAGTTGAGCTTATTCTATCAATACTCACAAAGTTTCTGAATTGCTAGCACAGGCATTCTGGACACATGTAGAGTGGCCTTCACTAAAAAGACAATCAGAGATCCAGGGCTTTAAGCCAGAATCAGACACTAGCACAGATCTTAGAGGAGTGAAAGCTATGGTACAAGTTTATCTGAGAATTAATGATCTTGCCTAAGAGCTTACTAGGGAAATATTGCACTATTCAGAAACATATCATAATGTAGTTTTTAAGGGACAAATAAACTGGGAAAAGTGCTTTCACTGGGTACCTCACAGCATTGTGTGGTAACATAGCCAGGCAGATATGTTATTGATCAATCCACAAATAGGAGTTCTGAGCCAAAACCTGAGCTTCTGAGATATGCAACTGATAAGTATAAATAAGTGTGTGAACCTCTATAAATGGGAGATTGGGCACATCTGGCCCCCAAAATGGAGTAAGTGGAGTCCAGATACTAAATGAGTAGATGCAAAGGTTAGAAAGGAAAGGTTAGTTCAGGAATTCAAGCAGAGGTTCCACATGGTCAGAATAAGGGTCTGAGCATGAAGAGTTGCATCAATCAGGAGAGGCCTGGTTACACTGTAGTAACAAATAATCCCAAAATATTACAACAAAATTTAATTATTTCTCATGTACGCTTATGGACCTAGTCATCTTTTCAAGGCAACTATCCTCTATGAAGATATTCAACAGTGTAGGCTGACAGAGACCCCACTATTCTGTACCAAAACTGACTCTCCTGCATGAGAAGCATGGAAGTGAAGTGAAGTCGCTCAGTCGTGTCCAACTCTTTTCAACCCCATGGACTGTAGCCCACCAGGCTCCTCCGTCCATGGGATTCTCCAGGCAAGAATACTGGAGTGGGTTGCCATTTCCTTCTCCAGGGGATCTTTCCAACCCAGGGATCGAACCCAGGTTTCCTGCACTGCAAGCAGATGCTTTAACGTCTGAGCCACCAGGGGAGCCCTGACTCTCCTGCCTGAGACTCTCATGCATGAGAAGCATGGAAGTAAAGGGCATCATTTGATCACATCATGCTGCCTGAAGGAAGCTACATGGCCATCACTTTCCCTGTGAGCCTAGAGTTTTGGTGAGCAGTGTTGACCACAAAATCTGGTTATGACCTAGAAGCTATCAAGGATAGGGATCAAAAGTGAGATTCTGGGGACAAAGAGTCTGGGTTTGAACTCTGTTCTACTTACCAGCTGTGGGCCATGGATGAGTTACTCAATTCCTCTTTGATGTACTTTCCTTTTCTTAAAATGATAATAATAGTATCTGTCTCAAAGAATTCTTAGAAGGATTAAATGAGTCAATATATGTTATGTGCATGATATGCATAAGCATTATATAACTGATGACCATTATCATTAGGGTATGAAAATGGAGATCCAATAGCTAGCCCAGGAAGAGGCAGATTAGCAGTGGAGTTGGTGGGTGACTCTTGTTTCAGACCACTATGTTCCTATTCAGTCTAGCATTCCACTCTTGAATTGTTAAACCACTCATGGATGCAATGACTCATGCTATTTCCTCTCCTTGGAATGTCCTCTGGCCTTCTTCCTCCTAGTAATTCATGTATCATTCAAGATGAAAATTCCATGAACCTTTTTTTAATCCCACAGGCAGAATTACTGCTTATCTCCTATGAGTGTATAAATAAAATAATAACAGTTACCATTTATCAAGCACCTTCAGATAATCTACTAGGCATTTTACCTGGTTTATTGACCACCTACTATGCACCAAACACTTTTCTACTTGGTAGGAATATAGTCGCTAACAACATAAAATGCCTGCCTTTATGGAAGTTACATTCATTCCTGTGTAATCACCTAATGTAATAGGCATTATTAGGAAAATTTATGTCAGAGAAGTTAAATAATTTGCCCAAGTTTAACCTCAAGTAAACACCAAAATCAGTATCTAAAACCAAGCCCATCTAATTCTAAGGTGCTCACTAATAACCACTGGGTAATATTTTCTCTGGGTTCTATAAAGCTCTGTGGAAGTAACTCTCCAGTAGGACAAAGTACATAGTTGCAAAGTAATTATTCTGCTTTCTCTAATATCTCTCCTTCCAAATTGTGAACTCTTCAAGGGCAGGGTCCGTGTACAATATTGAATTTAATAAATTAATAATGACCTGTTACTAAGGTCTTCCAAATAATTCAAGGTTTGGGGACTAAGTATATAAGTTAGCATCAACTAAAGTATAGACCAGGAATAGTTAGGGGTAGATCTGCACGTGGGGAGATGAGCTGCAGGAGGACGGGAAAATGAGGGAAATTAGACTGCCATCTGGAAGGGTATTTTAGGCTAAAATGTGCAAAAAGCAAGTTTGTGGATTTTTTACTATCTTTCATTTTGTGTCCTGGTCCCCCATCCTATGCTTCCCCCTTACCAAGTAGGCTAAGCTTTTTAAAAGGAAAATGTTATTAATGGGAACAAAAGGATCACGACTGAAGTGACTTAGCAGCAGCAGCAGCAACAGTGGAGCAGAAAATACAGAGGACACTTTCCAGGCTTCCAGGCTGGTGGATGGTACTTCTGAAGGGAGGAGGGAGGAAGAAGGCTTCCCAGCAACCTTAAGTCATACTGCATGGGCAACCTTTCTTCCTGCTGTAGGCCTGCCCAGAGAAGAAGCAAGGCTCCACCAAACAAGGTAGAGATGGAGGGGAGGTGGTGGTAGTGTGTGCGTGTATGTTCGTGACAACTATCCTGCTGTTTGCTGTTGCTGCAGACTGCCACTCTTGACCACAGTGGTTACCCTAGAGCTATTGACAAATAACCTGCAAACCAGAGACTCCTGGGAAATCTGTAATAATGGTGCTTTGTCCAGCTGATTTCTTCCATGAGTGATCTATATAAGATCCTTTATAAGCTTCCTTGGTGGCTCAGATGGTAAAGAATCTGCCTGTGATGGAGGAAACCAGGGTTTGATCCCTGGGTCAGGAAGATCCCTAGGGAAAGGCATGGCAACCCACTCCAGGATTCCTGCCTGGAGAATTCCATGGACAGAGGAGCCTGGTGGGCTGCAGTCCTTGGGGTTGCACAGAGTCGAACACGACTGAAGCAACTTAGCACACATAGAATCAAGAGGATGAAAAGGCAGAGACTCTAGACAGAATGGGCAAAACATCACTCTTCCAGGCTGTACCTAAAAAGCTCTGCAATCCCCTAGAAAAAAGAAGCCATCTGTTAATAACAGAACTACAAGGTTTAATATCAAGATCACACTGTATGTGTCATTTATAGACTTCCGTATGTTACATGTATCCACCCAGTAGATGAACAGTGCATATATCCATCCAGTGATGTGCTAAAGCCAGCCTCTATGGGTTCACATAAGCTTACTCTTCACACCTTGTCCTGACTCCAACATACAGTGATGTCACTGTAGCAGCTTGAAATCAGACATAGTAGGAGTATTTACACCACGGACAATGCCAAACATTACATACTTGGTTTTTTGGTTGTTGTTGTTTTTTTTTTTTAATCTGGAAAAAGAAAAGAAAGAAAGATAGCGCTAAGTTGTGTCCAACTCTTGCGACCCTATGGACTGTAACCTGCCAGGCTCCTCTGTTCACAGGATTCTCCAGGCAAGAATACTCGAGTGGGTTGCCATTTCCTTCTCCAGGGGATCTTCCTGACCCAGGAATTGAATGCAGGTCTCCAGCATTGCAGGCAGATTCTTTACCAACTGAGCTACATGGGAAGCCCAAGAAAAGGTGATCTGGAGAGTCAGTTATTAAACATTTACTAGCATACCACCGTGTGAATATATCTGTGTGTATAAAGATATATGCACATATATACACACAGATAGTTATGTGTATAAATACATGTATTTTTATACATTGCATATGTGTATATATGTAATATATGTACATGTGGTATACATACTCTATCTTAAGTGACTGGTCTTTCACTTAAATTCAGTGAATTCGTTTCTAAATTAATCATTTTGTATTACTAGTAAAATATCTTAACCTTTAAAAACCCTTGTATAATATAAAAAGATAAATATACACATTTCCCTCAAATTTTTCTGTTACTATTAATACCATGTAGTGAACAAAAATCAATAATATATATTTGGATTAAGTAAATCTCAACTGACCACTACAAGTACGGTCATGTGCTCGGAGTGAGTAGACAATGTAAGAAAGACTGTACCCCTGTACAAAATAAGAAGCTCATTTAAACTCTCCAGTCACCAACACTTCAGTCTCTACTTTTAAAAGCAGAGTTAATAGTGTCCAGTAGTGTCCTCTACCAGGCATGTCTGTGCCCAGGGTGGGGAAAGATGGGTTTTGCCGACACTGCCCGAAGCCTGGAAGGCCCTGGAGCTGCTGCTGGGCTCCTAGACCTTAGAGTCAGGTGCTTATGACTTTATCCAATGACATGTCAACACAAGTAATTGGCCCAAGCTCCAGTGAGTCTCAACAATAGAAGAAAACTCTTTGCAAATAGGGGAGTGGGAGGAAAGAACTGACATCAAACTTGGAGCTTAGTACCTGCCAGATTTAATCCCCTCTTCTTCTCTCCAATGACAGAGGTAATAAGTGGATGGCAAGATTTTATACTTCACTCCTGATGTTTTATAGAAATACATTTATATAGTGCTTTATATTTGTTGGCTCATTTAATCCTCACATCAATGTGAGAGAGAAGTATTAGCCCGTGTTTTACAGCTGTGGAAACAGAAGCTTGGAGAGATCAAATGACTTCTCTAAAATCACACAGCTGGTGACTGAGCAATCTTCCAGTTCCAACTTCAGCAATCTTTCTTCCGCTCATTCCTGACTTCTGGGAGGCCGAAATGGATTCCTTCCTGCCCTTTAGCAACAAGTGGAAATCAGTTACTGATCAGGTAAACTGAGGCAAGTTTAGGGAGCAGTTTCCCCCAACCCAGACCTCACTAGACTGCCCTGCAATCTTCACACTGTTCCCCAAATCAGAACCAGTTATCAAAAAGTCAGAACCCTGACTTCAAATGTTCATGCACATTACTGCACAAATTACTGTAATAAAGTTTTTGCCTGTCTGTATCTTCATTTTAGAGGTAACCAAAACGTTAACCAAGAGGAATAGCATTTGAGCACCCGGTGGACATCAAACGTGTGGCTACAGAGCTAGAATCCCCACAGAGCTAGCTGTCTAGCTCTACTTCCACGAATGGCTTGATTTCTAACATCATAACCACAGTGTGCAAGAGAAGGAGACCTCTTCCAAGGTCTTGTCCAGATCTGCTTACACCTGCCTCACTCCTTCAAGCATCTTCACCTTGGCAGGAAAATCAATAATCACAGTACGCAGAGAGGGATTAATACTTAGGCTCTTATTTTGTTTAGCAGTATCAAGAAAGTCTTCTTAGTTCAACAGTTCAGTCTCAAATATTTGGAATTCTTTTTCTGTCTCTGCTTTCCTCCCACCCACAGTGATTTGAAAGATAGAAATTAGGAGTTGTATGTGCGATGGTGATACTTTATTCCTGCCCACCCTGTCCTTTTACAAGAGAACATGCTTGGTTCCTTTACTAATAAGAGTGGATTGTGGTTGTCAGGTAGATAAATGCAATATGGTTTCACGCCTTGTTCACTTTGAGTTACTAGGTAGGAACTCCCAAGAAGTAGCTCCATTTAAGAAGAATGCAGGTGCTTTGATGCCATGCCAAAGACTACATTTTTTAAGAAGTAGGGTTTTCATGGCAAATCCAGGAAGCAGAATCTCTTGCCATCATCAAAAAAAAAAAAAAAAAAACCACTATACAGGATAACAAAAGCAGTGCACACCCAATATCAAATGGAGCACCTATTCTCCAGCAGCATCTTCAGTCACAAACTTAATCAGGCATATAACCTATTCTAAAGAATCTGAAAAGTTTACATTATAATCACTGACTGATTTTTCTTTCCGATTTTTTTTTTTTTGCTGTGGCTGCATTTTTGGTAGCCTCAAGTTCAGAACCCATTTGTAAGTTTTTTTCCTTCCTTAACTACTCCCCCAGAGAAAACTTTCTCAAATATGTTGACTTAAATGAGATCTCCTTAAAGATATGTGAGAAAAATAACATCTATTTCAAGTGTTTATCATTGAAAAGAAGGTAAAGAATGTATTTCCAAGCCATTAAGAGTGTTGGAGAGGAGAGTGACACAAACAAAGTTGGTGGCGGGAAAGCAAAACGGGACACATGACCTGATGAAGATCAACTAGCTCGGGGAATATGTGGATGTGCATGGAAAATCTGTGCCTGAATTTCATCTGAAGATATAATATTGACAGGAAATAAAATGTTGCTGTAGAGTAATCTAATCCAGAAAGAATCCCCACATCAAACCTCCATTGCCGGCTGATGCAATATGGTCTCACATGTTGACCGGAAAAGCTACTCCAAAGTTTCAGCCTGGTGAGTAGTCAGAATTTTTGGTTATACATAAGGTGAAATTTTTTATGCTAAAAGTAAATTTTCAAAACTATATGGACATCTAGAATAGAATTATGGAGAAGGAAATGGCAACCCACTTCAGTATTCTTGCCTAGAGAATCCCAGGGACAGAGGAGCCTGGTGGGCTGCCGTCCATGGGGTCGCACAGAGTCGGACATGACTGAAGCAACTTAGCAGCAGCAGCAGCAGAATAGAATTAAACAGGATAGAGAAAAAATTGTCTAATAAATGGGACTGGAACAAATGTATGTCCACAAGAAAGAATGATGTTGAAATCCTACCTCCCATCATACACAAAGATTAACTCAAACTCAATCAATGACTAAATATAACAGCTAAAACTATAAAACTCGTAGAAGAAAACATAAGGATAAATCTTCATGATCTTGGTTTTGACAATGGTTTCTTAGATATGATACCAAAAGCATAAACAACTGAAGAGAAAACTGATAAACTGAACCTCATAAAAAGGAAATATTTTGTGCTTGAAAAGGCATTATCAAGAAAGTAAAAAGACAACTTACAAAATTAGAGAATATATTTGCAAATCTTATCTCTGATAAGGGACCACTATCCAGAATATGTAAAGCACTCTTACAGTCAGTAACAAAAAGACAACACAATTAAAAAGTGGGTAAAGAAAAATAAAAGTGGATAAAGGATCTGAATAGACATTTTTGTAAAGAAGAAATACAAATGGCCAAAAAAGCATTTGAAAAGATGTTCAACTTCATCTGTCATTCACCACAATGAAATGTATGACACTCACTAGGAAGACTAGCACTTAAAAATGTAAAAAAGTGTTGGTAAGGATACAGAAAAATTAGAACTTTTGAATTTTCTGGTGGGAAAGTAAAATGTTTTAGCAACTGTGAAAAACAATTTAGTCAATTCCTCAAAAAGTTAAACATGAAATGATTCCTTGGCACAGCAACTTTGCTCCTATATACCCCCCCAAATTGAAAACAGGTACTCAAACAACATCTGTGTCCAGCTGTTCCTAGCAGCACTACTCACAAGAGTCAAAATCCAAAGGTCCATTAATGAATGAATGGGTTTTTAAAACGCGGTACCTTTACACACTGTAATATTATCCAGCCATGAAAAAGAACAAAGTACTGATACACACTACAACATGAATAAACCTTGAAAACATTTTGCCAAGTGAAGGAAGTCACACATTTTGTACGACTATTTATACATGAGATCAAGAATAGGTAAATACATGGAAACAGAAGGTAAACTGGTGTTTGCTGGGGACTGCGGGGGATGAAGATGGGTACCGGATTTTATTTGGTGATGATGAAAATGTTTTCAAACTTGATGGATATGGAGGTTGCATAACACTGTGAGCGTACAAAACTCCACTGGGTTTTTCACTTCATAATGGTTACTTGTATGTATGTGAACTTAATCTCACTAAAAAATTACATGAAGAAGAATCAGAAAATCCTTGGAATTTTTTTAAGAGTTAATGGTCTATTATGAATTTTAACTTCCAATCAAATTATTTTTCTTTACTTTTTCCTTTTACTCTGCCTTTTTGTCCAGCAGTATAATTTTTGCTTTCCTTAGACTCTGCCATAAGAATACCAAACAAAAGTCAGAAGACACCATCAATGACTGTAGGGATACAGTAGACTGTATCCCTCTGTGCAGATTTTTCACTGTATTCCCTCTTGCATATGGAGTTTAGATGTCCTCACTGAAGTAGATGTCTATTTGCCCAGAAGAGTATCATCAATTCCTACTCCTGTATCTAATAAAGGCTTCTCCAGCCCAAGTGGTTCTAGCAGGGGCTGGCAGTTGTAGCCTGCTGGCCACTTACCTCTCCCCAGCCTCCACCATAAGGTCACTCAAATGACCTCTGTGAGCCATTCTTAGATATAGTTCAATAATAGGCATATGACTCAAGTCATGACAGTCAGATGTCTTCTCCAAGATTTGTTCAACTGAAGTTGGAAGAAGAGAAATATTTTATCTTTGGCTAGCAAAACAAAAGAATTGAGTCTCCCTACCTTCCACCAATACCTCTTTGAGAGGTATTTGTGGAAGAGAATGGAGCAGAAGCTAGCATTCAGGGGAAAATAAAGCAAAAGATGACTAGGGAGGGTAGACTTGGTGCCATTCACATTTCTGGTTCCAAATGACACAAAGGTCAGTACCACTGACCTTCTGAAGTATTATACAAGCCAAGGCAACTTTCTCCCTTTGGTCAGACATGTTGGTCCTTGGTGTGCGTGCATGCTAAGTCGCTTCAGATGTGTCTGACTCTTCGTGACCCCATGGACTATATAGCTTGCCACGCTCCTCTGTCCATGGGATTCTCCAGGCAAGAATACTGGAGTGGGGTGCCACTTTCTACTCCAGGGGATCTTCCCAACCCAGGGCAGCTCCGGCACTGCAGGCAGATTCTTTACCAGTGAGCTTCTGGGTAAGCCCATTTTGGTACTCAGGAAAGCTTAATTTATGTGTACAGATATAGCTGATACTATAGGTACTGATTTTTTTTTTAATTGCAGAGAGGAACAGAGTACCAAAGCCATCTTTTTGGCCCTACTCTCCTCAGACTGCACAGCTCCATCGTCATTTAGGGTTTGGGTGAAAGGGGTACCACCTCTTCACATTTCTGCTTATACTCTCCAAAATTAAGCTGATGTGGAACCTTTTTGGAACAAGATACTTAGACTGAAGATTTGAAATCCTCTGAAAATCACTGGAAAACTAACTTAGAATAAATTAAGGGCACATTCCCAGGCAAATCTATTTAGAACTTCATTGCTGGAAAAGCATTATCTTTAATGTTAGTTACACAGCTCCTTGAAAACTAATATTTTGTCTTATTTATTGTGCCTGGTATTCTTCAGGCACTCAATAAATTATTTATTTCATGAGAGTCTTTTGTTGTGAGATGCATGTTAGGTTAAGGATAGAAATGGGGATGAAACAGTTAAGGGGCAATTCCTAGGAACTTAATTGAGATTCTCTGATCTTTTGGGGAGAAGAAGAAAAGATGCCATCCTATATTATATTTCAACTTACCTGTTTTCTGTAGAGGGAAAGAATAAGCATTTATTTGAAATACTATGAATTATAAACTATAATAGATAATTTCATATGTATAATTTTGTCTAATTATCATAGCCAGTATGTTAGGAGGATATCGTTAGTTGTATTATTATTATTATTACACACAAAGGAACTAAGACTCAGAAACACAAGTAATTTACCCAGGGTTACAGAAAAACATAGGAATCAGGACATGGCCATCTCTGACACTCAAATTGGTCTCTTTTCACTGTAAGTCCTTCCTGAGCTTTGATTACAGTATCTGTGCTATGAAGGATTGTAATTAGATCAGTGCTGGCAAATATACATTCCATAAACCACCTACTCCCCAAACGATATCCCTGGTGGCCATTGTTAAAATCAATTATGTTATTTTACTCTGCTGAGCCATAACTCAGAATCCCTGTAAATAAAATGCCCCAGGAACAATTCTTTTCACCAATCAGAGGTAACACTCATGTTCTATTCTGTACCCTGTTCTGAAAATGACATTAAGCCCCTTCCCAGGGCTCTAGATCCAAGCTAAGAATTTCAGATAACAACAAAGCAGACCTAAAGAGGTCATCAACCTTGACTTGGCAAAGCAGACATCCTAACACTGGGACCCCCTCCACCAGACAGTCTATGCAGCAATCATTACTCCTCACGAAAGAATCCCTTGGCCTCAGAAACAACAGACACTGGCAGCCCTAGGCCTCAGTGCAAAGTCAGACCAGAGACTGAAACCCGGGTAGAAGCCAATGGCTGCTTCTTGGTAGTTTTCAATCTGACCAGGTAAGTTGCAGTCTGACAGAAAGGAGGAAACAGGAGTTTGAGCACCTGGCAATTTGGGTGGCTTTGAAATGCCAGCTGGCAGGAGCTGGGGCACAGTCAGGGCCCCAGCATTTCAGCATGTTCACATCTCATTTTCTCATTCGTCACCCTTGGTCAAGAGAATATGCCAAGGTGATTTCAAGCAAAGCCTCAAATTCAGTCTTGATGGAAAAGGCAATATTCATTTTGAATTATGTTTACAAAAGCTGGGGGTGGAATATAAGAGGGCAGGAAAGGTGAAGTGATAGGCTGATGTCATTTGGAGTGGAGGTATTTTGCATAATAGAATTTTTTCTCCTATGCAGGGCATTGTGGAGAGTGACATTTCAAAAGAGCAGAGCTAAAGCAGAAGGCCATCACATGAAGTGGAGTTAACAAATTTGAGAATGCTTTGGATAAAACCTTAAAAAGTCAAATGATAAGCCACTGTCCCTTCAGCAGCTTTTCTGTGCTGTGTTCCACCTTCTTTAGAATCCTAAAGCATGGAACTAGAAGTCCAGTGTCTTTCAAAAAAGCTTATTAGCAGATAAATATTTGATAAAATGAAACCCTGTATATAACTTCTATATCCAGTGAAGTCTCCCTGACCTCCCATTTTGTGGAAGACAATGCCTAGTGTCCTTTAATACTATCTAAACCAATTCATGTCATACTGAAATAAACAAAATATTCTGTTTGGTTCTGGTGTCACATGACTTGGTTCAAGACCCAGACCTACCATTTGCTACCGTGACATTGAAAATGAAAACCCCCCGAGAGCCTTAATATCCTCATTTGTAAAAATCAGGAGCTGATATGATGTTACAGTCGGAAAAGAAATGTGTGAACAAAGTCTTTACATCTGATAAAGGATATCAACTTTTAATTAAAAAGGAAGGAAAAGGAAATAAACTACTTTTTTGTTTGTTTTTATCTCCCTCTTCCTTCCCTTAGATGTGATACGTCTTTTTAACAAAAATTGACCCAGTGATGATTCTTACTTGTTATGTTAATGAACATAAGAAATGCTGTTTTCTATAACAAACTCTAAAACTTCAAAGCTTTATAGAATGTAAGTTTGTTTCTTAGTCAAGCAAAATGCAATTGGCATGCTCCCGGTGGCTGGGTGGCCTTCTGTGTAGATCCACCCGCCCCCCGCCCCCCACACACATGCCCCACAGCCTTAGTGGAGGCTCTTCCAGAAGTACAAGCCCGTCCCTCTGAATTCTGCCCATAGGCAGCAGAAGGCAGGATGAAGCATTATGTAGGGGGTTTTCATGCACTAGGCCTGGAAGCAGCATACATGGATTCTGAGCATATTCCATTATCAAAACTCAGTTACATCGTCCCATATCATTTTGAACATTATTTATTCTCTCTAAAATATTTCATTTTTCTTCTCTTCCTTGCTGTGTTTGAAAGGCACTTTTACCTAAGTTTAGACGTTTATAAACTGTAACGTTTATAAATTATACTCCAAATTCTGTGAGTATAAAAGGGGCTGTTTACGTGGAAAATGTTATAATCTTATGTTGTTCCTCATACACAAATTAATTCTCTACACAGGATTTGTTTAAGTTGGTTAATCAGTAAGCACTGTGCAAACAGGTGTCATCTATGATTTACAGAAGTGATGTAATACGAAAACAGTTCCAAGTACATGTTCCATTCATGGTGCTTATTGATATCAATGTTTCTCTAAACTGATATTAGCTTTGTTTATATGAAAAGAACAAAAGCGACAGCTGGAACAGCCAGGAGCCAAGGCATCCATTTGGCCTGGGAGTCTGCCCATGTGTCCCACCACTGACCACAGAACTCACTCACTGTCTGCCTCTCTACAGCATGGATCCCGGCCTCTGAGCCCACTTACCGAAAGCAGAACTCTTACTCCACGAACTCTGAGAGCTCTATTTATTCTCCTCCTATGCTCAGGAACTGTCCACCCGGGCCCATCATTTCTTCCCCTCAAGGAGCATTGCCTCTTCATCAACAAGCACTTTTTTCCCTTTTCACACCTTCCACATCTCTAGGGACTTTCTCGTTGGTTCCAAGGTCAGGTGTGATGGGTAAAGGCGGTTCTTCGCAAAACAGAGGTGATGGGATTCCTGAGGCTCACCACTGGGAGCCCTCGAACCCAGCACCATCCTTGTGAGTTCCAGTGAATTCTGTTTCTGAAGGTCGTTGACAGATCTTACCGACAAAGAGGGAGCAGTGGTTCCCATAATAAAATACGTTCTGAAAACACTGAGAATAAACACATGTCTTTAATACAGAACTTTTCAAAGCTTGAAATATATCCCTGTTATTAAGAATCTCTAAGACACAAGACTTAGCATACAGTGTACCCTAACTGATCTGAATTAAGCACCCTTATTTTCAGAGTTTCTTGTAGAACTGATGATAATGGGAAGGTATACTTTGGAAGACAGGGTGATCTGGCTGTTCTGTCTCAAGTTGGCAATCTCATCCGTCTCAAGATTTTTATAATGACCGACATACTGATGATATTACTCATGAAGAAGTAGCCTTTTGCAAGTATAATCTGTGAGAAAAATGTCATGTGGAGTATGAGAGATTTACAGCATAAGTACCTGGAGTTCTGGAGCAAAGCTCTGCCATGTGAAGTAGAATAACATACACTTTCTAAAACATGCCCCCTGACATACCCCAGGGCGGCTCTCCGAGCTCACACCTATGTCAGTGTGAGAGATCTGTCAGGACCAGCTGCAGGAGGAAGGGAAAGCCTGACTTCGGTTTGGTGATGCACTTGCTGTGTACGTGGCAAAGCTGCGCTGCCCTCAAGGGTAGCCTTCAGTGATGGTAGTGAGAGAAAACCCTGCCAACTGGAAGAACATTGGGAATTGCACCTGGCTTTTCACTTTCGCTGTTGGAAAACAAAGAGACCCAAGTTGAGAATACATGAACTTACAGGCAGTGGTGAAAAGCCTGGCCAGTTGGTGAGGGATCTGGAAGGGAAAAGATTGTAAGATGAGGGGTAAGGAGGCTGGGATTCAGTCATGTGAAGAGACATTAAACAGTGGACATGAACAGGAAAGATGCTCTGTGTGTGTTTGTCAGCCCTATCAGACACAATCATTTTGCCAGGTAACCATGGCACAGCCTCCAGCCATCCGCTCCTTCAGGACGGGTGTCGGCTGCAGAGGTACCTGAGTAAGGTGCTCCTGCTTGTGCAGCCAACACTGGGCGACTGAGGAAGGCACAGATATAAAGTCTGGGTGCTGTTATGGCTCATTATGGAGCACCTGATGGGTTATATTCCCTTCAGAGCATATGGACGAATGGGCTGAAGCTCTTTCAGGCCCGCCTTGAAGGCCAATTTCTTCCTTTCTCCAGCCCTACTTTCTTACCCTTCTTTCTTACTCTCCTACCCCCTTCCTTTCACCGGGAAACCATCTAGAACACATGGTGAGATAAGTAGCAGGTAAACAAACTGAGACTCAAAGCAGACTCTCAACTGAGATCACTCAGTTTTGGTGGCAGAATCACGACTTGAATCTACTGAACTCAATCTTGTATTTCCTAACCCCATTTCTTTATATATTAATAGAAGGGTTATTTTTTTCTGTGTGTCTGCACTTATTTAATTACAGGACAATCACACACCCTACAGAGACCCCTGATTAACTTCAGATCTCACTTGCTTCTTATTTCATTAGCCCCAGTTGACAAGTCATCCTTGTAGATTTCAGCTGATTTTCAATGGTGTGATAATTCCCCTATGGTACAGAGATATTTGATATGCTGCTGCTGCTGCTAAGTCGTTGATATACTTCCTTAAAAAAACCATCTTCATTGTCTAGAAAATTCTAAAACACCAGGAGGAAGGGAAGTAAACCCTGATAAAATTTAAGACTTACTTCCTTGAGGGGGTAAAAACAGCATGTAAAAATGAAGAAAAATAGGATCCTTGTGTTGAGAATTTGGAAAGTTGTGGTATCTTATAAAATCAATTCAGTGAAATTAGAGATAAAACAGAAGGGAAAGCAAGAAGGGGAGGACAAGACAACAAACGTTTGAGTCCCCGATGGCTCAGCAGGCAAAGAACCTGCCTGCAATGCAGGAGACACAGAAGATAGGGGTTTGATCCCTGGCTTAGGAAGATCCCCTGGTGGAGGAAATAGCAATCCACTCTAGTATTCTTGCCTGAAAAATCGCAAGGACAGAGGAGCCTGGTGGCTACCGTCTAAAGAATTACAAAGAGTTAGACACAACTGAGCACGAGAACTTTTTTTGTGTTGCATCTACCGCAAGCCAGACCTTGTACTACATATGTCATCTCATTTAATCTTCCTCGTGTTACTACTGTGCATGCATGCACACCCTAATATATAAGAAGCATCTGAATTTGACTACTTAGGATTCATTCCTCATCCATTTTGAGACAGAAATTAAAATCTCCTTTGAGAAATGGCTCTTTTTCATTCTCCACCATAAAACTGAAAGAGCTTGATCTCACCCCCATTTCTATGACTAGGCCCTGATTGGCTCATATAAGTGTATTCTGTGTCCTTATATTAATGTGCTAGGGGCACCATAGCACATTAATAAGGGGAGATAAGAAAGCCTTCCTAAGTGATCAGTGCAGAGAAACAGAGGAAAACAATAGAATGGGAAAGACTTGAGATCTTTTCCAGAAAATTAGAGATACCAAGGGAACTTTTCATGCAAGGATGGGCTCAATAAAGGGCAGAAATGGTATGGACCTAATAGAAGCAGAAGATATTAAGAAGAGATGGCAAGAATACACAGAAGAACTATATAAAAGAGATCTTCATGACCCAGATAACTACAATGGTGTGATCACTCACCTAGAGCCAGACATCCTGGAGTGTGAAGTCAAGGGGGCCTTAGGAAGCATCACTATGAACAAAGCTAATGGAGGTGATGGAATTCCAATTGAGCTCTTTCAAATCCTGAAAGATGATGCTGTGAAAGTGCTGCACTCAATATGACATCAAATTTAGAAAACTCAGCAGTGACCACAGGACTGGAAAAGGTCAGTTTTCATTCCAATCCCAAAGAAAGGCAATCCCAAAGAATGTTCAGACTACCACACAATTGCACACATTTCACACACTAGCAAAGTAATGCTCAAAATTCTCCAAGCTAGACTTCAACTGTACTTGAACTGAGAAGTTCCAGATGTTCAAGATGGATTTAGAAAAGGCAGAGGAACCAGAGATCAAATTGCCAACATCTGCTGGATCATAGACAAAACAAGAGAATTCCAGAAAAACATCTACTTCTGCTTCATTGACTATGCTACAGCTTTTGACTGTGTGGATCACAACAAACTGTCGAAAATTCTTAAAGAGATGGGACTACCAGACCACCTTACCTGCCTCCTTAGAAACCTGTATGCAGGTCAAGAAGCAACAGTTAGAACCGGACATGGAACAATGGACTAGTTCCAAATTGAGAAAAGAGTATGTCAAGGCTGTATATTGTCACCCTGCTTATTTAACTCATATGCAAAGTACATCATGCAAAACGCTAAGCTGGATGTAGCACAAGCTGGAATCAAGATTGCCGGGAGAAATATCAATGACCTCAGATATGCAGATGATACAACCCTTATGGCAGAAAGTGAAGAGGAACTAAAAAGCCTCTTGATGAAGATGAAAGAGGAAAGTGAAAAGGCTGACTTAAAATTCATCAATCAAAAAACAAAAATCATGGCTTCTGGTCCCATCATTTCATGGCAAATAGATGGGGAAACAATGGAAATAGTGACAGACTTTATTTTCTTGGGCTCCAAAATCACTGCAGATAACTGCAGCCACGAAATTAAAAGACGTTTGCTCCTTGGAAGAAATGCTATGACAAACCTAGACAGCATATAAAAGAGCAGAGACATTCCTTTGTGAACAAAGGTGCATACAGTCAAAGTTATGGTTTTTTTTTCCAGTAGTCAAGTATGGATGTGAGAGTTGGACCATAAAGAAGACTGAGTACCAAAGAATTGATGCTTTTGAGCTGTGGTGTTGGAGGAGACTCTTGAGAGTCCTTTGGATTTCATGGAGATCAAACCAGTCAATCCTAAAGAAATCAACCATGAACATCCATTGGAAGGACTGATGCTGAAGCTCGAATACTTTGGCCACCTGATGCAAAGAACTGACTCATTGAAAAGACCCTGATGCTGGGAAAGACTGAAGGCAAGAGGAGAAGGGGACGAAAGAGGATGCGATGGTTGGATGGCATCACTAACTCAATGGACATGAGTTTGAGCAAGCTCTGGAGGATGATGAAAGATGGGGAAGCCTGGTGTGCTGCAGTTCATTGAGGCAAAGAGTCAGACATGTCTGAGCAACTGAACACCAAGGGCGTCATAACAAACTACCATAGATGGAGTGGCTTAAACAACAGAATGGTACTTCCCCACCATTCTGGGGGCTGTAAGTCCAAGATCAGGGTGTTGTCAAGTTTAATTTCTTCTGAGGCCTCTCTCCTTAGCTTGCAGGTAGCCATCTTGCTGTGTTATCACATGGTCTTTCCTCTGTGCATCCATGTGTGTGTGTGTGTGTGTGTGTGTGTTCAGTTGCTCAGTTTTGTCCGACTCTTTGCCACCCCATGGACTGTAGCCCACCAGGCTCCTCTGTCCAAGGGATTTTCCAGGAAAGAATACTGGAGTGGGTAGCCATTGCCTCTCTAAAGGACCTTACCATCCCAGGAATCAAACTTGCATCTCCTGCATTGGCAGGCAGATTCCTTACCATTGAGCCACTGGGACTCCCTATGCACCCATGTATCTGTCCTACTCTCCTCTAATAAAGATACCAGTTGTATTGGATGAGAGCCCACCCATATGACCTCATTTTATCTTATTACCACTTTAAAGGCCATATCACCAAACACAGTCACATTCTAAGGGATCAGGAGTTAGGCCTTTAAAGTATGAATTAGGGGGAAGGGGGCTCATAATTCAGTGTGTTTGGGCACAGTGATGGGTTCAAGGATGAGAATGTATTCTAGCCAAAGTCTATGAGACTCAAGGAGATTATGACCAGACTACTTGGAAACAGGAATTTATTTTCTTCCAATGGATTTGGTAGTATTAAGATATCACACTAGGGCTTCCCTTGCAGGCCAGTGGTTAAGAATCTACCTTGCAATGCAGGGAATACTGGTTTGATCCCTGGTCTGGGAAGATCCTACATGTGGCGGGGCAACTAAGCCCATGCACCACAGCTACTGAGCCTGAGCTCTAGAGCCAGTGGACCACTACTACTGAGGCCCACAGGCCTAGAGCCCGCGCTCTGCAATGAGAAGCCACCACAGTAAGATGCCCACACAACACAAAGAACAGCCCCCACTTGCCGCAACTAGAGAAAGCCCCGGTGAAGCAATGAAGATCCAACACAGCCGAAGGAATTAAAAACAAATAAATTTTATAAAAAGATACCAGTCTAGAGGTTCCTGCAGCCAGTTTTATACCACAAGGAAGGCCAATTCATGATGAATCCATCACATAGAGAAAGGCAGGACAGAGATTCAGAGAAACTGCTTCTGAATATATGATTTAAGCCTCTAGACTACCCCCAGGACTTCTAGGTACTAGAGCCAATAGATTTCTTTAAATTTAAGCCAGTTTGAGTTGGACTTCTTTCATGTGTGACATCAGAATTTCTAACTGATATATATATATATTTTTTAAGAGTTTAAGAGTCACACAGCTAGCATTTATGTAACATTCTGGCATTTTTCACTACACTGAGTTCATTGTATTTTTCTTTAGAGAACCACAGGGCTGCAGGTCAACCATATCTTCAGTTTAAACACCATTACATCTCTAATGTCAGAATGCAGTAAGTTACCTATCCTTCCAGAACCCATACATTTCCCACAATGTCCTGTAAATTACTGTGTGAATAGGTACTAAGGTGATAAAGCAGCCAGCGACTCTCCGTTCTCTCCTCCAATTCGATTGAATTCTACATAGGTTTCCTGCACTGTTGAGGGTCTAAAAGTGTACATGCCTTGGCCCCTGCCCTGCAGACTCTCACGTTTACCACCATATGGGGAACCTGCAAACAGCTAACCAAATATAAACGGAAGTACCTGGACAGAAAATCTTTCACGGTTATTAAATAAATATTCTTGCTCAGAGAGGCTAAGAAGAGCACCTTGCCTCTAATACATGGCTGCTTTCATCTCTGGTTCCAAAGGCTAAACAGTATCTGTTTAATGCTGAAATTTATTAAAATTACAGTGTTTTGTATTTGCCTACCAGTGACTTCTAAATGCTTTTGCCACAATTTACAGTGAAAAAGATCTAGAAAACATGGTACCACAGGGAAAACTAACACTTCCTCATATGCTATCCCCTTCACCAAAGGAAAGAAAGAAAGCTGTAACGATGATAATAAGGCAATACAACAAAAACAATACAGAAAATCAGGGAACCAAGAGCATCTAAAGAGTCATTTATTTCAGGACAGTAATTTTCTCAACAATAACATGGGTATTCTTTCTTGAGTTAATTCGATTATGTGGTTTATAAATGCAAAACATTGTTTGCTGTTCCCACTTTGAGTTTGGAAATGATGTCATTATATTATGTGAAAACTGAAGACTCATAACCAAGAAACACGCTTATGAGGACTCTGGATTACCTTGCTGTACACTTGAAACTAACATGGTGTTATAATTTGTATAACTATTTGTAATCTAGAGTGCCTGAAATTTTTAGAATGATGGGATCCAAAAGCATAGTTTAATTATTTCCCTCCTTTACTGTTTTTATTTGAATCACCAAATACTTAACTGTAGAGTCTATTGGACCATTTTTATTATATGCTATGAGAATTATAAAGGTTACTTTTAACAACCTCTTCTCTTGTGAAGCTTACAGTTTAGAGAAAATTTTACCACTTAATATTGACCTACTGAATCATTTTGGAAAAAGTTTTACTTCTCTGCTTCCTTTAAAATCTGTATAACAAATAGTCGACCTAGACAGAAACAAGCTTTATCAGGCAGCATTCACTAAAGGGATGTACTTTGCTTGGGTTAGCTCAACGTGAGCAGCAGCATCTTGTCTACACTATTCAGACCAGGTACACCAGGTCTGTCTGTTCCTTTTCTACAGCAGTACCTGGAGGGATGTTTTAACTCAGGAAATACTCAACTTTCTAGATGAAAGGAGAACGACGTGCATCGACCTCTGTGTAAATATGCCCTTCCTGCATCACGGAGCTCTGATCGCGTATTTCCGGTCTCTCATTCCAGCTGAGCTCACTGAGCACTGCAGCTGGACAATGACCTAGTTCTGCTTCTCCTCTTTTGTGTCATCCTTCTGCTGCCCTGCCCCCAGAGTAGTCTGTGTAATAATGCTCACTTATTCATAGCAAGGCCCCAGGTCACCAACACGCAATTCCTTTTTTAAAAAATTATTTTTTTTAATTGGAGTACACAGTTGATTTATAACACCATGTTAGTTTCAAGTGTACAGCAAGGTAATTCAGCACTTTTGTAGACTAGACTCCATTGTAAGTTGCTATGAGATAATGGCTGTGATTCCCTATACTATATAATATATCCTTGTGGCGTATCTGTTTTATACATAATAGTTTGTATCTATTAGACCCATACCCTTAATTTGTCCCTCCCTTCTTCTCTCCTGTGGTACCAACCACAAGTTTGTTTTCTGTATCTCTGAGTCTGTTTCTGTAACTACTAAGTTAGTTGTCATGGGCATTTAGGAGATAATGCTGCAGGGAAGTGACTACCTTAAATACAGTCAATAGGGTATCATATTTAAAGAGAACTTGCAGCCTTTGAAAATGCAGAGAAAGACAAATACTGTATGATGTCACCTATATGTGGAATCTAGAAAATAATACAAATGAATGCATATACAAAACAAAAACACACTTAGTTAACTTAGTATATTTCTGTTTTGTGTATACAAATGGCTTCTCATTCTCATTACATGGGTTAAAACTTTCTCTCCGAGAATTTTTTTTACAGGAGCTGCTTCTAAGTAGGGCTCATACAATAGTAATGAAGGAGGGACTGTAACCTACTTACTTCTGGTGGGACAAGTGACTTCAATATTGGCATTTAGACAGAAACTGGAGCAGGAACCCATACCCACCCCACCTCTACAGTTCATCTCGCAGTTTAACCAATTATTTCTCATTAATCATGCGTGCTATATTTGTACCCCCAAAATTTGGATACTAACAAGCAATATATATGTGGAAAGGATCTGAGGTAGAAGCCATGCAGAAATGAGACAGTCCCTATTCTCAGGGAGTCACATCTCTCTGGGACCCAAGACAAGATGCACACGTCACTTACTGTATAAGACTCTGGATATTCCTAAAAATCGTGTCCTAAGACTTCCTTGCATTCCCAAATTCATATATCACATAATTTCCTTCATAAACTATGATCAAAATATATTTAAATGGTGCCTGCAGACACAAAAGATTTTCCCTATAAAGGACTAAAATTGTGTATAATATAACTTTTTTTCTGACTAGGAATAATCATTTCTGAGTTAACTCTTAAGTTGCTCCTCACTTCCATTACCAGCACCAGAAACGTTTCTTTATGAAAAAATTACCCTCAAAACAAAGTTTCAAGGGAAACTGAATTTCCAGGCCATTTTGAAAATTTGCCGGACAGCACTTCATTGTCTCGATGACTGTGGGTTTGCAGAGTGAGGACCACCGCCAGCACCAGAGGACGTGGTCAAAGACGCAAACTCCATACAAGGTATGGAGAAGCCCCTTCCAATAAAGAATTTTTCGCATCTCTCTCAGTTTCAAATGTCTTGCCAGATATCCACATAGACGAAACAACTGTTTAGAACTAGCCAAGTTGACACCCTAACACCCTAAATCCTATTTAAATATAGACAAAATGTAGTTTTGCTTGGTTTTAATATATGCTGATTTTCTATGAATGCAGCCACCTTGCAAATCAAAAGAAGAGTAAATTCATGTTTTGTTGGTATTTACCAAGAGGTACTGGCCCTTTCACAAAGAGTTGGACATGACTGAGCACACACATGTATGCCCTGGCCCTTTCAGAAAAATCATATTACCAATAACAATACTACTTGTGATAGTTGAGTAACCAAAATAAATACCTGTATCTGTCTGCATTTGTAGTTTGGTGTTGATTATTTATAAAGGAGAATTGTATCTTACAGTTCACTTGCACCCAAAAATGTACATGTTCAAATACAAATTTTTATTATTATTTCTTATACTTCACTTATATATTTAATTAGGATATTATATTAATTTTTATGAATATAGATGCAGATGTTATTTAATACACTTCAATTTCAGAATACTCACAGTGCATTATAAATACACGTTATGAAAAAGAGAAAGAAAGAGAGGGGTGTTTAGCCTGGTAATAGTTTAAAAAGCCTCTGAGTCTGAGGAAGTGAAGAGCAAGGTGATTTTTGGAAGAAGGGTCATTAAGATATCTTGGCAGGGGTAAATACTTTTTCCATGTACATAGTTCTTAAAGTTGTCAACCATCCCCCTCTCATGGCCTAGCCTTGATCAGTGTATCCCTTTCTACACTTCTCTATTATTCCACTTTACAGAACCTGAGTCTTGGAAACCAATGGCAAATGGACCATGAGATGCCAGGGACACTGAGTTAAGCAGAGTTCTTTGGCTAAATGGCCCAAAGCTGTCAAACTTATTTCAGGATTTCATGTAGCCCTGTGCATGCCTGGTGTGTGGAGGCTACAGTAGGAGTCCAATAGCTAGGAGAAGCATAGTAAGAACAGAAGTTCTTGAACCAATCAAGTTTCCACAGCCCAATAACAGGTCTCACTTTCTTTGAGCCAGATGGCCACCATCCCCAGATGTTACTCTGATCTCATTTATACCTAATCCTTTAGGCTGCCAGTTTCTGGAGTCAACCCCATGCTAGCAAAGCTGCTACACCTTGAGCTAAGGGTTATTATTAGATCAGAATAATTTCTTACAAGATAAGCAGAATGCTTTATATGCAATTCAATCCTTTATGTTCCAACAAACATAAAGTGCCCAAAGGGTGCTGTACAGTTCTAGGCATTTTATAGTACATGAATAGAATGTAGGAAAGATTTGGTTTCTACACTTGGGGTATTCAGTTTAGGAAAGCCAAACCAAATGAGCATCAAGAACAATAAACCTTTACCCAGATAGGTCTTATATCACTGGAGTACAATTAATGTCTCCCTATCCTCCTGGGATTTACTAATTGTGTTATTTCCTCATAGATACACCTTCCACTGCAGATACTTCAGAATGATATTCAGAGGAGCAAGTTCTCAACTTAATGAAGAAGAGGGTAGCTTCAGCTCCTGTCCAGTCCTGGGAACTCTTTATCAATGACCCAGAAGCTCACTTACGCCTCTGTCATGACATTTTCGACAAGAATTAAGTTCCTGGATTTTGAGTCACTCCCCCCGCCAAAAAATGTATAAATTAGTTGGTTATTTTATGCTTGTGATTGTCCACCTTTTTTTTAATTATAAATACAGTTTGTTTTTTTTTTAATGTTATGGTACTGGGCTCCACAAAAAATTTACATCAACATACCAATAAACAAACATTTATAACTGTCTAGCAGTTGTTTGGGTAAAGAATCTGTCTTTTAAGTAACTTTTTGCTGTTTTATTAAGTCATAGCACTTTTGATCATTTCTATGTAAAGGCTCATTTGACCTCTAGATCTCACCAGTCCTCTCTATCAGGTTCCATCTTCCTCTCTCGATCCTCTTGGCAACTAGAGGTGTCCTGATCTGCTTGGAAGTTTACACAACACTGTATTATTTCTAATGAGTTATGCTGCTAAGTCGCCTCAGTCGTGTCCAACTCTGTGCGACCCCATAGATGGTAGCCCACCAGGCTCCGCCGTCCCTGGGAGTCTCCAAGCAAGAATACTGGAGTGGGTTGCCATTTCCTTCTCCAATGCATGAAAGTGAAAAGTGAAAGTAAAGTTGCTCAGTTGTGTCTGACTCTTTGTGACCCCATGGACTGCAGCCTATCAGGCTCCTCCATCCATGGGATTTTCCAGGCAAGAGTACAGGAGTGGGTTGCCATTGCCTTCTCCAATGAGTTATGAACCCTTTATAAAAAGGGACTGTATCTCTGATCTCTTGTAGATTCCCATATTTTCCTGATACCACGGGTGTTTTACAAAAGGGACAACCAAAACCAAGTAGAGAGACTTCTAAGTTCTTGTCCCAAAAGCAAAAACTCTTAGTTAAGTGCTAAGAGTTACCCTTCGTAACTGCTGTCACCCGTAGCTATCTGCTCATCAACCCCTCCCCCATCCCTCTTGCTCTCAAGAGCAAAGCAGAGATTTGGAGCTTTTATCTTCATTAAACACTTTTTCTTAGCTAGAAGCCTTTACTCTTACCCAGTCTTTCTTAGGGAATGTAGAAAAGAGGGTCCCTTTCCAATAATAAGATCATGTGAATTATCTCTTTGTCTTATGAAGCTTGTGAAGCAAATAAGAGGGAAGAAGAAAGCTAATATTCACTGAGAATTTACTGTGTGGCAGATATTATTGTTAATGTGAACATCTTATGGACAAGGAGAGTGAATCTGCTGATGGGAGTAAGTTGACCAGGTCATGAACTAGTAAGTGGCAAATCAGATCTCTTGACTCTATTGCCCCTACTTATCCCACTACTGTTTCAATAGAAATGGAAAGGGAAACTCAGATTTTGAAAAAGATTTTAGTTATAGTAACAATTGGGATTCTGAGCACTTCCTATGTTCCTGGTATTAAGTGATAGACTGGAGTCCTGTCATAATGTTAGTATTTGGGGATAAGGAGTTATCCCATGTTACAGATTTTATTTGCTCTGGAAGATTATTTACTCTTTGGCATGTACACAGCTGCATAATCTAGTCCCAGACATCCCTGATTTTATAGATGGCCACAGCCCCATCATATGGGGACCCACTGTACTGCTTACTCCAGCAGGCAGTATCTTACAGTTCAGTCAAAAGGCTTTGCCCTGTGGTTCAGGAAGTCAGGCGGATGGGCCTTTGATCTTGGAGTAGCCTCAAATTCCCATTCTGAACCACAAAGGGCTTCTTTTCAGAAAAAGTTGATCATCAATTCCATTCTCATTCCTTGACTACTTCATCCCTTGTCTTTCTGTTACTGCCCATCTGATTCTGACTACAGTTGTAAATAAGAAAATCTATTCAAGGGTGTAGAGACAGGATGGAAGTGTGGCACAGATCCAATAAAATATAAGAAACTTTTTAACTATTACTGTTACCATTATATTCAGTGGTAAAGGTATTCTTGTCTCAGCATAAAACATTCTGTGAGTCTTCCCAGCCTTTATTGATGGAATACAATAGGCAGATTAATGGGCTTCCCTGGTGGCTCAGACAGTAAAGAATCTGCCTGCAAGGTGGGAGACCTGGGTTCGATCCCTGAGTGGGGAAGATCCCCTGGAGGAGGGCACGGCAACCCACAAGCCTCATGGGTTACAGTCCATGGGGTTGCAGAGTCAGACACGACTGAGGAACTAAGCACAGTACACAGGCTGATTATAAGCCACGTGTCCTTATGTATGCCTACATAAATTGTCATCTCTATGTTTTTTTTCTGAATGATCTCTGCCAGAACTATAGTCTCTCTACCATTTAGATCTTGCTAATCCCCAGACAGTATCTTTAGGACTCTGAATTCACAGTCCCTGAGAATTCAATAACTTGTACATATCACCTCCTCCAGTACCTAGGACCTATGGCTCCTTTAGCCTGAGTAGGAACCCCATTTCCTGACCAATTCAAGTTGGGGTTTGAAATCTTCCATTCAGTATTGAGCCCTGATGCAGAGTCAGTCCCTAAGGAGCTGAGGAATAAACTGAATGAATGGTGATTTGCCTCTTTCCAACATGTTCCATGAAGTGTGTGGGAGTGGCTTACCTGGTAACAGGAATGCTTTTTCTCTCTAAAACAGTGAAGCATTGTCTGACACAAGGGCATCCCAAGAAAGACTGTGAAATACACATTTTCAGAACTTGATCTCAGAACTCACTTGGAGAGTAATTTAGCAATGTTTTGGAAAGAAGGAGCATTGTTCTTCCTTGGGACTTCAGGATGGTGTTTCCCAGAAATACACATTTCCTTCACATTGCCCACCTTTTAAGAAAATTTGCCAGTACAAATGTTCTTTATATTAGGGGGCAGCTGCAAATATTGTCATTATTAGGTTGGATTTACACACAGGCCAAGGAAGTGACTGTCTGTGACATGATGTTGAGGCTCTGCAATGAGTGCATTGCTCAAAGCCTTGTATTAGAATAAGTCTTTCCATGTAAATATGCCTGGGAAGGGTGTTGCTTGTGTAGATACCTCCAAAGTAAGCTTTCTTGAGAGACAAGCTTTCACAGAACAGAGGATGGAGACTAAATAGGTGTACACAGTATGTAAAAGAAGGAGGAAGGATGAGATATTGTGCTTTCCTGAAAATGAAGACAGTGATTTTCAAGGATAAAGTTCATCTGTGTAGTGGAGTAACCGAAGATGGAGTAAGGAATGAGATGACTTGGGTACATATCCTGAGTTTCTCATTAAATACTCTCGTGACTCTAAGTATACTGCATGACTTCTCTGGGCTTCAGGTTCCTTATCTATGAAACAATTGGGTTGAGAAGATGGTAATTCCACTCTTCTCATGATCTGACCATGGATAAAAATCTTAATCACATTTAATATCTTGGCTTCATCCTTGGTTTTCTTGTCCTGGTAGAAACAAGTTGGATCATGGGCTTGAAGAGTGATTACTGGCATTGAATTAAAGAATCCAAGAAAGACACCAGAGAGAAAAATTAGTCTACATCCCCTAGCTTACAAGCAGTAAGTTGGCTTCCCTGCCCTGACAAGTGGGATGCTGTTGTTCAGTTGCTCAGTCATGTCCAACTCTTTGTGACCCCATTGACTGTGGCACACCAGGCCTCCCTGCCTCTCACTATCTCCTAGAGTTTGCTCAAATTCATGTCCACTGAGTCAGTGATGCTGTCTAACCATCTTGTCATCCATCCCCCTCTTTTCCTTTTGCCTTCAATCTTCCCCAGCATCAAGGTCTTTTCCAATGAGTCAGCTCTTCGCATCAGGTGGCCAAAGTAGTGGAGCTTCAGTGTCAGTCCTTCCAATGAACATTCAAGGTTGATTTCCTCTAGGATTGACTGATTTTATCTCCTTCCTATCCAAGGGACTCTCAAGAGTCTTCTCTAGCACCACAGTTTGAAAGCATCAATTCTTCCATGCGCAGCCTTCTTTATGGTTCAACTCTCACATCAGTAACATGACTACTGGAAAAAACATAGCTTTGGCTATATGGACCTTTGTTGACAAACTGGTCTCTTTGCTTTTTAATATTCTGCCTAGGTTTGTCATAGCTTTTCTTCCAAGGAGCAAATATCTTTTAATTTCATGGCTGCAGTCACCGTCCACAGTGATTTCAGAGGCCGGGAAAATAAAATACATCACTACTTCTAAAGTGGGATAGAAAATCTTTCAGTGGCTTTATAATAGCCTTGCAAGAAGCCCAAGAAATGTTTGATTCATTGAGCTCATGCAAACTTCAGTCGGATCACACCTTATTCTTGACCCCATCTCTTTTATTGTAGAAAAATACATGGAATAAATACACAAGGTTGATACTGTAATATCATGGAGGAGAGAATGGAGGCAAAGACAATAAGGCTACAATTCCTCCCCATCTGTTGGGATCTCTTTGCCCGGACTAGCTGGTGTTAGCTGATTTCAGATACAGGAAATAGAGAGCAACTATTCCCATTTGGAGGGGGCTTCATTAGCAACAAAACTGAATGCACGTTTTCTCATACTAAGCATAGAGCACCATGAAGGAGAACTCTTCTCTATGTGTGGGATTTAGGTCATGATCTTTGCTGTGCTTCCATGGGTATTCACTCATGCAGCCCAAGAAGTTCCTCCCTAATATGTGAACTATACCAGTGGACGCATTTGGGGCAACCGCCTACTTGGTGTCTGCTTGATCCAACAGCTTCATGGAAACACAGGTACAGTCAGTCAAGTTCAGTTGCCCAGTCATGTCCAATTCTTTGTGACCCCGTGGACTGCAGCATGCCAGGCCTTCTTATCCCTCACGATCTCCCAAAGTTTGCCCAAGTTCATGTCCATTGTATTGGTGATGCCATCCAGCCATCTCATCCTCTGAGACTCTCTTCTCCTTCAATACATGTACAATGCTGCAGGCCTATTTCTCCTATATGCTGCACACTTATTTCTAGGATTTAACTTATTGCTTCTGAAGTCTTAGCCCCAAATACAATTTACAAGTTTCTCATGCCAAGATAAGAATTATGGAGCTGGGGTGACAGGGTAACTGCAGCCAAGACACTGGGTTACAGGCATGCACAGCCAGGTCTGAAATCCCAGAGCTGACTGGCTATGGGTTATATTGCATTTCGTTCAAGAGTGTGGTAGCAGTGGCTGGGGAGTCATAGCTCATAAGAACATGAGCATGTGAGAAGAGGTCCTTCTTGTCATGTTGGGCCTCATGCCCTGACCTACACTAAGCAGCTCTTAATGCACATACACTTACAGAAACACGTGTGGAGGGTGCTGGGGAAATTCCAACCACTTGCTGTAATTTCTGCTGGACTGTGTCCTGTCTTTTCCTCAGAGGAGACCCACTATGGCAAAGGATGCTTTAAATGGTAACTGCTACACGTATTGGCCTTCTTCTCTACCTCCCTTCTAATCTTGCTCCTTAACATCTTGGAAACTGGTTTCAATGATTTTTAAAAGTGCATTTGTACACTATTTCAATTTTTGTTTTTTCCTCATCCATCCATATCATTTTTCTCTCCAAGTATACAGACTGTTGCTTCCTTCTCTCTCCTTTGCCAAGTACTCTTATCTTCAAAATTAGAGATATAGGATTTGCAAAAACTCCTGATCCTGTTGAGTGTTCTTATGACTGGGAGCATATCTACAAAAGCCTTACAGCACTCAGTCATGACAACTGTCCCCTAGCTCCCAGCAACCGGATAACCAAACACAAGATCTTAATCATGGCATACATGGGTCTCCCTGACTGGTCCTTGGCCACCTTCTCAGATTCCTTATTCATCACAGTGCTACCCACAACCTGCCATTGTCCACTTAGCTCTAGCATCAAACTATTACTTGTCTTCAAAAAATCACATTGGTTTCACACAGTCATGACTTGTGCCTTGACACACACTATCTTCATGGCCTGGCCCAGCCTACCAGCCCTTAAGCATCTGAGAAAACCCTCTTTGTGCTTCAAGACTCAACTCAAGGGCTCCTCCTCTTTGAAGTCTTTTCTACACTCCCCATAATGGGGAAGATCCAGGTGTTGCAGAGCCCACAGGATAAACCAGTGCAGGGAGGGAGACTCTTTAAAAATAAAATAAGATAAACAATCACTAAATTTCAGTTGAAATACTCTACCTGTGCATGAAAAGCTCTACAGAAACATGATGAGTACTCTTAGGACAGGTTTTAAACAAGTGAGATACCCTGACTCTTAAGCATCATTAATCTCACAGTATATTCATCCCTGATAGACCTGGTCACTTCCTTATTTTGTTTGCAGTGTTCTTTGCACTTACTTCAGTCATGGTATTTGTCAAAGGAACATTGACTGATTCTTTTTAAATTTCCCAGTACCAAAATGTGATTAGGAACCATATAGAACCCCAATATCCAACAAATGGGTTTTAACTGTTTTAACACCAACAATATATTAGTTGAAAGTATGGAAGTGCAGGCAATCTAGGTAAATTAAACTGCTGGGGTTTGCTGTAAAGATACCACCTCCTGGACATCAATATAGAAAATGAAGCATCTCTGCAGTTGTCAGGAGTGGAACTAGGAGAAAAGTCTGAAGTCTGGGCAGCCCTGGTACCTTGATTTTGGAAGCTAGTATTCTGCTGCGAACCTGGCTCATTGACTCTTCATGTCTACTTCTAGAATCCCTTAAACCCACTAGTGACTTTCCACCAGGTCTATGGTCCAGTCTCCTAAGAGAGAATCTGATTATCTTAATCCAGATAGCTGTTGTCTTCCTCTCCTTCTCCCAACCTGGCTATGATGGGGTGTGTAGGAGTGTCCATTTTTCACCAGTATCTGTTAAATAAGAACACATTCAGACATAAGCTAGGACCTAGTAATCCCACTTGTAAATGTGCACCCAATAGAAATGCGTACATCTTCTCACCAAAAGACCTGGACTAGAATGATCATTGTACTCTAGAGGTACTAACCTCCACATGAAAACCAACCAAATGCTCATCACTAGTTGAAAGACTATGCCAAACAACGTTCAAACTACCACACAATTGCACTCATTTCACACACTAGCAAGTATTGCTCAAAATTCTCCAAGTTAGGCTTCAACAGTATGTGAACTAAGAACTTCCAAATGTACAAGCTGAACTTAGAAAAGGTAGAGGAACCAGAGATCAAGTTGCCAACATCTGTTGGATCATAGAAAAAGCAAGAAAATTACAGAAAAACATCTACTTCTGCTTCACTGACTATCCTAAAGCCTTTGACTGTATAGACCACAACAAACCATGGAAAATGCTTAAAGAGATGGGAATACCAAACCACCTTACCTGCCTCCTGAGAAATCTGTATGCAGGTCAAAAAGCAACAGTTATAACCAGACATGGAACAACAGACTGTTTCCAAATTGGAAGAGGAGAACATCAAGGCTGTATATTGTCACCCTGCTTACTTAACTTACAAGCAGAGTACATTGTGCAAAGTGTCAGGCTGGATGAAGCACTGCTGGAATCAAGATTGCCAGGAGAAATATCAGTAACCTCAGATATGCAGATGACACCACTCTTACAGCAGATAGCAAAGAGGAACTAAAAAGCCTCTTGGTGAAGGTGAAAGAGGAGAGTGAAAAAGCTGATTTAACATTCAGAAAACATAGATCATGGCACCTGGCCCTATCACTTCATAGCGCATGGATAGGGAAACAATGGAAAAAGTGACAGGCTTGATTTTCTTGGGCTCCAAAATCACTGTGGATGGTGACTGTGGCCATGAAATTAAAAGATGCTTGCTCCTTGGAAGAAAAGCTATGACCAACCTAGACAGCATATTAAAAAGCAGAGATATCACTTTGCCTACAAAGGTCAGTATAGTCAAAGCTATGATTTTTCCAATAGTCATGTACGGATATGAAAGCTGGACAATAAAAAAGGCTGAGCGCTGAAGAATTGATGCCTTCAAACTATGGTGCTGGAGGAGACTCTGAGAGCCCCTTGGACTGCAAGGAAATCAAACCAGTCAATCCTAAAGGAAAGCAGCCCTTGCTGTTCACTGGAAGGACTAATGCTGAAGCTGAAGCTCTGGTACTTTGGCCAACTGATGTGAAGGGCTGAATTGTTGGAAAAGACCCTGATGCTGGGAAAGATTGAAGGCAGGAGGAGAAGGGGACGACAGAGGATGAGATGGTTGGATGGCATCACCGACTCAATGGACATGAGTTTGAGCAAACTCCAGGAGATGGTGAAGGACAGGGAAACTTGGCATGCTGCAGTTGCATGGGGTTGCAAAGAATTATACATGACTGAGCGACGTAACAACAAGTCGACAGACAAATTATGATAAAGTCACACTGGACAGCAAAGAGAATAAATATTCTACAAGTACAAATAGCAATGTGGGTGAATCTCACATACATAACACTGAGCAAGGGAAGACAGACACAAAAAAATGCAGCCTGTATGACTATATTCATATAAAGTACAAAAACAGACAATACTGATCCATAGGGTTAAAAGTCGTGACAGTGATTAACCTTAGGGTGTGGATACTGATTGGAAACAGACATGAGGGAAATTTCTGGGGTGTTGGTAAACACTGTCTTTCTTGATCTGTGTGCTTGTTGCAAGGTTGTGTACAGCTTGTAAAAATCAATTGACATACAGATGGCTAACAAACACATGAAAAGATGCTCAACAACACTCATTATCAGAGAAATGCAAATCAAAACCACTATGAGGTACCATTTCATGCCAGTCAGAATGGCTGCGATCCAAAAGTCTACTAGCAATAAATGCTGGAGAGGGTGTGGAGAAAAGGGAACTCTCTTACACTGTTGGTGGGAATGCAAACTAGTACAGCCACTATGGAGAACAGTGTAGAGATTCCTTAAAAAACTGGAAATAGAACTGCCTTATGATCCAGCAATCCCACTGCTGGGCATACACACTGAGGAAACCAGAAGGGAAAGAGACATGTGTACCCCAATGTTCATCGCAGCACTGTTTATAATAGCCAGGACATGGAAGCAACCTAGATGTCCATCAGCAGATGAATGGATAAGAAAGCTGTGGTACATATACACAATGGAGTATTACTCAGCCATTAAAAAGAATACATTTGAATCAGTTCTAATGAGATGGATGAAACTGGAATCTATTATACAGAGTGAAGTAAGCCAGAAAGAAAAACACCAATACAGTATACTAACGCATATATATGGAATTTAGAAAGATGGTAACAATAACCCTGTGTACGAGACAGCAAAAGAGACACTGATGTATAGATCAGTCTTATGGACTCTGTGGGAGAGGGAGAGCATGGGGAGATTTGGGAGAATGGCATTGAAACGAGTCGCCAGTCCAGGTTCGATGCACGATACTGGATGCTTGGGGCTGGTGCACTGGGACGACCCAGAGGGAGGGTATGGGGAGGGAGGAGGGAGGAGGGTTCAGGATGGGGAACACAGGTATACCTGTGGTGGATTCATTTCGATATTTGACAAAACTAATACAATATTGTAAAGTTTAAAAATAAAATAAAATTAAAAAAAAATCAATTGAGCAGCATGCCAATGTACACTTATCAGTATGTAAATTATAACTGAATGGAATTTTTGTTTTCATTAAGCAATTATTTGTTTATTTATAAAGTAGAACTAAATAATGACAACTGGGCTCTCTTGTTTCCAAAGCTGGGGAAACTTACTCCACCAAGGGCCCTAATCCAAAAAATAAAATCATGAGCCACAAAAGTAGAGGGCAAATTAATTTGGATAATATTTGCCTTTTTTTTTTTTTTTAAATAATCATCCACGTAATGGATAAAGCACTGCATTTACATTCATAAGATCTGGGCTTGATTCCCAATCCCACCCATCATTAGCCATATGACAGACAATAGCTAAATTAATCCCACTTGCTTCACAGATGCAGTCTTGGGTCAGGAGAGATTAGTGATGATTTCTCTACTGCCTTAGAGAAATACTCTATATACCAAATCAAATCAAAGCATGCAGATAAAGCTGCTTGTAAAGCACACAGTGCTATGGACCTATAAACTTTTAGAACTAAAGTGGAACATTAAAAAAATACAATGGGAGAAATTAATTTTAATGAAAAACCAAACAGAGTGATCGAAAACCCAAGGACTGGTTATAAGCCAAAGAATCTTGGTTCAGTTCTAGAGTGTAAGTACCTTTTATTAAACCAGTAAATTATTTTCAAGAGATTCCTAATGCCAAGTGCTTAAAATAAAACCTAATCCTATGAATTATGAACAAATGTAAACATTTAAAGTTTCTGTTCCAGGAATTAATAAAAAGCTAGACTGGGGCATTCATCCTAAAGAAATTTTTCCAGACAACTGAAGTATTAAAATGTTGCTGTGCAAACTTCAACACTTGGCTATTTTTGTAGCAATGCCTTTAAAGTAATTTTTGAGAAAGATAACACACAATTAGGAAGGTGCAGACAACACAAACATGGATCTAGATGGATTATCATAAAGCAAACATCTCTGGACCCACCACAGGAGTCAATAAATACAACACAGGAGACATCACAGAAGACTGCTGTTAGCCTCCCAATCCCGAGGCCTCTTCTCTCCCAGAAAAGGCAGTCTCTAACAAAGTTGTCTTAGTTTCTCTTCCCGTTTCTCCAAAGTTTTAAAATCTTAGCAGACCCTTCACATTTAAAGTTGTGGACCTCTTTCTATGCTAATTAATTCATCACTCCTTTTAATGACTCTATTTTAAAAAGAGAGGTACCTGCGTACATTTTTTAACTGCTCAGATTTTAAATGTCTACTTGTCATATTAACGTGAATTGTTTTACTGTGCAGTATGCAGATGCTTCCAGGTGCCAGTCATTTGGATAAGCATTGCCATTTGCCCCCAGTTAAATGGCCTTAGACCTCTGAAATACTTCTAATTCATTCCTTTGTGCCCTTTCATTGTAGAAATCTGTCACCTGATATTTTTGCAAACCTACTTCTCACTTCAAGCACCTCTCTCTACATCAACAAATTCCTTTTAGGGCTGATTTTCCCTAGTTAACATCCTGGACAAAAGAGCAAACATCCAGTCTTCTCTCCAGCTTGTAGAGAAGAATTACCAGAACTGCTTGTTAAGAATAAAAATTCCTAAACCCATGAGCGTTTGAATTCTGGAGGTATAAGATGGGGGCCCCAGAATCTACAGTTGCATCAGGTAATTGTTTTGTTGCTGGCCCCACAAACCGGTGTTTGGTAACCCTTGCTCTGTAGAGATGAGTAGTCTGGATCCCAGGCGCAGGTCTCACTCTGTACCCCATAAAGTCACACTTAATTCATATATTACTCACCACACACATGCTAACACGTGCACAAGCATATACCCACTCACCAAGGGAAACAGCTCCACAGCAACCTAGGAATTAAAGGGTAAAGCACCTCTATCCTAGTTCGAGTCTTTACACATATTGGAATTCATCTCAGGTGAAAAATCATGTGAAGCCCAGAGGACAGTATTTTCCTGCAATTGTATGGGTAGCATTTAAACTCACATGCTCTCATGAGTTCATTAGTTTGTATTTTTAAAGTCTCTATATATCTCCAAAGATCAGAAGGAATTCAAGAGAGAGACAGGGAAAAACAATGGCAAGAGGGAGAGGAAAAAGGAAGGGAGGGAGGGAAAGCGGGTAGGAATCAGGGAGATTAACAAGAAAGATGGGAAAAAGAAAAGAAAAAGAAAACAGAATGCTGAAAAATCTCAACAGAACCAGGTGATTCGAAATTTGGTTCCCAGCCCTGATCAGTAGCTAGCCAATGAACAGACAGTGACATAAGTAGTTACCTATTTAATGACTGAATAATTGTGTATTGGAAATCTATGATTCCAGGCACTATGTAAGGGGCTGAGGACAATAAAATGAACAAGACAGGCAGTTCTGGCCGTCTCACAGCTTACAATCTGATAGGAGTGAAAAACGCTGCATAAGCACACAGAAAGCAATAGTCTCACTGAGCTTTGTTTCTCTCATCTGTCCTTCTCATCTCTTTTCAAATGTATCAAAAGTCAAAAGGAGAGTGCTTTTAAAGGACTGTGTGTTATAAGGTAAAGAACTGCAAGCCATGTCAAAATGAGGAATGACTGAATGAGATGCAACAGTTTAGTCTGGAAAGATAAACCTCAGGAGAAGTTGGAGAGTTGTCCTCAAATATTTGAAGGAAAAATCGGTAAAAGCAGGACTTGACTCCAATTGTCCCATTACAACAGGCAGGACCAAGGAGGACAGAAGAAAGAGACAAGCTCAACTCCCTAGCCTTCATTAGCTTGAGTCTTTGAATGACTGCATGGAATACAACCTCTCACTGAGGATTTTATGTCTATGAGAAAATAACTTTCTTCTGTGTCAAAAAACATTTTTCAAAGTTAGTAACTATAAAATGATGCTGTGAAGAAGTCTTCGAGCTCTTTAAAAATTATAATATGGCCATATTAAAACTATTTTCTTAACTATGTTTGGAAAATATTTGCAAAACATGGCAGTTTCTATATACAATCATTCCTACATAGGAGGAGCTCACAGGAACAGATTAAGAAGAAATCCTCTAACAAAAGAATAAAAGCACAGATACAGGCCATGAATATGGACTGCCATTTTGAAAGAGTCAGTAATAAACAGTTCTTATCGATTATTAAAAAAAAGATAAGTAAACAAAACTATTTTCTTTCGGGGAAATATGAGTGACAGTGACAAAATTAGAAACATTTGGCTAAGAAATTGCTTATAAAGTGTGTGAATAAATACCAAGAATAATTATTTTGCATGTTATTTTTAGTATTCCTACAATCAACATACATTTTAAAAGATTTGGTTTATCTTAATTGGTATGTGTTATTTTTACTTTAAGAACTTTGTATTACTGTTTCACCTAGTCAATATTTCAAAATCATATCATTTAAATTATTCTTGTTGCTCATTTTAATTTCAAATATGTGCCAAACTGGACAAGAAATTTTATGGTCATTCTAATAAAAATGTTCTTTTGGGGGGAGAAATTATCAGCAGTTTATGAACTTAGAGCTCTCACATACTAAATTTCATAGAAAAATCTCTGAGGCTTGGATAGCCAGTTAATACTTTCTGATAGAAGCAGGGCAGGGGGACAGGGTCAGTTCAGCAGAGTATGGCACAACCTTTGCTCAGGAAGGAACTCTAAAGGTCAATATTGGCCACACTGAAAAAAAAAGAAAACCTAAAGATTTAAACAATTTTCATTCTTTCCTAAAAATAGTGGTTGTTCACCTGTGATCTTGGGTATGTCATCGAGTTTCTTTGAGCTTCGTTTTCCTCATACATGAAGTGGGAACAGAAAACAACAACTGTCTCAGGATTGCCACGAGAGAGCATGTGTGAAAGTTCTTTAGTAAATCAGAAAATTATAGGTAACCTTGACTCAAAACAATCAACACCACCAAAAGCAGACCTTCAAGAATCAAGTAAGGATGAGCTTTTGCAATGACCTGTGGGCAGCCTGGGAGGATGTAAGAAAGAATGCAGGGAATAGGCAGGGAGACCACCCAGGCTTCAGTCAATTCTTCTAACTAGATCTTTAGTTTGGTGTCTAACCTTCAGAGCAGTGTGGGTCATTCTGTGCTTGGCCAGGAGTTAGAAGACACAGTAGTCTCTCCACTCATTCACACATGAATTATTGGGTCTTCCTTGTCCACCTCTCCACCCTGTAAGGCTCAGCTGCCCCTCAGTCCTAAGATGGGAATTACAGCTGCCCCTCAGTCCTAAGATGGGACCCTATGCCATTGATATGTTACTAAACTACATCCCCATGACACCATGTTACTCCTCCCCACTCCATGACATCTGTCCTCCCTAAGGTGGCTGAATAGACAGAACCCATCAAGGCAGACCGACAGCCATGACTCAGGCCAGGTGCTGACTGGTTTGGCTGTATTCTGGTGACAGACGCCTCCCACCTGGGTGTCTCGTGTCCCAGGCCTCCCTAGTCATTTCTGTGAGATTTGTAACTTGAGCCATGTTTCTTCCCAGAATTAAAATGTAGAGGCATGATATTAAATACCCACTGGTTAAATATAATCAAGCTCCAGTGTTGAATTCTTTTTTGTTTCAAACTCTGCATTTAAAGCTGATTACATTGCTGAAAGCCCTCTACCCTCACTCTTCAATTCCACCTACTGCTCTCACTACCCCCAGAACCCTGTTTCCTGGGGTCTCAGATCATCTCGCCTTCCCTGTGTGGTGCTAGTCTTTCATCATTCTCTTAGCAGATGGACCAGTCCTGGCAAAGGAATGCAGCCTTCCTCAAAAGCTCACTTCAGAATCAATTTTCAGAATAACCTATTAATGACTCACAACTGTGAGCCTAAGAGAGACTCTGCTTTCTCACCTTTCTTGGTAGACAGACAGACAAACAAAATTATCACTACAGTGGTTTGAGCGTTGCCAACATCAGAAAAAAAAAGAATGCAGAAATGTTGTCATCAGGGTGCTTTACTCACTAGTTTAGAGAACTGAAAATGATGCAGCAGATACTTGGGGCATGGGCTATGGAATCCAACAAACTCAGTTCCAATCTGTTCCAAATTCCACTATCCTGTGCAATTTTGCACAAATCACTTTTGATCCCTGGATCTCAGCTTCCTATCTGTCAAATGAGAATGACAGTGACAGCTACCTCATGAAGCTGACGTAGGGATCCATTGAGATAATGCATATACAGCACCTAACAAAGAGGGTGCACAGCGGAAGTACTCAATCAGGGTAAGTACTCAATACTACTAATATTACAAATTATATAATCCACTCAAATGCAGCATTATAAATGAGATAACTTACTGAGGCCCCTGAGAAAAGTAGATGAGTCACCTAAGACCATGCATCAAATTCCGAGTTAATGGCAGAGCATGAACTTTCACTAAGCACTCATTTCATTTAGCATTTATTGAGTTTATTTTGTGCTGGATACTGAGTGAAGTGCTAGAGGGGCAAGGATGAACGAGACAAGGTCAGCAGCCTCAGATGAGCTCAGACGTTATTTATCAGAGGACATGAACCATGTGTGTGAAGAGTTAAAATTTGTTAAGGGAAATAATAGAGGTATATTCAAAGAACAGAATTAGATGGTGTAATTCTTTCTCAGATAAAGTGAGTCTTACAAAAAAAGTTGATAAGAAACAGTTTTCATGGATGCCAAAAGGCAAAGTACAGAAGATAGTATTCCAGGAAGAACAATAAATATACAAAACACAGGAAAATGCATGACGATCTGAAATCCCCATGGTCTATATGACAAAGCTTTTAAAACTTAACTGAACTTGCTGAGGTACAAAGAACTAGGTGGGATTGGAGATAGCAACCTGCTGAAATGCTCATCTTCTCAGCCTTGTGTCACCATGATGGGCTGTTCAGGAACTAAAACAAAATCAGGAGTTACAGAAACATTTGATACAAATTTTCCTTGGTGGTAGATATTTTAAAGAAAGTAGCATGGTGATTATCTTAGGATCTCTCTACTCAACTAACAGTCATTTGTCCTTAAAATCAGCAAGAGAGGCTGCAGCAAAAAGTCAAAACCAACTTAAGGCAGTACAGAAGATTGACTGGCAATAAAAAGCTGAACCTTGGCACCCACTGGAGCTTCTGGTGCCATGTTATGTGACTCCGGCCTCATGCTCCTGGAGTGCAACGACATCCTGTAAGGACTTCCATAACATTGCTCAGCCTCACTCTCAAATGCCAGCACACATTTATCACTCCCTTTCTCCATGCTTATCCTGCTGGTCTTGTATCAGTTCCCTGAACAGATTCCCCCCTTTCCAGCTTCAAGGCATTTGCCTTTGCTTGTCCTTGGCCTGGAATGCTCACAGCTCAGGGCTTTGCATGGCTTCCTTCTTCCCAACCTTGAAGTCTCAGGTCTCTAAGTCACCAACTCAGAAGTTCATCTTTAACTAAATTAGAGAAAACCCCACTATCCTATACGAGTATTTTCTATCATCATACATTTTTTCCTTTCATAAAACTTACAAATTCTTCCAAATCCCCAACACCCGACCTAGTACCTACCTAGGTAGTGGTAGTACTCTACCTAGCATGTAGAGTATTTAAGATATATTTGCTGAACAAAGGAGAGACAGAATTGGGGGGCAGTGTTTTATGGGAAGGATGGGAAATTTGCAAGTTCACAAGCCAGTACCCTTGGCAACTCTTGGAAACACAAAGAACTGGGCTTGTGTCCTACTTCTTCCATATATTAACTGCTTCTTCTTGTTGTTCAGTCACTAAGTCATATCTGACTCTTTGCAATTCCCCTGGACTGCAGCTTGCCAGGCCTCCCTGTCCTCCACTATCTCCCAAAATTCGCCCAAGTTCATGTTCATTGAATCAGTGATTACCTGTTTGCCCATGGTCAAACTCCTTATCTTTTCAATATCTACCTCAGATTCCTCATTTCTAAAATAGGAGTAATAACGCTTATAGGAGGTTTGCAGACTGACAAGAGATTTTAAATTATTTAAAATCACCTAGGTCAATGCTTGACCACTTCCCTTTAAATCTTCAGTCTTAAATAAATCTTTCCAGAGCTCAATTTTAAATCTCAGGTTATGTCTTATAACAAGACTAAATCTAAGAAGAAGGAATAAGTGACACAAGAGTCCCGCCAAGGACATGGGGGCAAAGTGTGAGAGCATACATTTATTTAGGACCAGCTCTATGAATAGTTACTCTATCAATTCATCTGGAACTAATTAGTGGCTTACATGTTAGGGATGACAATATTCATGGCATGATCTGCAGGTTGTAACAATCTGTGATTCTAACCAAGGCAATGTTTAAGCTGATCAAAGAAATCAAGCATCCTTTTTGCAGCTCAGTTTCCTGCTTTGTTAAACACTGCCATGAGTCCAGGACGCTGACTCACTTCACCTCAGCTTTATTTACTGATTGTAAGATAAAACTCCTTGGTAACTGAGCAGGTGCTACTTGATGCCAAAGATGCACAGAAATAAGCAGCATTTATCCCTGCAGTAGCATCTCCATTAATCATCTGGACAAGACATGGAGATCAGATACATTCTTCTCTGTTAACAAGCAAAGACAAAAGGGACTCTGGGGCTATCTGTAAGCAGGACTAGGTGAGTGAAGCTGTGAGTGACTCACGGTGCGTTGTTTCACCTTTCATATGGTCTTCCCTGCCCCCATGTTCCCATCTTCTCTGAGAAGTATCCACTCACTTATAACACTGGCCACATTATTCCCACTTGACCAAGTTTGAAAACTGCTACCAATTTCGGGGAGATTTGTTTCCCCTCTAGTGCTTTCCATGGTCACCTGAAATGGAGGATAGCAAACAATCCTCCCTTCTTCTTCTCCCTTGGCCGCAAGTCTCCACCCAAAATAAACTGTTAGAGCCATGAGAAATTTTTTATTAAACAAACAAAAAAACAAACAAAACCAAAAAATCCAAAAAGACCGTGACCACAGAACTGTGACTAATATTGGAATTTAGCAAGAAGTCAGCTCTGGTTTCATGAGGCTACACTAAGAATTTGGGAACACTTTGCTAGTAAAGCTCATGATGAATGACTCTAGGAAGAAAGAGCGGCAATTTCTAATGTCATCTTTTTCGGGATCAATTTCATGCTGCTGGTAATGGGGAATGACATGAAGGCATGTAGCAGACCGTCTCCTTGACTGACAAAGATAAGCTACTATCATATCAGTCCTGGCATCAGAGAGCTTCTGGTCTGTAACTTAAATTTGATTCAGAAAGGGGGAGGTTTCAGGAGAGTATAATAAATCATTCCATTTTCCCTACGTTTAGATTAAGCCCATCAACTCTCCCAAGAGGTTAACCAACGTACACTTAGCAAGAAAAAGAAACTCAATCCTGTGTGCTTCAGCCAATTCACTTTTAGTAATCTTTTTCTTCACATAATTTCAGCTTTCAGTAAATTTACAAGGATGATACAAGCAATTCCTACATATCTATTACCCAGATTCAACAACCACTTACACTTCCTTCAGTTTGCTTTATCATTTGCTTGCTTGTGCTCCTCGTGTCTGTGTGCACGTCCAGGTGAATGTGCCTAATGTCTTAAGCCCTTTGAAAGAACGTCGCATACCTCTACCGCTAAATACTTCAGCGTGCATTTCCTAAGAACACTGATTTACTCAACTACAGTACAAGCACAAAAATAGATAAAACTGTCATATTAATATTATCTAGCCCACACATAATAATCAAATTTTGCAATTGCTCCAATATCCATTAGATCTTTTTTCCCTCAGTCCAATATCCAATACAGGATCATTCATTGCATTTTGTTGTCTTGTTTCTTTTAATATGGAAAAAGTTAAGTTCCATAGTTTTTCTGCATATTTCACAACCTCAGCACTTTTAAAAGTACAAGTCAATTATTTTATAGATTAATCCTAAACTTAAGGTTGTTACTTCATTCAAAATCAGACTTTTTTTTTTTGCCTGAATACCTCAGAAGTATTACTGGAAAAAAATGAGAAGACTCTTGAGCCCAAGAAGAGTTTTCAAAAAAACTCTTGAAAACCAGTTATCTCATTTTCACTCCTACCACCCTGAATGAAAATATCTCCTAACATACAGAGCATGGATGTGTTCCTCAGCAGGGTATTTCTTTAGTGATGAAGCCAAATTTATAAATTAATAACTTTTCTGGACCTGGCTTGACAAATTTAAAAACCAAGTTTAAAGACAATCAAACTGATTCTAAATAATTGGATTTCAAATAAATCCCAATGATATTTAAAAGAATACAAAAAATAAGCATCTAACAGTGTGAAATTTAGAATTTTTTCATCGAACCAGAAATTATCAATCATATAAAGAAGCTAGAAAATATGATCCACACCAGGAGAAAGAAAAATCAATAGAAATAGACCCAGAAATGACACAGATGATAGAACAGTCATATAAGGGTTTTTAAACAGAGTAATGAAAGATATAAAAAAGCCCCAAATTAATATTGACTCTTTGGAAAAGACTCTGATGCTGGGAGGGATTGGGAGCAGGAGGAGAAGGGGATGACAGAGGATGAGATGGTTGGATGGCATCACCGACTCGATGGACGTGAGTTTGAGTGAACTCCGGGAGATGGTGATGGAGAGGGAGGCCTGGCGTGCTGCGATTCATGGGGTTTCAAAGAGTCGGACATAACTGAGCAACTGAACTGAACTGAACTGAACATGAAAAATACAATATATGAATAGAATAAGTAACATCATATTAGACTTGTAGAAGAAAAAGCTGGTGAACCAGAAGACACAGCAATAGAAACTATCCACAGTGAAACAGAGATTAAATAGACTGAAGTGATGAACAGATCATCCATAAGTCTATGGATCAATATCATACATTCTAGAGTATGTTTAATTGGAGCCTCCAAAGAAAGCTAGGGTGGGGAGGAAAAAAATACTTTTAAAAATAATGAGGGACTTCTCTAGTAGCCCAGTGGTTAAGAATCCTCCTGCCAATGCAGGGAACATGGTTCAATCCCTGGAGTGGGAACTAAGATCCAAAAAGTCATGAGGGATCTGAGTCCGTGTGCCATAACTACTGAGCCCGTGAGCCACATATTAAAGCCAGCACCCCCTAGAACCTGCTCTGCAACAGGAGAAGCCACCACAAGGAGAAGCCTGAGCACTGCAGCTAGAGAGTAGCCTCTGCTCACCACAATTAGAGAAAGCCTAAATGTAGCCACAAACACACAATGCAGTCAAAACAAATAAATAAATAATTTTTAAATGGCATTTTTTTCAAATTTGAACAAAATAATAAAACATCCAAAATAGTCAACAAACCCCAAGCAGAAGAAACATGAAGAAATTATCAATAAGGCAAATCATAACCAAATTTTTGAAAACACACAATAAAGAGAATTTTTAATGCAGGCAGAGAAACAAAGACAATACGGAAAGGAGGGTTCATATTAGAAGCAATGGAAGTAATAAGAGAATGTAATGACTTCTTTAAAAATAACTATCAATCAGGAAATCTATACCCAGTGAAAATTTTTTAAAATCAAAGACAGAATGAAGACATTTTTTAATGTAAACAAGCTGAGATGAGTTACCACCAGAAGAACAGCACTATTAGAGTCACTAAGGAAGATCTCAGGCATAAGTAAATGATACCAGATGGAAATTTGGATCTAAACACAAAAGAAAGTTATCAGGAAACAGCAAATATACAGGTAATTTTAAAAGACATTTTTTCTCATTGTTTTAATTTCCTGAAAAGACAAATACTCAGAGTAATAATAAAACTAATAATGAGATTTATAATATGTAGAAATGCAATCAGTGACAAAAATAGTATCTATAACTTTAACTTTCCAAGAGAAAGTTAAATAGAAATACAGATTTTATATGAAGTGATATAATATGTTCAGCAAGGGAGGAATATAAAATCTCTAAATAAAGCACTAAAAAGCAATGCCAAAATATCAAACACAGATAACAAGCCAACAAAGGAGATGGAGTTATACAAATACTCAATTTATAAAAAAAAAAAAAAGGAAAACTTACAAAAAAAGATGGTGCAAATAGCAGAAGCAAGACAGCAGATTTAAACATAATCATATTGATAATAATATCACATTAAAAGTAAGTGTTCTACAAAAAGCACAGATTCTCAGATTGTAAAAAAGAAATACCTAGTTTTAAGCTGTCTACATTAAACCCACTTTATTTATTTTTTAAAAATTTATTTTATTTTTAAACTTTACAATATTGTATTAGTTTTGCCAAATATTGAAATGAATCCACCACAGGCATACATGTGTTCCCCATCCTGAACCCTCCTCCCTCCTCCCTCCCCATACCATCCCTCTGGGTCGTCCCAGTGCACCAGCCCCAAGCATCCAGTATCATGCATCGAACCTGGATTGGCGACTCCTTTCATACATGATATTGTACGTGTTTCAATGCCATTCTCCCAAATCTTCCCACCCTCTCCCTCTCCCACAGAGTCCATAAGACTGATCTATACATCAGTGTCTCTTTTGCTGTCTCGTATAAAAGCTATATATGACAAACCCACAGCCAACATTATCCTCAATGGTGAAAAATTGAAAGCATTTCCTCTAAAGTCAGGAACAAGACAAGGGTGCCCACTTTCACCATTACTATTCAACATAGTTTTGGAAGTTTTGGCCACAGCAATCAGAGCAGAAAAAGAAATAAAAGGAATCCAAATTGGAAAAGAAGAAGTAACACTCTCACTGTTTGCAGATGACATGATCCTCTACATAGAAAACCCTAAAGACTCCACCAGAAAATTACTAGAACTAATCAATGATTATAGTAAAGTTGCAGGATATAAAATCAACACACAGAAATCCCTTGCATTCCTATACACTAATAATGAGAAAACAGAAAGAGAAATTAAGGAAACAATTCCATTCACCATTGCAATGGAAAGAATAAAATACTTAGGAGTATATCTACCTAAAGAAACTAAAGACCTATATATAGAAAACTATAAAACACTGGTGAAAGAAATCAAAGAGGACACTAATAGATGGAGAAATATACCATGTTCATGGATTGGAAGAATCAATATAGTGAAAATGAGTATACTACCCAAAGCAATTTATAGATTCAACGCAATCCCTATCAAGCTACCAATGGTATTCTTCACAGAGCTAGAACAAATAATTTCACAATTTGTATGGAAATACAAAAAACCTCGAATAGCCAAAGCGATCTTGAGAAAGAAAAATGGAACTGGAGGAATCAACCTACCTGACTTTAGGCTCTACTACAAAGCCACAGTTATCAAGACAGTATGGTACTGGCACAAAGACAGAAATATAGATCAATGGAACAAAATAGAAAGCCCAGAGATAAATCCACGCACATATGGACACCTTATCTTTGACAAAGGAGGCAAGAATATACAATGGATTAAAGACAATCTCTTTAACAAGTGGTGCTGGGAAAACTAGTCAACCATTTGTAAAAGAATGAAACTAGAACACTTTCTAACACCATACACAAAAATAAACTCAAAATGGATTAAAGATCTAAATGTAAGACCAGAAACTATAAAACTCCTAGAGGAGAACATAGGCAAAACACTCTCCGACATACATCACAGCAGGATCCTCTATGACCCACCTCCCAGAATATTGGAAATAAACCCACTTTAATATAAAGCCACTTTAATATAAAACATCAAAAGTAAAAGAATGGAAAGAGATATACTATATAACCACAAATCAAACAAAAGATGACACAGCTATATTAATATCAAGATTTTTAAAGCAAATATTACCAGGAATAGAGAAGATCATTTCATAATGAAAAAGATATCACTTTAATAAGAGGACATAATCTTAAAAGTTTATACACTTAATAACAATTTTAAAATATAGTAAGTCAATAACTAGTAGAATTGAAAGGTAAAAGAGACAAAAAAGTTTACAGTTGAAGAACCAACACTCTGACTTAATAACTGATAGAAAAAGTAGAAAATCAGTATGGATATAAAGGACTTGAAAAACATAATCAAAGTAATGTTTATTGAACAATGGATGCAATATATATTATGTTCAAGTGCACACAGAAGATTTACCAAAATAGACCATATTCTGGGTCATAAACCAAGCATCAGTAAATTTAAAAGGACTTAATAATACAAAGTATATTGTCTTATCAGGACACAATCAAAAGTCAATAAAAGAAATGTGCATGAAATACCTTCAATTATTTAAAAATTAAATGATACATTTCTAAATAACTCATGGCTCAATGAAGAAATTAAAATTGTAAAATATTTGAATGTCATAAAAATGCACACACAGCATACCAAATTTGTGAGACACAGCAAAGTATTTTTTAATATTTCAATTTTTTAGTTTATTATTAATTGGAGGATAATTGCTTTACCATAATGTGTTGGTTTTTGCCATACATCAACATGAATCAGCCATAGGTATACATATGTCCACTCCCCTCTTGACCTACACTCCCACCTCCCACCCCCATTTCATGTCTCTAGGTTGTCACAGAGCACCGGGTTTGAGCTCCCTGAGTCATAAATCAAATTCCCACTGGTTACCTATTTCACATATGGTAGTACATATGTTTCAATGTCACTCTCTCAATGTGTCCTACCCTCTTATGACTAATAAACACATGAGAAGATGCTCACCTTCACTCATTGTTAGAGAAATGAAAATCAAAACTACAATGAGGTACCACCTCATACTAGTCAGAATGTTGTTGTTGTTCAGTGGCTCAGTCATGTCTGACTCTTTGCCACCCCACAGACTGCAGCACTCCAGGCTTCCCTGTCCTTCACCATCTCCTGGAGTTTGCTCAAACTCATGTCCATTGAGTCAGTGATGCCATCCAACCATCTCATCCTCTGACATCCCCTTCTCCTCTTGCCTTCAATCTTTCCCAGCATCAGGATCTTTTCCAATGAGTCAGTTCTTTGTATCAGGTGGCCAAAGTACTGGACCTTCAGCTTCAGCTTCAGCATCAGTCCTTCTAATGAATATTCAGGGTTGATTTCCCTTAGCATTGACTGGTTGGATCTCCTTGCAGTCCAAGGGACTCTCAAGAGTCTTCTCCAGCACCACATCTCAAAAGCATCAATTGTTCAGCATTTAGCCTTCTTTATGGTCCAACTCTCACATCCGTACATGACCACTGGAAAAACCATAGCTTTCATTACACAGGCCTTTGTCAGCAAAGTAAGGTTTCTGCTTTTTTAAAATATACTATCTAGGTTTGTCATTGCTTTTCCTTAAAAGAGCAAGCATCTTTTGATTTCATGGCTGCAGTCAGCACCCAGTGATTTTGGAGCCCAAGAAAATAAAGCCTGTCACTGTTTCCATTGTTTCCCTATCTATTCACCATGAAGTGATGAGATCAGATGCCATGATATTAGTTTTTTGAATATTGAGTTTTAAGTCAGCTTTTTCACTCTTCTCTTTCACTTTCATCAAGAGGCTTTTTAGTTCCTCTTCACTTTCTGCCATAAGGGTGGTGTCATCTGCCTATCTGAGGTTATTGATATTTCTCCCGGCAATCTTGATTCCAGCTTGTGCTTCATCCAGCCTGGCATTTTGCATGACGTACTCTGCATAGAAGTTAAATAAGCAGGGTGACAATATACAGCCTTGACGTAGTCCTTTCCCAACTTGGAACCAGTTCATTGTTCCATGTCCAGTCCTAATAGTTGCTTCTTGACCTGCATACAGGTTTCTCAAGAGGCACATAAAGTGGTCTGGTATTCCCATCTCCTGAAAAATTTTCCACAGTTTGTTGTGATCCACATAGTCAAAGGCTTTAGCATAGTAAATGAAGCAGAAGTAGATGTTTTTCTGGAATTCTCTTGCTCTTTCTATGATCCAACAGATGTTAGCAATTTGATCTCTGGTTCCTCTGTTTTTTTCTAAATCCAGCTTGTACATCTGGAAGTTCTTGGTTCATGTACTATTGAAGCCTAGCTAGTCAGAATGGCCATCATTAGAAAATCCACAAAGAATAAATGCCGGAGAGAGTGTAGAAAAAAGAGAATCCTCTTGCCCTATTGGTGGGAATGTAAATTGATACAGCCACTATGGAGAACAGTATAGAAATTCCTTCAAAAACTAGGAATAAAACTACCATATGACCCAACAATCCCACTATTGGAGATATATCCTGAGGAAACTGCAATTGAAAAAGACACGTGTACCCCAGTGTTCACTGCAGCACTATTTACAATAGCTAAGACATGGAAGCAACCTAGATGCCCACTGATACATGAATGGATAAAGAAGCTATGGTACATATATACAAAGGAATATTACTCAGCCATAAAATGGAATGCATTTGAATCAGTTCTAATGAAGTGAGTGAACCTAGAGCCTATTATACAGAGTGAAGTAAGTCAGAAAGAGAAAAAAAAATATTGTGTATTATTACACATATATGGAATCTAGAAAGTACTGATGAACCTAAGTGCAGGGCAGTAATGGAGACCAGACAGACAGAACAGGCTTGTGTAACACAGTGTTAATAAGTTTTATAGCATCAAAAGCCTTGACTTGAAAGGAAGAAATATTATGTCAATTACTTACACTTTCACATTAAGAAACAAGATAAAATGGAGAAGGTTAAACCCAAAGTAAGCAGGAAGAATGAAATTTTTTAAAAAGAAAAGCAGAAATCAATGAAACATAATACAAAATGAAGTAGATAACAAATGAAATTAAAAGCTAGTTCTAAGATTGATGAGATGGATAAACCTCTAGTAAGCTGATAAGGAAGAATAGAGAGAAGATACAAATTAAAAATGTCAGGAACTAGAGAAAAGACATCACTAGAGATCCTACATATCTTAAAATTTTAAAAAGAAGATACTGTACAGAAATTTTATGAAAAGAATTTCAACAACATGATAAAAAAGAAAAATTCCTTGAACCATACAAACTACCAAAGCTCAACACAAAACAAATTTGAAAAGCTTTGTGTCTATTAAAGAAATTGATTTAATAACTTATAAACTTTCCAAGAAGAAAACTCTTTGCACAGATGGCTTCACTAGAAAATTATTTAAAACATTAGGAAACAATGCAAATTATATTCAAAATATCCTAGAAAATACAATAGGAAGGAACACGTTTCAGTCCATTGATGAGACCACATTGCCTTGACACCAAAACCAAAGAAAGAATTTACAAGAAAACAACAGAACACCATCCCTCATGAATGTGAAAGTCATTCATGTGTGACTCTTTGCGACCAAATGTTAAACCCACTTTGAATTATTGAGATGAATTCAATTTTCTAAGTATTTGTTAAAGATTCTCCAGGCCAGAATACTGGAGGGGGTAGCCTTTCCCTTCTCTAGGGGATCTTCCCAACCTAGGGATCGAACCCAGGTCTCCCACTTTGCAGGCAGATTCTTTACCAGCTGAGCCAGAAGAGAAGCCCAAGGATACTGAAGTGAGTAGCCTTTCCCTTCTCCAGCAGATCTTCCTGACCCAGGAAGTGAACTGGGGTCTCCTGCATTGCAGGTGGATTCTTTACTAACTGAGCTATCAGGGAAGCCCATCCCTCATGAATATATATATATATATATATATATATATATATATATATATATGTGTATATATATATATGTATATATATATATATGTATGTATATGTGTATATATAAATCTTTAACAAATACTTAGCAATTGACTCCTCTCAATAATTCAAAGTGGGTTTGACATTCGGAAATCATCAATGATGTAATTTCTCATCTAAGAATCTTAAAATGAAAATTTAAGTTTTATCAACTTTCTCAATCTGATAGATAAACCTACAGTTAACACTACACTAAATGGATAAAGATTGAATACTATCCTTCTAAGATGAAGAACAAGGCAAGGATCCTGCTTTAATTATTTATATTCAACATTGTGATATAAATCATGGCCAGAGAAATAAGGTAAGATAATAATAAATGAAAGAACGAATAAGAGAAATAGGTATTGGAAAGGAAGAATTCAAACTGTTCTTGTTCAGAGTACATGTTCATCTATGCTGAAAATCCTAAGGTAAGGGTTAGTCCCTCAGTCGTTTGGACTCTTTGCAACTCCATGAACTACAGACTGCCAGGCTCCTCAGTCCACGGGATTCTCCAGGCAGGAATACTGGAGTGGGTTGCCATTTCCTCCTCCAGGGGATCTTCCCAACCCAGGGATTGAACCTGGGTCTCCCACATTGCAGGCAGATTCCTTACCATCTGCACCACCAGGGAAGCTAAGGAATTTCCAAAAACACAACAAGAAAAAAATAAATGAGTTTATCAAGATTATAGTATACTAGATCAACACATAAAAGTCAATTATATTTCCATATATTTGCCACAGATTATCAGAATTTGAAATTTTAAAATTACAATTTACAGTAATATCAAACATGAAGTAAACAGAAATATAGTTTAAAAACTACGTGAAAGTCATATTCACTGAGAACTGTAAGATGTTGCTAAGACAAATTAAAGAAGACAAATGTAGAGCTGTATCATTTTTATGATCAGAAGATTTTGTATTTTCAGAATGTCTGTTTTCTCCAAATTGTCTATAGATTCAATGCATTCATAAACAAAACATCAACTGACTTCTTTGTAAAAATTGGGAGGCCAATGCTAAAATTTATATATAGACTCAAGGAATTCAGAATAGACAAACTAATTTTGAAAAGGATAGACAAAACTGAAAGACTCACACTATGTGATTTCAATACCTATTGTAAAGCTACAGTAAGTAAGACAACTTGGTATTGGCATAATGACATATAGATCAATGAACAAGAAAAGTCCATCCATCTATCTATCTATTAATAATTGACATTAGACAAATATGCCAGAATAATTCAACTGGAAAAGGACTTTTTCAACAAGTTCATTGGAGTGATTATACCTCCCTATTTAAAAAGTTCTCATTGACTTTCATCTTATACAAGAGTTCAAAATCAATCACTGATATAAATAAAAGAACTAAAACTAGATATTGCCATTCCCTTCTCCAGGAGATCTTCCCACAGTTCAGTTCAGTTCAGTCGCTCAGTCGTGTCCGGCTCTTTGTGATCCCATGAATTGCAGCACACCAGGCCTCCCTGTCCATCACCAACACCCAGAGTTCTCTCAAACTCACGTCCATCGAGTCAGTGATGCCATCCAGCCATCTCATCCTCTGTTGTCCCCTTCTTCTCCTGCCCCCAATCCCTCCCAGCATCAGTCTTTTCCAATGAGTCAACTCTTCGCATGAGGTGGCCAAAGTACTGGAGTTTCAGCTTTAGCATCATTCCTTCCAAAGAAATCCAAGGGCTGGTCTCCTTTAGAATGGACTGGTTGGATCTCCTTGCAGTCCAAGGGACTCTCAAGAGTCTTCTCCAACACCACAGTTTAAAAGCATCAATTCTTTGGCGCTCAGCTTTCTTCACAGTCCAACTCTCACATCCATACATGACCACTGGAAAAACCATAGCCTTGACTAGACAGACCTTTGTTGGCAAAGTAATGTCTCTGCTTTTCAATATGCTATCTAGGTTGGTCATAACTTTCCTTCCAAGGAGTAAGCGTCTTTTAATTTCATGGCTGCAGTCACCATCCGCAGTGATTTTGGAGCCCCCAAAAATAAAGTCTGCCACTGTTTCCACTGTTTCCCCATCTATTTCCCATGAAGTCATTTAGGGAAAGGTAAATAAAAATACATTGCAATGAAACACAAACGATGTTTAGACACTAAAAAATGGCTAAAATTAAAGAAATTGACAATACTAAGTATTGTGAGGGAGGTGGAGCAACTAAAAGTTTTCTACACTAGTGATGAAGATGAATAACATGACAAGCACTTTGGAAAGCAGTTTGACAGTTTCTGATAAATTTAAGCATACACTTACCATAAAACTTAGCAATTACACATTGAGGTATTCAAGAGAAATGTAAATATATGGTCACATAGAGGTCACACATTGTATATGAATGTGCAGAGCTTTTAGTACCAACTTCCCAAACCTGGAACAAAGTCAAATAAATGTCCATCACTTGAGAATGCATAAACAAATTGTGGTGTAGCAATAAAATGGGATTTTCTAATCATTAGTAAAAAGGTACTAACTAATGATCACACCATGATTATCTGGGTCATGAAGATCTTTTCTATACAGTTCTTCTGTGTATTCTTGCCACCTCTTCTTAATATCTTCTGTTTCTGTTAGATCCATACCATTTCTGTCCTTTATTGTGCCCATCTTTGCATGAAATGTTACCTTGGTATCTCTAATTCTCTTGAAGAGCTCTCTAGTCTTTCCCATTCTATTGTTTTCCTTGATTTCTTTGCACTGATCACTGAGGAAGGCTTTCTTTTTTTTTTAATAATTTTATTCATTTTAATTGGAGGCTAATTACTTTACAATATTGTAGTGGTTTTGCCATACATTGCCATGAATCAGCCACAGGTGTACATGTGTTCCCCATCCTGAACCCCCCTCCCACCTCCCTCCCCATACCATCCTTCTGGGTCATCCCAGTGCACCAGCCCTGAGCATCCTGTATCATGCATCGAACCTGGACTGGTGATCCATTTCACATATGATAATACACCTATTTCAATGCCATTCTCCCAAATCATCCCACCCTTGCCCTCTCCCACAGAGTCCAAAAGACTGTTCTATACGTCTGTGTCTCTTCTGCTGTCTCCCATATAGGGTTATTGTTACTATCTTTCTAAATTCCATATATATGTGTTCAGTTCAGTTCAGTTGCTCAGTCGTGTCCGGCTCTTTGCGACCCCATGAATCGCAGCAGGCCAGGCTACCCTGTCCATCACCATCTCCCGGAGTTCACTCAGACTCATGTCCATTGAGTCAGTGATGCCATCCAGCCATCTCACCCTCTGTCGTCCCCTTCTCCTCCTGCCCCCAATCCCTCCCAGAATAAGGGTCTTCTCCAATGAGTCAACTCTTCGCATGAGGTGGCCAAAGTACTGGAGTTTCAGCTTTAGCATCATTCCCTCCAAAGAAATCCCAGGGCTGATCTCCTTTAGAATGGACTGGTTGGATCTCCTTGCAGTCCAAGGGACTCTCAAGAGTCTTCTCCAACACCACAGTTCAAAAGCATCAATTCTTCAGCACTCAGCTTTCTTCACAGTCGAACTCTCACATCCGTACATGACTACTGGAAAAACCATAGCCTTGACTAGATGGACCTTTGTTGGCAAAGTAATGTCTCTGCTTTTCAATATGCTATCTAGGTTGGTCATAACTTTTCTTCCAAGGAGTAAGTGTCTTTTAATTTCATGGCTGCAGTCACCATCTGCAGTGATTTTGGAGCCCAAAAAAATAAAGTCTGACACTGTTTCCACTGTTTCCCCATCCGTTTTCCATGAAGTGATGGGACCAGATGCCATGATCTTTGTTTTCTGAATGTTGAGCTTTAAGCCAACTTCTTCACTCTCCACTTTCACTTTCATCAAGAGGCTTTTTAGTTCCTCTTCACTTTCTGCCATAAGGGTGGTGTCATCTGCATATCTGAGGTTATTGATATTTCTCCTGGCAATCTTGATTCCAGCTTGTGCTTCTTCTAGCCCAGCGTTTCTCATGATGTACTCTGCATATAAGATCAAACCCAGGTCTCCCGCACTGATTGCAGAGTCTTTACCAGCTGAGCCACCAGGGAAGCACATATATGTGTTAGTATACTGTATTGATGTTTTTCTTTCTGGCTTACTTCACTCTGTATAATAGGCTCCAGTTTCATCCACCTCATTAGAACTGATTCAAATGTATTCTTTTTAATGGCTTAGTAATATTCCATTGTGTAAATGTACCACAGCTTCCTTATCTATTCGTCTACTGCTGGACATCTAAGTTGCTTGAGGAAGGCTTTCTTATTTTTCTTTGCTATTCTTTGGAATTCTTCATTCAAATGGGTATATCTTTCCTTTTCTCCTTTGCTTTTTGCTTCTCTTCTTTTCACAGCTGTTTGTAAGCCTTTCTCAGACAGCCATTTTGCTTTTTTGCATCTCTTTTTCTTGGGGATGGTCTCTTGATCCCTGTCTCCTGTACAATGTCATGAACCTCTGTCCATAGTTCATCAGGCACTCTCAGATCTAGTCCCTTAAATCTATTTCTAACTTATATTGCATAATCATTAGAGATTTGATTTAGTTTGGTCTAGTGGTTTTCCCTACTTTCTTTAAGTCTGAATTTGGTAATAAGGAGTTCATGATCTGAGCCACAGTCAGCTCCAGGTCTTGTTTTTGCTGACTATATAGAGTTTCTACATCTTTGGCTTCAAAGAACATAATCAATCTGATTTTGGTGTTGGCCATCTGGTGATATCCATGTGTAGAGTCTTCTCTTGTGTTGTTGGAAAAGGGTGTTTGCTATGACCAGTGCGTTCTTTGGTGAAACTCTATTAGCCTTTGCCCTGCTTCATTCTGTACTCCAAGGCCAAATTTATCTGTTACTCCAGGCATTTCTTGACTTCCTACTTTTGCATTCCAGTCTAGATGTTTAGCGGAGAAGGCAATGGCACCCCACTCCAGTACTCTTGCCTGGAAAATCCCATGGGCAGCGGAGCCTGGTAGGCTGAAATCCATGGGGTTGCTAAGAGTTGGACATGGCTGAGCAACTTCACTTTCACTTTTCACTTTCATGCATTGGAAAAGGAAATGGCAACCCACTCCAGTACTCTTGCCTGGAGAATCCCAGGGATGCAGGAGCCTGGTTGGCTTCCATCTATGGGATTGCACAGAGTTGGACACAACTGAAGCAACTTAACAGCAGCAGCAGCTAGATGTTTAGACCCTGTTATAAATTCAAAAACTATTTTCACATGCTGCTAAATAGAATAGTTGAGATAACATTGCAGTTCAAAATACAATTCAAAACTTCATGTCACAGGCAAAAGTAATCTTCAACTATTTTTTCTAAAATTGTATTAAAGGTGCTGTATAACACAGGGAGCCCAGCCTGGCACTCTGTGATGACCTAGAGGGGTGGGAATGGGGGAGGGGAGAGAGGCTCAAGGGGGAGGTAATATATGTATAATCATGTCTGATTTGCATTGGTGTATGGCAGAAATCAACACAATATTGTAAAGCAATTTTCCTCCAATTAAGAAATAAATTTTAAAAAGAATAAGTAAAAGACAAACAAACAAAAAAACTGCATTAGAGTTGGACCATAAGGAAGGCTGAGCACTGAAGAATGATGCTTTTGAACTGTGGTGCTGAAGGAAACTCTTGAGAGTCTCTTGGACAGCAAGAACATCAAACTAGTCAATCCTAAAGGAAATTAACCCTGAATATTCATTGGAAGGACTGCTGCTGAAGCTGAGGATCCAATACTTTGGCCACCTGATGCAAAAAGCCAACTCACTGAAAAAGACCCTGATGCTGAAAAGACTGAGGTCAAGAGGAGAAGCTGGTGACAGAAGACAAGATGGTTGGATGGCATCACGAACTTAATGGACTTGAATTTGAGCAAACTGGGAGGTAAGAGGACAGGGAAGTCTGGTGTGCTGCAGGTCATGGGTTTGCAAAGAGTCAGATGTGACTTAGCAACTGAACAACAACAACAGGGCTGTCTGAGCTACTTTAAAAAGGGAGAAGAAAGGAACTAAGAGTTTGAGTTAAAACTATATGTTAACTTCTTTCAATGTATTTGTCACCTCATTTACTACTCACAAGAACTCAAAATTATACTGAGCTATTAATGTTGCCTTAAGATATCAAGCAGCTAGAGATATGGAAGTGATTCAAGTTTAAGTCTATTTGACTCCTAATCTTTATATCCAGCCCTGACTTTCCATATCCAGGAAATGGAGTGTTATTACAAGGTTATATAAGATCTAACAGGCAATCTGCATTTAGAAATTTTCTGAATGCCCCCCACGTAAAGATGAGTTTTTTTTTTTTTTTTTGCATTCCATCTGCCAAGCATTGTGCTGGGCACTTGGTCACGTCTCATTTAAGCCTTTTAACAAGCCAGTGGACTGAGCATTTTACTATAGCCATTTTGCAAATGAAGAAAGGTTCATAGGTTTTTATCTGACACTAAATTCTGAATTCTTTCTACACCAAGGACTGTTCACTTTCATAAATGACTTTCAGTAGATTTAGGGTCTGTAATTTTCCATTAGAACCAGTAACCACTTGCCCTGATTATAAGTCAAATACTTAGAAGTCATGTGTATACCCAACGTGATATTCCTTCACACTGATCCTATCTGACACAGATAACCAACCTTGCCCATGTTCCCAACCTCCCTCCGCTTCTAATTATGCCTCATATCTCTCCTTCAATTATTTCCCATCATTGCAAGTCTTTACTTACTAGTCTTTTCTTTAGTGTAGAAAATCAGGCTTCTGCAAAGCATGGCTCTTGCCATATTTATAATATAACCAGCCCCTCCTTCTTTTTCTCTTGAATGCTTTCCATTGAACATCAGTTTTATTATAGCTGATAATTCTACACCACAGGTTTAATTTCCTAATCCTCTGAATTTTCTTTTACTCAGTTCCTGGGCTTCTGCAGGTGGATAACAGTGGTATTCCATTTTATGCTGTGGCTAAATTCTAAAGTCAGGGCATAAGAAAATAATTTGAATAATATCAGATTTTCTCTTGAAAAATTCTTAGAAAAGGGTCACATTACAAACAAATGCACCATTTTCCAGGGAATCTGTCACAATTAACTTCGGAAAATAATTTACTATTTCTTTGGCTAAGTTGTAGTTACTTGTACTACTGGGGCATTTAATATGAAAATGCATATCTGTACATTTAATACTTAGAATTACATTCAATACAGCAAGATGTTCTAAGACAGTTACATAGGACTAGAGATCACCTGAGACTGTAGGGATTTCTCTCTTATCTCATGCTCATTGAGTAGAATGGTGACTGAAATAACTTGTAATTATTATTTTTTATTCCTTGTCTCCCTCTCTCCCTTACCCTAGTAGTTGAGTCTGCACACATTAATTGCATTTATGGTGCAATGGCACTGCACAGAGCTATAAAAAGCATACTATGGTGAGTGTGCAGCCCACAGTTTAGGTTTTTTGGATGACCAGCATGATTCTCTTGCCCCAGTCTGGGGAGCAACTGTCCAAATGTGAGATCATTATGTCTAGGACTTACAGGCTAACCATTACATCACTCTGTCCTTTCCACACTCTGAGAGAAGAGTGAGTGACATCACCAACTCATGGATAAAGTCTTGATCTCCATGGGGTGTGATCTGGGGTAGGGCAACTGTCTCAGTTTCTTCATCCATAAAGCAGAGCCAATAGGAGGTAAATAAGTTTACTTATTTTGGTCAGATACAAAGACATCTATTTTTAATATCTGTTTACATTTTACTCACTTTCTTCCTAACTTCTGCATCTTGAAAACATCATATTTTTTCAAAATCCTATTCCCTCTTAATGTTTACAGTTTTCTTTCCTTTGAAGGCAGTTTAATCCATGTGTTTCTGATTGGTTTTCTCTTGAAACATTAGTGTATTTTTTTCCTAAGAGGTTACAGGATCCAAGAAGCCTTAAAATACACTTCCACAGAAGGCTTCTTCTGCTTGGTGTGCCATTTTTGAAACCTGGAAATTATACTTTGCCAAATATAAATTAACTCAGACACCAAAATTTTGAGTTCAAGTTGAAATTTCATATCCATGAATTTTAAACAGCTTCTAAACTTGGCACAATCTAGTCTATATTTGGCCCTTTTAGCCATTGGCTAAAGAAGACAGTTCCTTGACTAAATGAATTTTGACATCTAAATAAAACAAATAGGCTAAAGAAAGGCAGCTAATGATAAAACATTACATGTCATCATGTGACAAAGGGGAAGATCCAAAGTCCGTCTCAGAAGTTTGGGACAACCATGGGTGTTATTTAAGAAGCTCACAGCCACTTGCTTTTTTCCCAGAAACCAAATACTTGAATTTCAGAGGATTTATCTAAGCCCTTTGTCAAATGTTCCTGATCATAAAATTCCAGAAAATGGGGCTGAGAGAAACATAATTTCATTAGATGCAATCCCTGTATGCTGTTGTAGAGTACTGTAATTCTTATGTTGATTATATGTTGATTATATCACCCTGCTTAGTTTTCTGGAATTTCAGCAGTGAACCCACAGTAGCTGTGCAAAGGAGAAAATTCTTAATAATTGTCTTTTCCTATGTTCTTCTCTGTCCATGGGATTCTCCGGGCAAGAATAGTGCAGTGGGTTGCCGTGCCCTCCTCCAGGGTATCTCAATCCAGGAATCGAACCTACATCTCCGGCATTGCAGGCAGGTTTTTACCCACTGAGCCACCTGGAAAGCCCATTAGCACACTAAGTCCTCCCAAACCTTGTTTCCATTAGCTCATGGTATCAGAATGTGGAGAAGCAAACCTACAGATCTGTCTCCTGACAACCTTAAGTCATGCAACTGCACACAAGCCTCCTGAAAGCATGGTTTCTCCAGCCCTGCAGAGCCCCTTAAACTGCTGCTGTAAGTGACACAGAGCAGTAAGCAAGGACACTAGTATAAAGACAAACACTAATTGAATAGTGTCAGAGCAGCATTTCACATACTCCCATCAAGCACAGGATATGAAATAAGTGAAGAACAGAACCAGCAGAAATCGTGTCCTAGAGCAGGGCAGAGTCTTTGCCTATAGTCTTAAGCAAAATAACCTTTTGTGGTTGTATCAGACAGACTGTTTGGTTGTGATCACTTTCATGATCCACTCTTCCCAACAAGCAAGACTTGCTGGTACAAAACAGCAAGGAAACTGATGTAGTTCTGAGTCAAGCTAAATCACTAGGAGTGCTATGTCAATTTCCCTTAGCTATAATATTCCCAAGTCCACCATTCCAACAATTTCAAAGCCCTTGATCTCATCTGAAAAGTATAGAAGCTAAACCAATAGGTGTGAAAAACAGATGCAGCATTTTCTACCTCAGGCACTCAACAGAGCAGAGCTTCCTTCTGAGAACTTAGGACAGTCTGCCCTTCCACTGCCTTGTGATAGAAAACTAGTGTCTCTCGTCAAACACCAACCCTTCAAATAGGAAGTAATGTCTGAATGCTTTGAAGTTTTGAAAGCAATAAATGAAGAGACTAGGAAAAAAAACCTAGATAGCATATTAAAAAGCAGAGACATTACTTTGCCAACAAAGGTCTGTCTAGTCGAGGCTATGGTTTTTCCAGTGGTCATGTATGGATGTGAGAGTTGGACTGTGAAGAAAGCTGAGCACCGAAGAATTGATGCTTTTGAACTGTGGTGTTGGAGAAGACTCTTGAGAGTCCCTTGGACTGCAAGGAGATGCAACCAGTCCATCCTAAAGGAGATCAGCCCTGGGATTTCTTTGGAAGGACTGATGCTAAAGCTGAAACTTCAGTACTTTGGCCACCTCACGTAAACAGTTGACTCATTGGGAAAGACTCTGATGCTGGGAGGGATTGGGGGCAGGAGGAGAAGGGGACCACAGAGGATGAGATGGCTGGATGGCATCACCTATTCGATGGACATGAGTCTGAGTAAACTCCAGGAGTTGGTCATGGACAGGGAGGCCTGGAGTGCAGCAATTCATGGGGTCACAAAGAGTTGGACATGACTGAGTGATTGAACTGAACTGAGGGGGAAAAAAAAAACACCAACCCCTCCTACTTTTCTCCTCCTACTGCTCCTGGTACACTTCTTACTCCTCATCTTATGATTAAATCATACTTGACTATTTGACATTTCTTCAAATGCACCATGAGTTTTCACCACTTGAATGCTTTTCCGTGTCTCTCTGTCTATTTAATCCCTTAGCTCGCTCAGTCACTCAGTCATGTCCAACTCTTTGTAACACCATGAACTGCAGCACGCCAGGCCTCCCTGTCTATCACCAACTCCCGGAGTTCACTCAAACTCATGCCCATCAAGTAGGTGATGCCATCCAGCCATCTCATCCTCTGTCATCCCCTTCTCCTCCTGCCCCCAATCCCTCCCAGCATCAGAGTCTTTTCCAATGAGTCAACTCTTCGCATGAGGTGGCCAAAGTATTGGAGTTTCAGCTTCAGCATCATTCTTTCCAAAGGACACCCAGGGCAGATCTCCTTTAGAATGGACTGGTTGGATCTCCTTGCAGTCCAAGAGACTCTCAAGAGTCTTCTCCAACACCACAGTTCAAAAGCATCAATTCTTCGGTGCTCAGCTTTCTTCACAGTCCAACTCTCACATCCATACATGACCACTGGAAAAACCATAGCCTTGACTAGACAGACCTTTGTTGGCAAAGTAATGTCTCTGCTTTTCAATATGCTATCTAGGTTGCTCATAACTTTTCTGTTCAACATAGTAGCCAGTAATTTTATATGCAACATGTGAAATAGGATACTCTGACTAAAGAACTAAATTTTAAATTTTACTTCATTTTAATTACTTTTAATTTAAATAGCCAATGTGGATACTGGTTTGCCTACATGAGTATATTGCTTAGAGATCATTCGAACTACCAACCCCCTGAAATTGGTCTGAGTAGACTATTTGGGAACTAGACAGTTAGCAAGTAGAAAATGTAACTGTGATGATGGGTATCCTTGCTCAATAAGATACAAGAAATCAGAAAGCCCCAAAAGTTGTCTGAGTGTCATTAAAAAATCTCTAAATGTATACATTCAAAGCAAGGGAAAAATTTTCAGAGTCGGTGCTATATGAATTTGCTTTCAGTGCAGTTCAGTTCAGTTACTCAGTCGTGTCCAACTCTTTGTGACCCCATGAATTGCAGCACACCAGGTCTCCCTGTCCATCACCAACTCCCAGAGTTCACCCAAACTCATATCCATCGAGTCGGGGATGCCTTAGGATTCAGAAAGTCAAGGTTAATTGTTATCATCTACAAGGAGTCCCCAACCTGATAAACTTGAAAAAATAGCTTTATTTTACCTGCTGAGAAATATATTTCCAATTCCTTTAAAACTTTAAATGCCTCTGCCATCTCATCACCTTTCCTGAAAATATACTGCCCTTCAAAATAGTGGGGACCTAGTCCTTTAAGAACTACAAGTTCAAGTGACCAATGAGGCATGTGCACTTAAGCTTAGCTTAGTTGAAGGCATTTGCTATGCTGCTAGCCTAGTGAGGGACCATGTGATGATAAGCTGAACATGGAGGGGTCAGACAAAACAGGAAGGTGTTGATGGATGGTGAGAAAGCAGTGGATCAAGGAATCTGCGGGTCTCCCTAGTCAAAGAGCTGTGGCAAAGGAAAATGAGAGCAAGTAAGCTGAAAGTATAGCAAGTGGTATATGGAGTAACCGGATGTTGAAACTGAGACTTCAGAATTGGAGCAGTCACTAGTGATGACAAGGTCCAAGATGAAATTTGGCTGCAATGTGGTGGAAAATGATATGTAGTTGGAAATGAGGAAGTAAAAGAATGAGAGGCCAGGGTGTTAGATGGGTCATCTGTTGTATATGCTGAAGACATGAAAAATGATGATAGAATTAGGGCCAGGAGCCAAAGTTTTCAGGGAACTATGGGTGGGTGTGGGGTGACATAAGTGCAGTGACATAAATATTGCCCAGTCGTGTCCACCTCTTTGCAAGCCCATGGACTGTAGCCTTCCAGACTTTTCTGTCCAGGGGATTCCCCAGGCAAGAATACTGGAGTAGGTTTCCATTTCCTTCTCCAGGGGCTCTTCCTGGCCCAAGGATAGAACCCAGGGGTTGTGCACTGCAGGCAGATTGTTTACTGTCTGAGCTACCAGAGGTAAATAAGACAGGTTAATAGCTGGCACAGCCAGACTATGTCCCTCCAACTCTATTTACAAGCTTCCTTCTGGGGAAAAGCTGGAGTCAGAACATAAGATCAGCTTGTGCTGAGACCTCTTCCAGTTAAGAGCCTCTGCCTAACTTAGTTCATCCAAGGTCAGGGCCACTTCCTGTGTTAGCCACTGAACACAACTGAACCTCCTAGGCTATCCCAGTCCACCAAAGGTATCCATCCTGAGTGCCTGGAACTGGGGACCTATAACCCTCTCCTTTTGAGCGAGACTCTGAGAAGGACTTTTAGTAGTCAGGGCTCTCCAGGAAAACAGGGAACACAGCCAATAGGTGGGTGTGTATATGTAAAGGCTTCCAAGGTGGCTCAGTGGTAAAGAATTTGCCTTCCAATGCAGAAGACGTGGGTTCAATCCCTGAATGGGGAAGATCCCCTAGAGAAGGAAATGGCAACCCATTCCAGTATTCTTGCCTGGGAAATCCCATGGACAGAGGAGCCTGGTGGGCTACAGTCCATGGGTTCACAAAGAGTCAGATACAACTGAGCACACACACGTGTTTGGGAGCAGGAGGAACTGTTATTTCGAGAAACTGACAAGTCCTGAAAATCTATAGGGTAGGCTCACAAGCTAAAGATCCAGGGAAGAGTTGAAGCTGCAGTTCAAGTCTGAAACCAGTCAGCTGGCAAAATTTCCTCTTCCTCAGAGGAGGTCAGTCTTTTTCCTAAGGCTTTCATCTGTTTGGATGAGGCCCACCCTCATTATAGAGAGCAATCTGCTTTACTCAAAGTCTACTGATTTAAAGGTTAATCTCATCTTAAAGCATACCTTCACAGAAACATGGAAGACTGAGAGTGGGAAATGATACAATGTATGTAGGATTTTACCTTAAATATGTACAACTTCAAACAATGTTTGCTAACTCAGAAGATATCATTACTTCTGAGTTATCTCCAGGCAAAATGGACCAATCCCTTGCATGAAACTATGAAAGAATATTCTGTAATGCTTTCTAGTCTTGCCTTTTTATGGAGTTAATACTTCTTTCCCATCTTACTTTCTCAATGGAACTGTACTTTCTCATTACCTGTCCTAATCTCTGCTTTTATTTCATGAAAATTAAGTGCACTTTTGCCTTCAAAGAGTATGCTCATCCACTAGGAGACACAGACAGGTAATTTACATATCTTTAAAGGAGGGTCAAGTGAAATACTTGTTAACTCAGGACCTCCCACGTCTCTGTTTTTAGAAAGTTTCTACTGAACTCTCATGAGTGCAGAAGACGTTAGCTACCCCTAAACTTACGAGTACTACTACATGGATTACAGGCATAAGTCAGAGATACTGTGGGCTTAGCTCCAGATCACTGCAATAAAGAAATACCACAGGAAAGGAATTCATATGAATTTTTTGGTTTCCCAGTGCATATAAAAGTTATGTTCATGCTATACTATAGGCTACTATATGTGCAAAAGCATTTTGTCTAAAAAAATACATACCTTATTTTAAAATACTTATTATTGCTAAAAAAAAAAATGCAAATGCTAACCATCATCAGAGCCTTCAGTGAGCTGTACTCTTTCTGCTGGTGGAGAGTCTTGCCTCAGTATTGAGTGCTGCTGACCAAGGGTGATGGTTCCTAAAGCTTAGGGTGGTTATGGCAATTTCTTAAAATAAGACAATAATGAAGTTTGCCTTATCATTTGACTCGTCCTTTCATGAATAATTTTCTGTAGCAGGCATGCTACACTGGTTGACAGCATTTTACTTACAGTAGAACTTCTTTAAAAATTGAAGTCAATCTTTTCAAACCCTGCTGCTACTTAACCAACTAAGTTTATGTAATATTCTAAACCCTTTCCTTTAATTTCAACAATACTCATAGCATCTTCACCAGCAGTAGGTTCCATGTAAAGAAACCATTTTCTTTGCTCATCCATAAGAAAGAACTCTTCATTTGTTACAGTTTTATAATGAGATCGTAGCAATTCAGTCACATCTTTCGCCTCTGCTTCTAATTCTAGTTCTCTTGCTGTTTTCACCATATCGTCAGTTATTTCCTCCACTGAAGTCTTGAACCCCTCAAAGTCAGGCATGAAGACTGAAATCATCTTCCAAACTCCTATTAATGTTGACATTTTTACCTCTTCCCAGTGAACCACAAATGTTCTTAATGCATCTGGAATGGTATATCCTATCCAGAGATTTTCAACTGACTTTTTCCAGATCCATTAGAGGAAGCACCATGTATGGCAGCAATAGTCTTACAAATATATTTCTTAAATAAGAAGACTTGGAAGTTGGAATTTGTCTTTAATGCATGGGCTATAGCAATGGATGCTGTGTTGCAGGCATGGCAATGGCATGAATTCTCATTGTATATCTCCATTAGAACTCTTAGGTGACCAAGTATATTGTCAATGAACAGTCATCATATTTTGAAAGCAATCTTTTTTTCTGAGCAGTAGGTCTCAACAGTTGGCTTAAAATATTCAATAAGCCATGTTATAAACAGATGTTCTGTCATTCAGGCTTTGTTGTTCCATTTACAGAGCATAGGCAGAATAGATTGAGCACAATTCTTAAGGGCCACAGGGTTTTCAGAAGGGTAAATGAGCAACTCAACTTCAAGTCATCAGATGCATTAGACCCTAATAAGAGAGTCAGCCTGTCCTTCAAGGATTTGAAGCCAGACATTGACTTCACCTGTCTAGTTATAAATGTCCTAGGTGGCAGCTTTTCCAATAGAGGGCTGTTACAGCTACAATGAAAATCTGTTATGTACTGTAGTCTCCTACATGAATTATCTTGCCTAGATTTTCTGGAAAGCTTGCTGAAGCTTCTATATCATCACTTGCTGCTTCAGCTAGCAATTTTATGTTATAGAGATAGCTTCTTTTCTTAAATCTCAAGTACCAACCTCTGCCAGCTTCAAACCTTTATTCAACAGCTTCCCTAACTCTCTCAGCCTTCAGATAATTGAAGATAGGGTCCGTCTCTGGATTAGTCTTTGGCTTCCCAGGATATTGTAATTAGCTTGATTTTTGATCCAGATTTCTCCGTATCAGCAATACGGCTGTTTTGCTTTCTTATCCTTTCTATGTTTATGTTTAATTTCCTTCAAAAACTTTAGGTTTGAATTTGCACCTTGGTTAACTGTTTGGGGTGAGGGGCCTAGTGTTCAGCCTCTCCTGGCTTTTGCATGCCTTCTTCACTAAGCTTAATCATTTCTGGCCTTTGATTTAAAGTGAAAGATGTGTAACTCCTTCTTTGACCTGAAAACTTAAAGATCATTTTAGAATGAGTTGACCCAATTATAATATGGCTGTGTCTCAGGAAATGGGTAGGCCCAAAGAGAGGGAGAGAGATGGCGGGTCGGCTGGCAGTTGGAGCAGGCAAAATACAAAAACCTTTATAAAGTAAGTCAACAATGGTACACGGATGAAGTCTATGGCACCCTAAATCAATTACAATAGAAAATCTAAGATCACCAATCACAAATCACCATGACCAACATCACAACAATGAAAAGGTTTGGAAATGTTGTAAGAATTACCAAGATACAATGCAGAAACACAAAGTGATCAAAAGCTTTTGAAACAACAATGTACCTATACCTATAGACTTCACTGAGGCAAAGGTTGCCATGGACCTTCTTTTTGTTAAAAAAAAATGCAGTGTCTATGAAGTGAACTGCAATAAAACAAGGTATGCCTGCATATCTTTTCGACTAGAGGCAAACTGGTTATTGTTTTGGCAGAAGTCTATTACAATGCAAAGCACCTAGCATAGAGTAGCACCGTTTATTCCTGTGCTGGAGATGAATACTTGCAAACAAATTCCTAGACAGTGATCATCTCTGCCTAAGAACTATGTGGTATCTGCCGCCTGAGTCGCAGTGGAGCTGCTATTAAAAAATGTGACTTTATTGTCTGACTCCTGGACTTATCAAAGTGCTTTCAGTGGAGACTTTAGAGAACTCAAAGTAAAATAAAAGACCATCCCCTTCCATCCCAGAAATGTTCCCATTAATGTTGCTCAGATAATTCTGCATGTACTGAGTAGTGTTTCATCCTCCAGTGTTAGACAAATTAGGAGGACAACTAACCACACAAGGAGCCTGCCTTACGAAGAAATGGTCTAACTTTGATTGACAGAGCAAGCTCAACCTGGAGTGGAAAAGTGAACAGCATATGCAGACCATCTGGAAATAAAGGAAGGGAAGTATACCTTTGGGAACCAAGGGCTGAAAATAACAGGAAGCTGAAGTGGCCATGGAAGTATGAGGACATAGGCAAGTTCAACTGAACCTCAAAAATGTGTGGATGGAAAACTGGTTAGGTGCACTGGATATGCAGTCAAATTCTTTTCATCCCACATCCTGAAGAGAATCTTAGTTTAAAAAGAATATATAAATGTGTACTATTCTGGAAATGCGAAATGCTCTCAATATGGAAACAAGTCATTTTGCCAAAATCTACCTCACTTCTGCCAACCTTGCCTTTTCTTCACTTATCTCTAATACCGCAACTTCACTAAGAGTAAAGCTTTGAGTAAGAATAAAATTTATGAGACTTCCTCTACTCAACGAAGTTCAACAATTCCACTTAGACAAATTGTTAATTGATGTGTCACTTTCAAATTCTGTCATCTTGAAATACCTTAATGCCCCTGAGGATTTTGGACATCATAAGTACAACTCTCTGGGAATCTCCCATTCAACCAGCAGAGTGCTAGTAAGCAGCAAGGAGAAGGAGAAAAAAAAAAAAAAAAAAAAAACAGTGTCCAAGGCAAAGCCACTTATTTTATTTCCAGTACTCTCTATGTAAGGCAATTCAAACTGAAGACAACATTGTCTCCTATCCTTTGTTTTTTTTCATAATCAAAATATACTAAGGTAAGGACACTTAAAAGCAGTAGGTTTTCTACAAGTGGATCATTAGCAATTGAATGTGACCCCATCAAAATGATTAATTTTACCATCACTGAAGGACAGAAAATAAAAGAATTTCATCCATTTTTTAAGTCCTTTCTTCAAGAATGAAAAACTCAACAATGAATTTTATTAGCCTTCAGTTCAGTCCCTTAGGCGTGTCCAACTCTGCAACCCGTGGACTGCAGCACGCGAGGCCTCCCTGTCCATCACCAACTCCTGGAGTTTACTCAAACTCATGTCCATTAAGTCAGTGATGCCATCCAACCATCTCATCCTCTGTTGGCCCCTTCTCCTCCCGCCTTCTTTCCCAGCATCAGGGTCTTTTCCAATAACTCAGTTCTTCGCATCTGTGGCCAAAGTATTGGAGTTTCAGCTTCAGCATCAGTCCTTGAAATGAATATACAGGACTGATTTCCTTTAGGATGGACTGGTTGGATCTCCTTGCAGTCCAAGGGATTGTCAAAAGTCTTCTCCAACACCACAGTTTAAAAGCATCAATTCTTTGGTGCTCAGCTTTCTTTATAGTCCAACTCTCTCATCCATACATGACTGCTGGAAAAACCATAGCTTTGACTAGATGGGCCTTTGTTGGCAAAGAAATGTCTCTGCTTTTTAATATGCTGTCTAGGTTTGTCATAACTTTTCTTCCAAGGAACAGGTGTCTCTTTATTTCATGGCTGCAGTCACGATCTGCAGTGATTTTGGAGCCCCCCAAAATTAAATCTCTCACTGTTTCCACTGTTTATGCATCTATTTCCCATGAAGTGATGAAACCAGATGCCATGATCTTAGCTTTCTGACTGTTGAATTTTAAGCCAACTTTTGCACTCTCCTCTTTCACTTTCATCAAGAGGTTCTTTAGTTCTTCTTCGCTTTCTGCCATAAGGGTGGTGTCAACTGTATATCTTGGGTTATTGATATTTCTCCCTGCAATCTTGATTCCAGCTTATGCTTCATCCAGCCCAGCATTTCACATGATGGACTCTGCATATAGGTTAAATAAGCAGGGTGACAATATACAGGACTACATCAAGGTTGTATATCATCACCCTGCTTATTGTACTCCTTTTCCGATTTGGAACCAGTCTGTTGTTCCATGTAAAGTTCTAACTTGCGTCTTGACATGCATACAGATTTCTCTAGAGGCACGTAAGGCAGTCTGGTATTCCCATCTCTTTCAGAATTTTCCACAGTTTATTGTGATCCACACAGTCAAAGCCTTTGGCATAGTCAATAAAGAAAGAGTAGATGTTTTTCTGGAACTCTCTTGCTTTTTTGATGATCCAACAGATGTTGGTAATTTGATCTCTGGTTCATCTGGCTTTTCTAAATCCAGCTTGAACATCTGTAAATTCACGTTTCACATACTCTTTTTTTTTTTTTTTTTAAACTTTACAATATTGTATTAGTTTTGCCAAATATTGAAATGAATCCGCCACAGGTATACCTGCGTTCCCCATCCTGAACCCTCCTCCCTCCTCCCTCCCCTACCCTCCCTCTGGGTCGTCCCAGTGCACCAGCCCCAAGCATCCAGCATCGTGCATCGAACCTGGACTGGCGACTCGTTTCATACATGATATTATACATGTTTCAATGCTATTCTCCCAAATCTCCCCACCCTCTCCCTCTCCCACAGAGTCCATAAGACTGATCTATACATCGGTGTCTCTTTTGCTGTCTCGTACACAGGGTTATTGTTACCATCTTTCTAAATTCCATATATATGTGTTAGTATACTGTATTGGTGTTTTTCTTTCTGGCTTACTTCACTCTGTATAATAGGTTCCAGTTTTATCCATCTCATTAGAACTTCACATACTCTTGAAGCCTGGCTTGGACAATTTTGAGCATTACTTTGCTAGTGTGTGAGATGAGTTCAATTGTGCAGTAGTTTGGGCATTCTTTGGCATTGCCTTTCTTTGGGATTGTAATGAAAACTGACATTTTTCAGTCCTGTGGCCACTTCTGAGTTTTCCAAATTTTCTGCCATATTGAGCACAACATTGTCACAGCATCATCTTTCAGGATTTAAAACAGCTCAGCTGGAATTCCATTACCTCTACTAGCTTTCTTCATAGTGATGCTTCCTAAGGCCCACTTGACTTCACATTCCAGGATGTCTGGCTATAGATGAGTGATCACACCATCGCGATTATATGGGTTGTGAAAATCTTTTTTGTATAGCTCTTCTGTGTGTTCTTGCCACCTCTTCTTAATATCTTCTGCTTCTGTTAGGTCCATACCATTTCTGTCCTTTATTGAGCCCATCTTTGCATGAAATGTTCCCTTTGTATCTCTAATTTTCTTGAAGGTCTTTCCCATTCTATTGTTTTCCTCTATTTCTTTGCACTGATCACTGAAGAAGGCTTTCTTATCTCTCCTTGCTATTCTTTGGAACTCTGCATTCAAATGCATTTATATTTCCTTTTCTCCTTTGCCTTTCACTTCTCTTCTTTTCATAGCTCTTTGTAAGGCCTCCTGAGAGGACCTTTTTGCCTTTTTGCATTTCTTTTTCTTAGGGATGGTCTTGATCACTGCCTCCTGTACAATGTCACAAACCTCCGCCCATAATTCTTCAGGTACTCTGTCTATCAGATCTAATCCCTTGAATCTATTTGTCACTTCCACTATATATTTGTAAAGGATTTAATTTAGGTCATACCTGAATGGTCTAGTGGTTTTCCCTACTTTCTTTAAGTCTGAATTTGGCAATAAGGAGATCATGATCTGACCCACAGTCAGCTCCGGCTCTTGTTTTTGCTCACTGTATAGAGCTTCTCCATCTTTGGCCGCAAAGAATATAATCAATCTGATTTTGGTAATGACCACTTGGTGATTTCAATTTATAGAGTCTTTTCTTGTGTTGTTGGAAGAGGGTGTTTGCTATGACCAATGTGTTCTCTTGGCAAAACTCTATTAGCCTTTGTCCTGCTTCATTCTGTATTCCAAGGCCAAATTTGCCTGTTATTCCAGGTGTTTCTTGACTTCCTACTTTTGCATTCCAGTCCCCTATAATGAAAAAGACATCTTTTTGGGTGTTCTAGAAGGACTTGTAGGTCTTCATCAGATCAGATCAGATCAGTCGTTCAGTTGTGTCCGACTCTTTGCAACCCCATGAATCGCAGCATGCCAGGCCTCCCTATCCATCACCAACTCCCGGAGTTCATTCAGACTCACGTCCATCGAGTCAGTGATGCCATCCAGCCATCTCATCCTCTGTCATCCCCTTCTCCTCCTGCCCCCAATCCCTCCCAGCATCAGAGTCTTTCCCAATGAGTCAACTCTTTGTGTGAGGTGGCCAAAATACTGGAGTTTCAGCTTTAGCATCATTCCTTCCAATTCAGCTTCTTCAGCATTATTGGTAGGGGCATAGTCTTGGATTCCCATGATATTGAATGCTTTGCCTTGGAAACGAACAGAGATCATTCTGTCGTTTTTGAGATTGCATCCAAGTACTGCATTTCAGACTCTTTTGTTGACTGTGATGGCTACTCCATTTCTTCTAAGGGATTCCTGCCCGCAGTAGTAGATATAATGGTTATCTGAGTTAAATTCACCCATTCCAGTCCATTTTAGTTCGCTGATTCCTAGAATGTCGACGTTCACTCTTGCCATCTCCTGTTTGACCACTTCCAGTTTGCCTTGATTCATGGACCTAACATTCTAGGTTCCTAAGCAATATTGCTCTTTACAGCATCGGATCTTGCTTCTACCACCAGTCACTTCCACAACTGGGTGTTGTTTTTGTTTTGGCTCCATCTCTTCATTCTTTCTGGAGTTAGTTCTCCACTGATTTCCAGTGGTATACGGGGCACCTACCGACCTGGGGAGACCATCTTTCAGTATCCTATCTTTTTGCCTTTTCATACTGTTCATGAGGTTCTCAAGGCAAGAATACTGAAGTGGTTTGCCATTCCCTTCTCCAGTGGACCACATTTTGTCAGAACTCTCCACCGTGATTTGTCCATCTTGGGAGGCCCTACACGGCATGGCTTATAGTTTCACTGAGTTAGACAAGGCTGTGGTCCATGTGATCAGATTTGTTAGTTTTCTGTGACTGTGGTTTTCAGTCTGTCTGCCCTCTGATGGAGAAGGATAAGAGGCTAATGGAATCTTCCTTATGGGAGAGATTGACTGTGGGAGAAACTGGGTCTCTTTCTGATGGGAGGGGCTATGTTCAGTAAATCTTTAATCCAATTTTCTGTTGAAGGGTGGGGCTGTGTTCCCTCCCTGTTATTTGACCTGAGGCCAAACTATGGTAGAGGTAATGAAGATAATGGTGACCTCTTTCAAAAGGTCTCATGAATGCACATCTACACTCAATGCCCCCAACCCTGCAGCAGGGCACTGCCAACCCATGCCTCTGCCAGAGACTCCTGGACATTCAAGGTGCTGGAATGATGGCTGTGTGGCGCTGGAGTGGCTGTGAGGAGATACCCCATGTCCAAGGGTAGAGAAGCCCCAGCAAGATGGTAGGCACTGGAGCAGTGACTTTGCCATGCTGGAGCAACTTTGAGGAGATATCCCATGTCCAAGGGCAAAGGAGAAGCCCCAGCAAGATGGCAGGAGGGGCAAAATCACATTTAGAATCAAACCCCATATCCACAAGAGATGCTCAGAGGGCTCAAACATATCTTGAGCTCACCAGGACCCAGAGAAACTCAGAGACTGAGACAGAACTGTGTTTGGGTGTTTCCTGAGGAGGTACTGGTCAGAAGAGGACTGCTGTGGGGGCAGGGGCTCTGGGTGCAGTAGTCCTGGGTATGGCATAAGCCTTCTTGGAGAAGGTCACCATTAACCCATGATAGAGTGGCCAGAACATACACAGGATTTGGGAAACAGTCTCTGGGAGGGCACAAACAGAAATTTATGTGCACCAGGACCCAAGAGAAAGGAGCAGTGACTCCACAAGAGATTGACCCAGACTTGCCAGTGAATATCAGCATTAGAGTTTCTTAATATGGAGGACTAAGGCTTCCTGGAGACCTGCAAACAGAAAGAATTTAGCTTGCCTATGAATTTAAGTGAGAAAAAAAATGCATCTTCATTTTTGCTAGTGTGTGAAGTATAAAAGTTGCTCAGTCGTGTCCAATTCTTTGAGACCCCATGGACTATCCATGGAATTCTCCAGGCCAGAATACAGGAGTGGGTAGCCTTTTCATTCTCCAGGGGATGGTCCTAACCCAGGGATCAAACCCAGGTCTCCCACATTGCAGGCAGATTCTTTACCAGCTGAGCTAACCTCTAATTAAAACTCAGCATTTCCTTCACCATAAATGTTGGCCACAAACCATGTGACAAATATTTTCATATCATATTACCTTTTTGTAGATATTTCAAAATATCGTTAAAACTTATCACTGCTTAATTAGTTATTACTAAACTCATCATTAGATTTGGTTTTTAATGCATTAATAAACATATTTCTGAATCAAAATGTTTACTAATTTTACAGCTGTTTCATTTTAATTCATTTTCTTTGCAATCCCATATATTTTACAAGTTCAAGAGGATTAGGAGAAGGTGCCCATCTACATTTTCTGAAATTAAGATTACTTGAAAAAAAAATTCTGCTTCTTAATGGTTTTCACAGTATCTTTTTGAGTTTTACAGAAATATTTTAAGAACTGCTATCTCTCTTGCTATAACTAGACTAACATGTTTCTGTTTCTTTTTACCCACTCTTCTCTCTTCACAGAGAACACTTATTACACCAGGGTTTAAGTCTTTTTTGTTCTACATCTGTATTCGCTGAAGTTGTAGCTCTTAGATTTATATTAATTTTATATTTATATTTAGGAGGTATTTTCTATTCCTGAGTGCTTTATTTTGGTTCAATGTTTTTGGAGCAACACAAAGCTGGGGAGATGATTTCCAAGAAGTGCCCATGAGTGTTATATTCCCTGATCTCATGATACTGTGAGATATCTACAATAAATGTAATTCATTTGCACCTGTCCTCAAAGAGATCATAATGTCAGAAGAGACTTGAATTGGGAAATGAGCACACAGAGGCTGCATGGTGCTGGGAAAGTGGGCAAAGGAGGAAATGGGAGGGAAGATAGGGTGATTCAGGAAGATTTTCAAAATGGAAATTGAGCCAAGCCTTGAGAAAGGAGCAAAGTAAAGCTCATCAGAGAGAAGAGGGAAAGGATATCTCAGAAAGTGGGTTAGGTAGTAGCAAAGACTCAGAGATAAGGGAGCCTCTATCATATTGGATATTAAGAAGAGATGGCAAGAATACACAGAAGAACTGTACAGAAAAGATCTTCACGACCCAGATAATCACGATGGTGTAATCACTCATCTAGAGCCAGACATCCTGGAATGTGAAGTCAAGTGGGCCTTAGAAAGCATCACTATGAAGAAAGCTAGTAGAGGTAATGGAATTCCAGTTGAGCTATTTCAAATCCTGAAAGATGATGCTATGAAAGTACTGCACTCAATATGCCAGCAAATTTGGAAAACTCAGCAGTGGCCACAGGACTGGAAAAGATCAGTTTTCATTGCAATCCCAAAGAAAGGCAATGCCAAAGAATGCTCAAACTACCGCACAATTGCACTCATCTCACATGCTAGTAAAGTAATGCTCAAAATTCTCCAAGCCAGGCTTCAGCAATATGTGAACCATGAACTTCCAGATGTTCAAGCTGGTTTTAGAAAAGGCAGAGGAACCAGAGATCAAATTGCCAACATCTGCTGGATCATGGAAGAAGCAAGAGAGTTCCAGAAAAGCATCTATTTCTGCTTTATTGACTATGCCAAAGCCTTTGACTGTGTGGATCACAAAAAACTGTGGAAAATTCTGAAACAGACGGGAATACCAGACCACCTGACCTGCCTCTTGAGAAATCCGTATGCAGGTCAGGAAGCAACAGTTAGAACTGGACATGGAACAACAGACTGGTTCCAAATAGGAAAAGGAGTTCATCAAGGCTGTATATTGTCACCCTGCTTATTTAACTTATATGCAGAGTACATCATGAGAAACGCTGGACTGGAAGAAACACAAGCTGGAATCAAGATTGCCGGGAGAAATATCAATAACCTCAGGTATGCAGATGACACCACCCTTATGGCAGAAAGTGAAGAGGAACTCAAAAGCCTCTTGATGAAAGTGAAAGAGGAGAGTGAAAAAGATGGCTTAAAGCTCAACATTCAGAAAACGAAGATCATGACATCTGGTCCCATCACTTCATGGGAAATAGATGGGGAAACAGTGGAAACAGTGTCAGACTTTATTTTGGGGGGCTCCAAAATCACTGAAGATGGTGACTGCAGCCATGAAATTAAAAGACGCTTACTCCTTGAGAGAAAAGTTATGACCAACCTAGATAGCATATTGAAAAGCATAGACATTACTTTGCCAACAAAGGTCCGTCTAGGCAAGGCTATGGTTTTTCCAGTAGTCATGTATGGATGTGACAGTTGGACTGTGAAGAAAGCTGAGCGCCAAAGAATTGATACTTTTGAACTGTGGTGTTGGAGAAGACTCTTGAGAGTTCCTTGGACTGCAAGGAGATTCTACCAGTCCATCCTAAAGGAGATCAGTCCTGGGTGTTCTTTGGAAGGAGTGATGCTAAAGCTGAAACTCCAATACTTTGGCCACCTCATGAGAAGAGTTGACTCATTGGAAAACACTCTGATGCTGGGGGGGATTGGGAGCAGGAGGAGAAGGGGACGACAGAGGATGAGACGGCTGGATGGCATCACCAACTCGATGGCTGTGAGTTTTAGTGAATTCCGGGAGTTGGTGATGGACAGGGAGGCCTGGTGTGCTGCAATTTATGGGGTCTCAAAGAGTCAGACACGACTGAGCGACTGAACTGAACTGAACTGAAACAAAACATGTGCTGCTGCTGCTGCTGCTAAGTCACTTCAGTCGTGTCCGACTCTCTGCCACCCCGTAGACAGCAGCCCACCAGGCTCCCTTGTCCCTGGGATTCTCCAGGCAAGAACACTGGAGTGGGTTGCCATTTCCTTCTCCAATGCATGAAAGTGAAAAGTGAAAGTGAAGTCACTCAGTCATGTCCGACTCTTAGTGACCTCATGGACTGCAGCCTACCAGGCTCCTATATATAAAATAGATAATGAGTAAGGACCTACTGCATAGTACAGGAAACTCTACTCAATACCTTGTAACAACCTATAAGGGAAAAGAATCTGAAAAAAAAAAAAAAAATATATATATATATATATATATATATATATATATATCTTTCCTTTTCACTTCTCTTCTTTTCATAGCCATTTGTAAAGCCTCCTCAGACAGCCATTTTCCTTTTTTGCATTTCTTTTTCTTGGGGATGGTCTTGATCTCTGTCTCCTATACAATGTCATGAACCTCTGTCCATGGTTCATCACTGTCTATCAGCTCTAGTCCCTTAAATCTATTTCTCACTTCCACTGTATAATCATAAGGTATTTGATTTAGGTCATACCTGAATGGTCTAGTGGTTCCAAAGAATAGCAAGGAGAGATAAGAAAGCCTTCCTCAGTGAACAGTACAAAGAAATAGAGTAAAACAATAGAATGGGAAAGACTAGAGATCTCTTTAAGAAAATTAGAGATACTAAGGGAATATTTCATGCAAAGATGGGCTCAATAAAGGGCAGAAATGGTATGGACCTAACAGAAGCAGAAGATATTAAGAAGAGGTGGCAAGAATACACAGAAGAACTGTACAAAAAAGATCTTCATGACCCAGATAACCATGATGGTGTGATCACTCACCTAAAGCCAGACATCCTGGAATGTGAAGTCAAGTGGGCCTTAGGAAGCATCACTACGAACAAAGCTAGTGGAGGTGATGGAATTCCAGTTGAGCTATTTCAAATCCCGAAAGATGATGCTGTGAAAGTGCTGCACTCAATATGCCACCAAATTTGGAAAACTCAGCAGTGGCCACAGGACTGGAAAAGGTCAGTTTTCATTACAATCCCAAAGAAAGGCAATGCCAAAGAATGCTCAAACTACCGCACAATTGAACTTATCTCACACGCTGGTAAAGTAATGCTCAAAATTCTCCAAGCCAGGCTTCAGCAATACATGAACCATGAACTTCCAGGTGTTCAAGCTGGATTTAGAAACACCAGAGGAACCAGAGATCAAATTGCCAACATCAGCTGGATCATAGAAAAAGCAAGAGAGCTTCAGAAAAACATCCATTTCTGTTTTATTGACTATGCCAAAGCCTTTGACTGTGTGGATCACAATAAACTGTGGAAAATTCTTCAAGAGATGGGAATACCAGACCACATGACCTGCCTCTAGAGAAATCTGTATGCAGATCAAGAAGCATCAGTTAGAACTGGACATGGAACAACAGACTGGTTCCAAATAGGAAAAGGAGTACATCAGGGTTGTATATTGTCACCCTGCTTATTTAGCTTATATGCAGACTACATCATGAGAAACGCTGGACTGGAAGAAGCACAAGCTGGAATCAAGATTGCTGGGAGATATATCAATAACCTCAGATATGCAGATGACACTACCCTTATGGCAGAAAGTGAAGAAGAACTAAAGAGCCTCTTGATGAAAGTGAAAGAGGAGAGTGAAAAAGTTGGCTTAAAGCTCAACATTCAGAAAATGAAGATCATGGCATCTGGCCCCTAACTTCATGGCAAATAGATGGGGAAAGAGTGGAAACAGTGGCTGATTTTATTTTGGGGGGGGCTCCAAAATCACTGCAGATGGTGATTGCAGCCATGAAATTGAAAGAGGCTTACTCCTTGGAAGAAAAGTTATGACCAACCTAGACAGCATATTAAAAAGCAGAGACATTACTTTGCCAACAAAGGTATGTCTAGTTAAAGCTATGGTTTTTCCAGTAGTCATGTATGGATCTAAGAGTTGGACTATAAAGAAAGCTGAGCACCAAAAATTGATGCTTTTGAACTGTGGTATTGGAGAAGACTCTTGAGAGTCCCTTGAACTGCAAGGAGATCCAACCAGTCCATCCTAAAGGAGATCAGTCCTGGGAGTTCATTGGTAGGACTGATGTTGAAGCTGAAACTCTAGTACTTTGCCCACCTGATGTGCAGAGCTGACTCATATTAAAAGACCCTGATGCTGGGAAAGATTGAGGGCAGGAGGAGAAGAGGATGACAGAGGATGAGATGGCTAGACGGCATCACTGACTCAGTGGACATGAGTTTGGGTAAATTCCAGGAGTTGGTGATGGACAGGGAGGCCTGGCGTGCTGTGGTTCATGGGGTTGCAAAGAGTTGGACACGAGTGAACAACTGAACTGAACTGAACTGATATATGTACATATATACATATTCTGAAAAAAAAGTTATATATATATGTATATAACCCAATCACTTTGCTCTGCATCTAAAACTAACACAACATTGTAAATCAACTATACTTCAACAAATATTTTTAAAATTTAAAAAAATAAAAAATAAGTGTGTCCTCCCCTCCCCACCTTGCTCTTCTTCCTATGTTTCTTATTTTAGCCTGATTCAAGATAGGGAGAAAGAAAAGCAAAGGGATAGGGTAGAGACTGAGAAGGGCTCACCAAGTCCTATAGGCTCTTGCACGGATTCCCTTTCCATCCGAACAACTAACATGAGGTCAAGCTCTCTTCCCGTCTCCCCTGAATACCCATACTAGCCTTGTGGTTGCATCTGGGAATTCACTCTGGACTCGCCCTAATCTGTCTTCCACAACTGATTACAAAGACTTGGTAAAACATAAAACTGAGCACTGAGCTTTCCTTCATGGCCTACCTGCCCGAATTTAATTTCCCCATCCACATCCTTGCAAGCTCCCTTCTATATACAAACATTTTTTCTAAAATCAAAACTTTTTTGATTACCCCAAGCACACTCAGATCCTTGACTTCAGACTTTCTCCATGCTACCCTGGTTTTTATCTCCCTTTACCAGGCCATCATTCATGGCCCTGATGGGCTTATCCTGATAGCTTACCTGACAGTGAACAATGTCAGATTCCTGTTGTCTGAAGAAGATTTAGCTTCCAGACCAGGGACCAGGCTTGATCACTCAAGGGCTTTTGTGTAGCAGAGTCTTATTAAAGTATAAAAAGGGACAGAGAAAGCTTCTGACATAGACATCAGAAGGGGGGCAGAGAGTGCCCTCCTCACTAGTGTTAGCAAGGGAGCTATATAGTTTTTAATTAATTATTAGAATAAATCAAAGGAATGTTTCAAGTTTGTGAAAATTTAACCAGACCCACTCCCACAAATTACATTTTAGGATAATAGGATTCAGTACAGTTCAGTTCAGTTGCTCAGTCATGTCCGACTCTTTGAGACCCCATGGACTGCAGCACACCAGGCCTCCCTGTCCATCACCAACTCACGGAGTTTACTCAAATTCATGTACATTGAGTCAGTGATGCCATCCAACCATTTCATTCTCTGTCGTCCCCTTCTCCTCCCATCTTCAATTTTTCCCAGCATTAGATTCTTTTCAAATGAGTCAGTTCTTTGCATCAGGTGGCCAAAGTATTGGAGTTTCAGTTTCAACATCAGTCCTTCCAATGAATATTCAGGACTGATCTCCTTTAGGATGGACTGGTTGGATCTCCTTGCAGTTCAAGGGACTCTCACGAGTCTTCTCCAACATCACAGTTCAAAAGCATCCATTCTTCGGTCCTCAGATTTCTTTATAGTCCAACTCTCACATCCATACATGACTACTGGAAAAACCATAGCCTTGACTAGATGGACCTTTGTTGGCAAAGTAATGTCTATGCTTTTTAATATGCTGTCTAGGTTGGTCATAACTTTTCTTCCAAGGAGTAAGCCTCTTTTAATTTCATGGCTGCAATCACCATCTGCAGTGATTTTGGAGCCCTAAAAAATAAAGTCTGTCACTGTTTCCTCTGTTTCACCATCTATTTGCCATGAAGTGATGGGACCAGATGCCATGATCTTAGTTTTCTGAATGTTGAGCTTTAAGCCATCTTTTTCACTCTCCTCTTTCACTTTTGTCTTTAGTTCTTCTTCACTTTCTGCCATAAGGGTGGTGTCATCTGCATACCTGAGGTTATTGATATTTCTCTAGGTCATCTTGATTCCAGGTGTGCTTCATCCAGCCCAGAGTTCTAACAGGATTAGAACTCAACAATAGAAAGATCCTACCAGACCCACTCCCATAATTTACATTCTAAAATATCAGGATTAGTCAGAAGGTTTTCAGGAAGGAGAAACTGTCCTCAAGCAGGATTCATTGTTATATAATCCCTAGTACAGAGTTTAAACTGAGTTGTGTAATCATCCCTTTTGGCCTTAAAGAACAAAAAACCTTTTTATGTAGAGGGGAAAAAAAAAAAAGTTTTTGTCCTTTCCTCCTCCTCCTCGAGAACCCCAGACCCCTCTCTCCTTGGGGACCACCATACTTCTTATCAACCTGCCTAGGAATTGACTCAAACCTAGGGGTTTCTTTTTCCAGAAAGGCTTCCTGTACTCCAGTCTGCATTAGGCCCCCTCCTCTGTTCTCCCAGAGACTGGGTATGCCCCACAATGCTAGACCAAACAGACTCTTTTGTAATTCTTTGTCTCCAGGCCTGTCCACCCCTCTAGACTCAAAGCTCAGGGACACCAAAAACTCTAGTCTCTCTCATTAGCCCCTGCCTGCACACTCAGTGAATAGTTAGTGGATGCTCTATAAATATTACTTATTTCAAGATCATCCCCCACATGATGTCATTTCTGGAGCATCTGAAATCCAATAGACAGCAGAACAGAGACTTGAAATTGGGACTATTTCAGAAAATCCAGGTGTACAGTTATTGTAACAGAATATCTGCTGGGTGCCATGTGATTTATATGGATTTCAGAACTCAAAGCTGTCCTTCCCCTCAGAGAGCTCACCCTTCCTAACAGATATTTTAAATAATGCAAACTGAAACAACATGAGAACCCCGAGTGCCTACTGCCCACTCCTCCTGCAGAGGTCATCTGGGGGCTCATTCAGGAAACTCTATCTTCATTTCTCACTAAAGAGTGAGTCTTGCACTTTGGGGATTGTGTCCTGTCCATGGAGACAGTAACAAGTCTCAATCACACAGACAGGAATAATATCCAGGACCTGTCACTCCTGACTAGGAGGCTCTGTGTGAGCAGGAATCCATTCAGTCACACTGTTACAGTGGTTTGTCTTTCCAACAAGCTCTCATTACTCATGATGGTCCTCAGTCTCCATGCCTTTATTTTGTAAGGAGGTCCCCATGCTCTCCTCAGTGTTTCTGCCACCAGTGTCTCCTCCTTACTCTGCATCCACACAAAGATGGAAGCACACAGCACAGGTTCCTTCTGTCCCCTCTGAAGCAAACCATCGAAGTGCATGTTCTGATAAGAAAAAACATCCTGAAAGCTCTAGCCTTTTACCAGGTTTATGTTTTTCTTCTCCCAAGACTCAAGAGGCCCCCAGTACACCCAACCCCATCTCTTTCTGTCTTAAACCCTCACTTGTCAATTTCTACGGGTCTCTGAACATTTCTTCCCTGCTTGCAGATGCAACAAAGCGATTCTGCCAGGTGTGCAAGGTGACCCCCTACTGCTTAAGAGGATCCCACCAGGCTTCCTTCCTCATTCCTTGTCACCATCCCAGAATACCTGGGCGCTCCAGCTCTGAGCCTCATTCTCTACATGTGTAAACTGAAAATAACAATCCTCATGCATCTGTGAGTCAAATGAGACAGTGCAAAGGACATTTGAAAACTGCCAATTGTAAATATTGTGTAGAATACAGAATTTGTAGGCAAAGGTCCTTTAAGCGGCAGGTCAACTGGGAAATTGCCTTGTTACTACAAGGAACACTAAACCATCACTGGTTAAATAATGCAGTAGATAGAAACATTTAGATTTGTCAAAGTACCTCTCAGGAAAAGTATTACATGTGCTTAAAGCCTTTTACAACCTGCCCGGAAGAGAAAGAACAAGACTCTTCTAAGCACATGCCAAAGAGACCACAGATGGACACTATACTACCTTCTAGGGAAGGTGGGGCTGTTTTCTGCAGAACTGCTGTTTTGTCGAGTGGGACATGGAGCCTTTCTCAGAGCTGAATGGCTCTGGACCATCAAGGAGCCACTGGGTGCTGCTCAAGCATCAAGGAACTCGAGCAGTCAGAAGCTCCTTCCCACCCGTCCTTCTGACTATGCCAATTTTCTTTCTAAATAGGGGTTTAAAATTTTAAAGACTTAAATGACCCCCCAAATTATTAGCCTACCTGAACTGTCTCCATGTCTCCTCACTTTCAGGTATACCTGTTAGTGCAAAGTGGGGACTGTCTGTATAAAAAGAGTAAATAGCAGCAGCCCAAGGGTCCAATGAGATGGCGGTGAGGGAAATCTCTTCTGTTAGCTCACTAAAGAAACCTTTCAATCTGTTTTCAGGGACAAAAGTTAGACTCATACATTATATTATCTGAGTTCTAGTGAGGTGCTATGGCATTGCATATTGTCTTATTGAAGGTATGAGAGCATGTTGCACTATTTTAGAACCTAGATACGAGGGGTTGCATTAGCATATTATATTCTTTGGAGTGGATCCGTTTGCAGAGCATCTTCAACAGGATATTGTACAGTTTTTTCTGTCATGTTATTTTCAGGCCTACCAGAGGCTTGCAGTTTCTCATCCAGGCTCTCAAACAGAACCTACAGGTGATACGCAGGAATTGAATGCATTCCTCCTCTCCCTCACCCACAATTGAAGCCTATTTCTTCTCTAGCGCTTCACAATGCCTGTAAAAGCCTGGATAATTGTTTGTTTGAATTCAATAAACTCTTCACAAATGTTAATGGGATTTTTCCAGCAGTCTGAGCCCCATCATGAAATTTGATTTCTTCTTCCACCCACCCCCTTGGTCCCACTATAAGCTGCTCATGCTCTATATTTGCATGAGACTCCAATTACAGCTTGAGTGTGTTCATGCTCCTGGGACTCCAACAGGTGTGTAATGGTGCTGTGCTGTGCAATGTCATCCAGGTAAATTCCCAACACATTTATGCAACTATGCCCCAACTACTCTATATTTGAAAAGTTTACACCCAAAAATAGTCCAAGGAGTTGTGTCTTCTTTAAAGGGAATAACATACAGAATGTTGTAGCTTATTTTTTCATTCTAAATTTTCATATTAAATGCACAGAACTATTCTGTTTCTATCCCCTGAACCAAGTAAAATACTATCTAATTTTGAGGAAAAGGGATGGGGTGGGGAATTGAGGCATTGGTTATGCTATATGTATTGAACCCCCTAAGTTCAATTACAGCAAGTCTTGTTAAACATTCTTATTTGCATTATCCTGCCTCCTTGGACACTGAATTTGTGAGTTATGTGAGATTTCATACATATATTCTACCTTAATTTAAGTTTTTCTTCTACTTTTATTGAGATATAATTGACATATAACACTGTTTAAGGTGTACTGCATAATGGTTTGACTTACATACATCATGGAATGATTACTGCAATAAGTTTAGTGAACACCTAACGTCTCATATAAATACAAAATTAGAGAAAAAGGAAAAAATATTTTTCCTTGGGATGAGAACTCTTAGGATTTACTCTCCTAACAACTTTCATATATAACATACCATTCTGCCTTAATCTTAAATTCTAGCCCAATTTATGACTCATCACCTCAAGTGAGGGAATGAATGATGACATCTGCTCCAACACTGAGTAATTTTTCCTCATGACTTAGCCTCCAAGTGGCCATAAATGTGTCTCTGGCATTAAGAACCACTCAAACGTGCGAATTCAACACATTTTTATTTGAAACTAACAAAAACCATAATTGGAGAGATGGTGCACTCTCCCACATTAGCAAAGGGTTGATCTACAGAAGTTGCCACCCCAACTTCTGTCATCAGTTTCTGCAGAAGACTACAGTATTCTAAAAATCAATTGGAATGATCCAAATGAGATAAATACCCCAGCTGCTTAACTGGAATATCCAACTGCAGCTTAGTAAGAGTTATTCCTAGTTAATTCTTTCACTTACACTTAGCAATTATTTATTGAGTTGATATGGTCTACTGGGGAAGAAATAAGAATGCACATCTGGAATTTTGAGTTCTGGTCCCAAACACTACATAGGAAACTATGTTAGCTTAGTCAATCAGTTAACATCTCTGAATCTACTTCATCATTTATAAAAGGACAGACTGTAGCTCACAGGGTAGTTGTGAATTTCAAATAAGACAATAGATTTGAAACTGCCACCAGTAAATTACCAAGCAATTATTATTTCTGTTGTTATCATAACAGTCTCAAGACACTGAAAGCCATGTAAAAAGTGTTAAAAGGTCAAGAGCTCTCAAAGCAGACTGCCTGGGGACAAACTCCAACTCTACACTTACTACCTATGGGAATACAGGCAAGGCACTTAATCTTACGTCTGTGAAATGGGACCAAGCAATACCTTATTTATAGGACTGTTACAAGGATTGAATGAAATAAAACCTATAGAGCCCTAGACAATTCCTAGAACATTCTATGAATGTTCATTTTAATGATTCCACCAGACTATTCAAGCAGAGACTCAAGAATGAGGCTATTAGACAGACAGATACATTCTATCTTGCCAGTTTCCATCAAGACTGGTAAAAGACAAGTAAAACTTTGGGAGAACTCTCAAATCTCCCTTTTTCCCACTTTAGTTACCCACTGCCCTATCTTTGTTGTGTTTTCTAAAATTCAAATGAGAGGGTTCAGTTCACTTCAGTCACTCAGTCGTGTCCGACTCTGCGACCCCATGAATCGCAGCACGCCAGGCCTCCCTGTCCATCACCAACTCCCGGAGTTTACTCAAACTCATGTCCATTGAGTCAGTAATGCCATCCAGCCATCTTATCTTCTGTCGTCCCCTTCTCCTCCTGCCCCCAATGAGAGGGTAGGGTGCATAAAATCTCTGATCTGAAAGGCTGTGATGCTACTGTACATACAGTCGGTCTCCACACCTATCAATTGAAATTTCCATCCAGTGGGTTAAATCCACAGATGTGAAGCCTGCTGATGTGGAGGGCCTATTGTATTCATCATATTACATCATTTTATATAAGGAATTTAAGCACCTAAAGGATGTTGGTACCTTCAGGGGAAGAAAGCAATCCCCTGTGGAGGCCAAAGGAGGGCTGTATATTCCTTGCAGGGGTTATATAAAGAAATAACATTGGTGCTTGGGAGCTTGCAATTCATTGCTCACAAGAAAAGTGAAACAACAAAATTAACTCAGTGTCAGAGTATCTACAACGCGCTATATGTTAAGTATTGGAATTTTAAAGATACTGAGGCATTCAGAGAAGGGAGAGATCAACCAAACCTATTTCAGACAGTTCATCTTCATCCCAGGGCCTTCACAAGGAGTCTAAGAACCAATAACATAGAGATTCTGGATGGAGGAGGTGATTAAGTCCAATAATAATAAGAGTTGGTGAAGATTACCCCACCCACATGCAGCCTAGCTTCGTCTGAATATGGACTGTAGTAACTTTCACTGTCAGAGAGAAGTGTGGCCATACAGGGCTAAAACAGGGCACTAAGGCATGCTACATGCTACACAACCGTTCATTAGAGGAATCTTAAGAGCACAGTAAGTTTCTTGAAAAACTCTTTTGTGAGATCTCTATATATTCAGTGTAAAGGTAAAGTGAAAGTGTTAGTCACTCAGTGGTGTCGGACTCTTTGAGACCCCATGCACTGTAACCCACCAGGCTCCTCTATCCATAGGGTTTTCCAGGCAAGAATAGTGGAGTGGGTAGCCATTCCCTTCTCCAGGGGATTTTCCCTATGCAGGGATCAAACCCAGGTCTCCTGCATTGCAGGCAGATTCTTTACTGTCTGAGCTACCAGGATATGTGCTCATAAAGGGGACCTTCACTACGTGGCTTTAATACTTTGGATGTTGGACTCTTAGGGAGCCATTACATTTACAAAATTCACATGTTGAATCTTTGTAATGATATTGCAAGTTCTAAAGGAGGATTTTTTTTTAAGCCCATCTCTGTTAATTGGACTTTTACATGTCTCTGGATCACTTACAAGTTCACACACTAATTCTGAATGTGTGACAGTAAAGAGTATAGTTTGGCATGAAGAAATGTTGTAGCCAGCATCTTGAGATACACTAAAAATCACCTCTGTTTCTCGAATGCTTTTCACCTAATAGTAAAGAGAGGAAACATCTGCCTAGTTTGAGTATACAAGTCTCTTGAGGAAGTATCATCATCTTAGAGACCCTCCCCTTTGTCCCCCTCTGTCTTGCTGGCTTTGTTTAGAGAGTACTGTCATTTGGGAAGGACCCCTAGGTTCATGTATTCATGTGTGATCCCACTGTAGTGGCCCTGTACATAGGTGAATTTCTGCATGAGCTCCATGGATACCTCAGCTGTGAAGAGAGCACTTTTCAAAAGGAATGTTTGAAACGCGATTTTGTTGCATCTTCTTGATGACCTATTCCTTTCACTGAATTTGCTTGTCAGTTCCATAACAAAAATGAAACAGAAAATTCTTGGCACCCAATTACAACAAAAAAATATATTAAAATTTGAAGAGATCTGAAAAATATTGGTTTCCCCTTGTGGCACAAACCTCTAGCTATTCATCTATCAAAATCCTTTCTTTGCTTTGAGCACATAGCTAGACTGTGATTCCCAACATCCCTTTTCATTAGGTATGATCACAGGCCTAAGGTTTCCCTATGAGAATCAGAAAGCAGCAGAAATGATATCAGGCACCAGGCTTGACCTATAAAAACCCCTTACGTTTGATTCTCCATCCTCTTCTCTTCCAGTTGACTAGTAAATTGATCTCCAGGTGGGAGAAGGCAATGGCACCCCACTCCAGTACTCTTGCCTGGAAAATCCCATGGACAGAGGAGCCTGGTAGGCTGCAATCCATGGGGTCGCGAAGAGTCGGACACGACTGAGCGACTTCACTTTCACTTTTCACTGTCATGCACTGGAGAAGGAAATGGCAACCCACTCCAGTGTTCTTGCCTGGAGAATCCCAGGGACGGGGGAGCCTGGTGGGCTGCCGTCTGTGGGGTCGCACAGAGTTGGACACAACTGAAGTGACTTAGCAGCAGTAGCAACATGGCCAACCATCCCATTTTGCCATAAGTTTTCCAGTTTTAGCAATGAAATTCTCCCATCCCAGGAAACTTTTTAGTCCCAGGCAAACTGAGATGGTTGGTCAGCTTATCTCAATGTGACCTTAGAAGTTATATGTTAACTTCAGAGAGTAGAACCACTATCAAGCTGGACCCACAAGCAGCCACATGGAGGAAAGCTGCCCTGCTACAAGCAAGACTTCAGCAAAAAAAAAATAACAATCTTCTATTTTATTGTGCCATTATATGTTTTGATTTTTTTACAGTAACATGGCCTACTCTAATAAATGCCAAAAGGAGAAAGCAGTGCCATGTCTAAGTAAAACAGCAAGAAAAAAATCATAGGGGGACTTCCCTGGCAGTCTAGTTAAGACTCCAAGTTTCTAATGCAGGAGGCATGGGTTTGATCCCTGACTGGGGAACTAAGGTCCCACGTGCCATTCAATGCAGACAAAAAATAAAATAAAAAATTTTAAAAGCTAAAAATAAATGGTAGGGATAAATAGGTGAGGGAGATTAAGAGGTAAAAACTTCTAGTTGTGAAATAAATAACACAACCATGAAATATATAGTGTGGAGAGTATAGTCAATACAAAATATCTTTGTATGGTAACTAGACTCATTGCGGTGATCATTTTGAAATGTATAGACATACCAAATTACCATGTTATATAACCATGTTATATATGGTTTGTAGGTCAGTTATACTTCAAAAACAAAGTTATAGAAAAAGAGATCAGCTAGGTGATTACCAGAGGGTAGAGGTGTTGGGAGGGGGAACTGGTTGAAGGCAGTCCAAAGGTACAAACTGCCTGATGTCAGATAAATAAGTACTAGGTATATAATGTACAACATGATAAATATAATTAACAGTGTGTGTGTGTGTGCTCGGTTGTGTTTGACTCTTTGTGACTCCATGGAGTGCAGCCCGCCAAGTTCCTCTGTCCATGGGATTATCCCAGCAAGAATACTGGACCGAGTTGCCATTTCCTCCTCCAGGGGATCTTCCCGACCCAGGGATCAGACCCAAGTTTCCTATAGTTTCTGCACTACAGGTGGATTCTTTACCATTGAGCCACCTAGGAAGTCAATAATTAACAGTGCAGTATGCCACTCATATATATATATATATAGAGAGAGAGAGAGAGAGAGAGAGAGAGCGTCCCTTGGACCTCAAGGAGACCAAACCAGTCAATCCTAAAGGAAGTCAACCTTGACTATTCATCGGAAGGACTGATACTGAAGCTGAAGCTCCAATACTTTGGCCACTTGATGTGAAGAACTGACTCACTGGAAAAGACCTTGATGCTGGGAAAAATTGAGGGCAGGAATAGAAGCGGGCAAGGATGAGATGTTGGATGGCATCACCAATTCAATGAACATGGGTTTGAGCAAACTCCAGGAGACAGTGGAGGACAGGGAACCCTGGCATGCTGCAGTCCATGGAGTCCCAAAGAGTCAGATACAACTGAGAGACTGAACAACAACAACAGTTACCTTGAACTTAACATACCCTGGATGAATTTGTGATCTACTCCCACAACCCTCCTCCATGTGCTGTCTTCCCCATTTTAGCTGATGGTAACTTCATCCTTTGATTTTTACCACTAGGATTTTATTTTATAATATTGAGTTGGCCAGAAAGTTCATTTGGATTTTTCCATAAGATATTATAGACAAACCCAAACGAACTTTTTAACCAACCCAGTATTTCCCCACTCAGTTATGAGTTATCAGCGGGTCTCTTGCTGTTCCTTGAATTTGCCAACAAGTTCCCACTCTTCCTTGGGCCTTTGCGCAAGCTGCTCTCTGCCTGTGGATATCCCCCAGGTAAGGAAGGCATAGTTAATACCTTACTTCCTTCCAATCTTTGATCAACTGTCATCTTTTCAAATGAGGCCTCCTACAACTACTCTATTAACATTGCAACTCCCAGCATTCTGAATCCAGTTACTTTGCTCTAGTTTTTCAGTATCACTCACCATGTTTTAACATGCCATATCAATCACTTGTGTGTTATGACCATTTTTTATTGCCTATCTTCCACAATGAGAATGTAAGCTTCATAAAGGCAAAAACTTTGTTTGTATTATTGACTGGGATACCACAAGTCTCTAAAACACTTGCTGAGTTGTTATCAACACCACGTTTTATTTGTTAAATAACCTATTTACTGAACACCTACTGTATGCCAGATGTTCTGCTAGACCTTTAGGCTACAACCTGAACAGCAGACATGGGCCCTGCTCTCCTGCAGCTCACAAACTAGTTGTCATCGTTAAAAGGACGACTCCACAGACTCAGCTCAGATGGTTGGTATTACAGAAACGGGAAAAAGGATATATAACCAACTCTAGTAGGGTGAAACGTAGGAGCATACAACAGAGAGAGGTTTTCAAAGGGCCAGCCTTTCAGAATAGCCTGTGGAAAACCTGGAGTAATTATGCAGAGAGATGCAGAGAGGATCCTCCACCCCAAACAACAAAATAAATTCAGTTTCCACCCCATAATATGGACAAGAGTCCTGCGAAGGGAAGGTTCTACACAAAATCAGCAGGCCACAGACTCCTGTTTAAAAAAGAATTGAGCTTAGATGAAGCATAGAGGATTTTCTCTAAACATTTTCAAATTTTGGAGTATGTTGGGGAGACAAGTATTCAGGAGAGGAATGCACTGCAGAGCACAGTAATTTCCATGCAGCACTGAACTTGGAGGGTTCAGAGGTCAGAGCTCTTGAGAAGAGCTAGGAAGATGGAACCCTAAATGTGAAAGCTGACACAGTGCAGATCCCTTCCAGCCTCTGCCCCATGAGCTCAGGAGTGGAACTGCGGCTGTAGAAGGACTGAAGTGTTTTGTAGACTGAGGTTGACCGCAAATCTCCAGCACCTATAAGACGTCATCACTTTTATTGTTGGATGTGTGTATTGCATATCATTTCTATAAATTACAAGTCATAATATAAGCTTTCAGAAAGAATGCTGGTGTTTTCTCTCAGATACTGCCAGGAGACCCATGAAAGAAGGCTCTGCTATCTGGCATGATATGAATTATGAAAAGTTACTTGAACAAATGTACTGACCAAAGTGTTACACAACCCCAAATGCAAGACACAGACACAGGCCTGCAGCCAGGAGTTCTGAAAGTCCCTGGAGAGACAGGAAAATGTGCCCTTCCTTCTGCACCCAGATCCCCAGAAAAGAGGCCACCCAACGGACAACCTTAGTTATGGTCAGCACAGAAAGTGAAAAAGTGCAGAACTGACACAGTACTTCTCCTTGAGACAAGGAATATAACGCTGTAGGTCTCAAAGGAAAGGAATCCTTCAGTTCTGGTTTGCTTCCATCACTTCTGTCATAAAAACACAGACTTTTCAGACTGTAAAGGGTAATAGGGACAATATATTTTTAAGAGAAAAATCATACTACAAAGCAGGTTTTGCATTACTTCCCAAAGTTTAAAATGGAAACATATGAACATGCATGTGTTTACATGTGCATGTGTGTGAATGCATACACATGTGTGTGTGTGTGCATACACGTGTGCCAAGGTAATAGTCGAAGGAAGGCTGGAAAGACATAACCCAAGATGTTAAAACCAATCATCATGAGGTATTGAGACTAGGAGGGATTTTTTTTTTCATATATTTCACAATCTACTACAACATGTATTACTTTTCTAATCAGAAAGCCACACACAATGAACAGATTAAAGGGAGAGATTTGTTGCCAAAACTGGATGAGGACAGATAGAGGAAACGGCCGCAAAGAATGAGCTGAGGTTTCCTGCTCTGCACATCGGATCCTAGGGCACTGAAGGAACACGCAGATGGGGTCACACAGTCAGGGTCAGCGGTCCCAGAGGAACTGTAGAAAGCAGGCGTGGTTCCAGAAGACTGCAATTTACAAATGTTGTCCAGATTTTCAAAAGATGGGGATGGGGTGAATTTCTCAGTCTCAATCCTGAGGCATATGACATCAATCCTCGCATAAATTCAAGGAAAGGTTATTAAACAGATGGCTTCTGAGCTCTTAGCACGAGAAGTTGTAGGCACCCTGGAAACACATCATGACAAACTAACCTTTATTCTTGTTTTGGTTGGGCTAAGATTTGCAAGGGAGAGGGGCCGAGGCACCTGAGAGTCTTTACTGACATCTGCTAACACTAAGAGCCTTCTCTGCTGGTGAAATCAGGCAAACGAGGAGAGACAAGAGCAGGCACGCCCTCCAGGATGAAAGAGGCATTTGGAAAACTAACTACATGTCTAAGATGGGAGGGAAAGGGAGAAGCAGGTCCCTCTGCAAGAACACTTCCCGAGAAGCTCAGGAGACCACTTCTCATCACTCAGATGTCACCTCTTCAGGGTCCCCTCAGCCACCCAAATCAAAGTCGCTCCCCTCTAACCTCTCACTGGTCACTCTGTCAGTTTGTTTTTCCTTCAGAGAATTCCTCCCTCTCTGAAATGATCCTATTTATCAGTCACATGTCTTCTATCTCTTTTCAGTAGAATGTAAGTCTGCATAAGCAAGAATGATGTCTATTTTGTTCAGAGCTCAATGCCCAAGGCCTGGCACATAGTACAATTCGACAAATAATGTGTTCAGTAAATGCAATCTGCTCCTACTCTGCATTCTATCCCTGGAAACATCCACAAAATTTCCTTACTTCAGACAACCATCATCTCCTTCCCCTCATCTGTGAACACTAGGGCCTCTGAAGGGGCCTCTCTGCCTCCAGCATCACTACATTTAATCCCTTCTCCTCACTGTCCCATGGTTTGCTCTGATGAGAAGCAAAGATATTTGGCAAAATTCCTCTCCCACCAATAATGAGAAGCACCAGGCATGAGGCAGAAAAGCAGTGAGGACATTTTATTGATTATTACAGATAAGGACTTTGGACTCAGACTATAACATGCAACATCTTACCCTGGACAGGACAGTTGATTATGTGTGGTTAACGTAGCCCAGTGTAGGAAGGCTTTCACCATTTCAGCAGCCAGACAAGTCCCTCCTTCTTCACAGAGAAGAGCCAATTAGCAGGTTGCACATGGATCAAAGCTCCTCTCTTGACACTTCCCCCCAGAAGGTAGTAGAGGTTCCCTCTCCCAGGACTAACACAGCAATGGAGATGAGACAGGTAGCCCCAGGAAATGAGAATTCTCCTGGTTCCTATGGAGCCAAGTTCTCTAGGGCTTAAGCTCAGCCTTCATATTGGGCCTCATAACTTCAGTTTTATGATTCTTTAGGCCAGAAAGGAAGCCTCCTGGCAGTTATTAAAGGGATAGACTTGGGGACCAGGCTACCTGGCTTCAAAGCACAGCTTTACTGTCCACTCTCCATGCCACTTTGGGCATGATGGTTTATCTCTCTGTGCTCCAGTTTCCTCAGCTATAAAATGGGGGTAGGATAGGATCTAACTCACAGGCTTTCTGCAAAAAAAGAATATGAGTTAATAAATGTAATGTGCTCTGAACCATGCATACATATATTAAAGCACTATATAAAGCTTTTGCCATTGTTATAAATCTGAAAGCGCCTAATATTTCAGGGTCAACCATCATAAGGTCTTTGGTGTGTATTGAGCATTTTTATTAATCACTAAGCTCAGCATTAAATTCTAGCTCCCACATTAGAAGAAGAACAGGGGCAGGTAGGTACCACATCAAAGGGTAAGAAAGAGCAACTAGGTTCACATTCTGCTTCTATCACATTTTACCTGTGAGACTTCAGTCATGGCATTAGGGCTGCCCATACTTTGATCATAACTTATATTAAACTTTTTAAAAAAGATAACCGCTCAGATCTTTTTATGGCATTATTATAGATCTAGAAGAGCATGCATGAAAGGTGTTTTATAAAGAAAAAAAGTACTATTATTAATAAATGAGGTCTTCTTACTGTCACCACAACTTATGAAATAAGCCCATTGCCAACAAAGAGGAAATACAATTATTTAAAGAATGGAGCAACCTCACGGGTCCTCCAGGTTCTGAAACTAACTGGCTATGTGATCTTAATAAATCTCTATGGGCTTCAGTTTCCTCATCTATAAAATAAAGTGAAAAATTACAAATGTCCCTTCTGACCTTTCTCTTACAGGAGAATTGCAAAGCAGGAACTTTTGAGATATAGGTTTTGCATGTGGCAAAGCACCCTTAGACAATATTCACATTATTAATTTAGTTATTAATAACCTACATGTTAGTATATGATTTTTTCCACTAATGAAAACATCTAAAAATGTCTTCATCAAATACAGGTGCACAGACACTGAGTTATTGTTGAGCAAGAATACTTTAATTCAAAGCATTATCACATAGTAAGAAAAGTAGGGTTTTGCAAGTTTGTCAAACAAAATAATCAGGACTATAATGTATATAATGCTAAAGTACTGCTAATGTGCAATTCATTCGTTCCTTAAACATTTTCAAGTGCCTACAATTTTTTGGATCCTATGAAAAACAACAAATGAGATGGCAAAGGTCCTGGTCTCACCACACTGATTCTAAGAGTAAATGTGCATACAGATAGATAACCACGATGATAACAAGTACAAAAAAGTTGATAAATGGAAAGGTATGCTAAGAAGTCATTTCTAGCAAGAGACATGCCGTCTAACACAGGTGGTCAGGAAAGATGTCTTCAAAGGGATGACGTTAAACTAAAATCCAAAAGATAAGAATGATAGACCTTGTGAAGAGATGGAGACAAGTGTGTTAGGCAGAAAAAATAACAAGTACCAAGAGTGGAGGATAGGACAGAGTTTGGAATGTCTGAGTAACTGAATGCATGGGAACTTGCGCAAAGCAATATGAATGTGGGGAAAAGAAGGGAGTCAAGATGATGAGACTGGATTGGATAGGGCTTTGTGAGCCATGTTATTCTAAGATGAATGAAGAATATGGGCTTCACAAGTACATGCCATCGGTCAACTTCTTACGAATATTCATGTAGGCCATGACAATTCTTCTAGTGTTCTTATTAACCACCTTTGGATTGTCTGGGGGTTTTTGTTTTTGGTTCTGCAACTTGCTAATGAGCTCCATCCACTTTCTGGATGAATGTGTGGTACCTTGCTGCTACTGCTGCTGCTAAGTCGCTTCAGTCGTGTCCGACTCTGCGACCCCATAGACAGCAGCCCACCAGGCTCCCCCGTCCCTAGGATTCTCCAGGCAAGAACACTGGAGTGGGTTGCCATTTCCTTCTCCAATGCATGAGAGTGAAAAGTGAAAGTGAAGTCGCTCAGTTGCGTCCGACTCTTAGCGACCCCATAGACTGCAGCCCACCAGGCTCCTCCGTCCATGGGATTTTCCAGGCAAGAGTGCTGGAGTGGGGTGCCATTGCCTTCTCCATGTGGTACCTTAAATTACTTCAAAATACATCACTTATCCAAGAAGTCATGTCTAATTTGGGTGACAGCTTTTGGATCTAAAGATGATCCAACCCTTCCCTAGATGGTCTTATGACTAAATAATCACAGAGAGTCCCAATGTCTTTCATGAATGCCCAATTGTAAACAGGGAGAGACACAAGATCAATGAATTAAAGTTGTGGAAAGGCAGATTTCAATTCAACATTGGCTTTCTAAAAGTTGAGTTTCACCAAATTGGACTACAGAAGGAGTCTACACACTTGTCTGTTAAGGTACAGATAGTATGCTTTTTAGCTCATACAATTAGTGTCCTAACTATTGAATTCTACGCCTATAGCACAAACGCAGCCATAGGTAATACATAAACAAATGAGCACGGCTGTGAGCCAATAAAACTTCATTTACAAAAGAAAGATGGTAGGCTGGACTTTGCCTACAGAATATAGTTTGCCAACCCCTAGAATAGCCCAGAGAAGGTGAAATGGCTGCTCACCAACGTCATCTAGCCCACAGCCATGTTTTATTAGGCCCAAACTGTGTTTTAAAAATAGAAAACAAAAAAAGAGTATTTTACCAAAAAAAATCCAGATTCCTAGCTGTTCTTTAGAAAGTAGAAGATTAGTAACACAGAGTCCACATTCCTACATGTCAACAGTGTCAGCAGTTGTCTGGAACTGGGTAGGGGCTGCCTGATTTGGAAGGAACCATGGACTCTCCAGGTCACCGCAGACCCCTCCACAGGCCTCTCGCCTTCCTGACTTTGGGGTTTAATATCACTTGCCACTTAGCATCATGCTCACCCATTTTTTTCCCCTGATAGTAGAGAATTATTTCTCTGAACCTGCATCTATATCAATGTAGGAAAATAAAAGACAGATTGAAAATGCCACATTACAAGAAAAATGAGAAAAGGCATATGGGTTTAATATGCATACAAAGGATGCTGTGTTGAAAGAACCATTGTTTCTATGCTCCTTTTTTTTTCAGTTTTGAACTTAAAATATTTACATATTTACATATTTATATCATGTTACGTCCTTATGACATAGTTCAGTAACCACAAAAACAGTTTGGATCTACTTACGCATTTGATTTTCTTTTTCTGGACCATCTGTTACCTTACTAGTTCCATAGGAGTTGAGCTTAGAATAGACCAGTATATAGGCAAAGGGTTCCCCATCCCAGAAGACTGAAAGTTGGTGAGTCGCTCAATTGGAAATATTTGCATTGTGGATCCTACTTTGGACTAGAGACTGTGTTTGACAATCTCTAAAGCTTTGATTCTAAAACCTTGACAGTCTGAATCCCAACCATGGCGGGGTAACTCAAGTCACAGTGCGGTCATTCTCACCAAATGGCCAAATAGGAGTGCATCCACTTCATAAATATAGACACAGGTAGCAACTTGCCTGGAAAATCCCATGGGTGGAGGAACCTGGTGGGCTGCAGTCCATGGGGTCGCTATGAGTCCAACACGACTGAGCGACTTCACTTTGACTTTTCACTTTCATGCATTGGAGAAGGAAATGGCAACCCACTCCAGTGTTCTTGCCTGGAGAATCCCAGGGATGGGGGAGCCTGGTGGGCTGCCGTCTATGGGGTCGCACAGAGTCGGACACGACTGAAGTGACTTAGCAGCAGCAGCAGCAACTTCACGAACAAAGATCAAAGTGAAAGACATGTGAATAATCTAGTTGATTGAGGAAGAAAACCAAAATAACAATTTAGCCATAAAGCAGCTGGTGACTGCAGAGCAAGCTGAGATAATCCCATGGATCCACACAGAGTGAGTCTTCCCATCTCTGTCTTCTGAGAAGGATCAGATAATACATGCTTCCCTCCCCACTGGACTCCCAGCCTCTGAAGTCAGTTTGCATCCCAATTAGTTGCTTGGCTACAGGGTCATCCAGTTTTACTCTCTAGCCTTTCTTTTTCATTTGTGCAGAACTAACCCCTTCTAAAAGGAAACTCCCAGCATTCCCAGTAATTCCATGTCTAGGACTCAGAGCTTTCACTGCCAGGACTGGGGCTTGATCCCTGGTCAGGGAACTAATACCCCATAAGCTACACAGCTCAGCTCCAATAAATAAATGAATAAACAGGCATATTAAAAAATGGAAACAAAGGAAAAAGATGGGGCACATACACAAACCCAATCAAATAACTCTTCAGCTTAAAGGACACCCAAGTAAGCGAAAAATTTCCAACAGTGATGGTGACTAAAGCAATTTAGCCTCAAACACAATGATTATAAGTGTGTAATAAAGACACTGAGAGTGACTGGAAACAAATACACAAAAATGTAAGTTGTGGGAGACTAAAAAACTATGGGAGCATAACACTGCTCTTAAATTCCTTGTAATTTTACAGTATTCTTATAATAAGAAAATAAAAGTGTAAGACATGGCATAAAGAAAAAATCATTTGCAAGTAAGGAGTAAAATCTAGTGTGACTCTTGAATAAAGGTGATACCTTCTAATCATTTAAAAAACAAACTGGTAAGCTTTTGTTGCTAGTTAGAAAAATGAAGACAGTAGATAAAGCTACTGGAGAAGTTAAGAATGTCGGATAAGGAAGCTTTTGGACAAGGCTTGTCACATGTCAGCGAGATTCTGTGCTCTAGAATATGATGAAGGAATTCCAGTTCACCTTTTGCTTGTCCAAAGAAGTCACTTAAAATAACTAAATTGCATGTCATTAAAGTAAGCATTCTCCAGGTGACTCTCACAGGACTAGAAAAATCTAAACCTTTGTCCTTCCTTGTTACAGCTCAAGTCTTAACATTACTCCTTACCGCTCATAACTACATGGATGGCCCCAACAATATGACAAAAATAATTTCCTTTTCCCATTTTGTTTCAGATCACTGCTCACTCGTTAAGTCTTTCTGACTTAGAATCACAGAAAATTTACAACATACATGTAAACAAAATTGTCTAGACAACCTTACTCATTTAACAGACAAGATAGATTGAAGGTAAGTGAAACATCAAACACACCCCTAGCACCCATGTCAGGAGGCTGACCTGTGTCTACACAATTTCTGATGGAGCTCAGATATGTCATAACTGCTTTATGATGACAATGACGATGATAATCACAAACCATAGCACCTGGAATGCAGCATCTATTTTTATGCAGCAGAGAAGTGTTTTCTTATTTTGTGTTCTCATAACCTTTAGATAAAATACTAACATGTATATTGACATTTTTAGTTAATAGTAATTTTTCATATAATACATGAACTCCCACGGAACATGGTCAAGTTCTTTGGCATTTTCCAAATGGCTTAGACATACCTTACAATAAACACAAAACCCTTGAAGAAGGCCTTTACCTGGGCTGAGAGAGCATTTTATCCCAAACCCCATCGAAGAGCACCTACCATGAGTGAGTGACACAAATAGTACATTCATCACATTATAAAAATTGTTCCTGTGGATACATTAGCCAAGGGGAACACATCCAAATTAAATGGTCACGCATACCTGGAAATTAATTTCTCATGCATGGTTTTTCATTTGGAGACCCATCAGTCAACTGTCCTCAGTGAATGTCTTAGGGTGCTTGTGTCACGATTACCCAGTAAACCGCAGGAGAGATCACAGAAACCTCACTTTTAACACAATGAGCTTCTTCGGCCCTCTACTCCTCACCCACACACCCTTCCTTGTTATTTGCCGCATTTTACACGTGTATTTTATTTCATGCTTTTATTAATCCAAGTCTTCCCTGCCCCCAACTCAGCAGTAACAGAAGAAGCTGTAGCAAATCAGTGAGCTCTAAGCTGAGAAGCAGGGCCAGCCCCGTGTACCCTTTCGACCCACTGGGCACCGGCTTGCTGAGCGTAACCTGGGGTCTTCAAACACTTTCTAGACCCGCCCTAAAGTAGAAATGAGAACTGCTTTATGTCTCAAGTTAATGCTTTAAAACAGAAGACTGGTTGGTGCTGTTTACGTTGGGGAAGAAAGGGTGAAAGATAGTAATCCTGGACCAAGAATTTCTAAGAGAAAGAAAGCAGTGTAGGAGTTCTGTTTTCACTTTGAAATTACAGAATTGAGAAGGGAAGAGAGGAGAGTCAGAGGGTGGGTGCTGGGTGTCTAGGAGGCAGCAGACACACAGAGTTTTGTGTATTTGTCCTTTAGGCTCAGTTACGCACACCTCACCATGGCTAAACTAAAAGGCCTGTGTTGCAGTGGAAGGACTGGCAGTTGGGTATGTGTGGAACAGCAGCGCTCGGGAACCAAACCCTGAGGGCCAGCCCTGCTCTGAGGCAGCTGTCAGCACACATGGCGCATGGCTCTTTTATCCCAGCAGCATTCTGAGCAGCTTGCAGGGGAGACAACCCCACCTTGCGACAGCAGGATACCCATGATGTTTCCCAGTGGGAGGAGGCTGACTCGTAGGAGGAGAAAATACAGAGAAAGAATCCAGGAATTCTCAAGTCAGTGCCAGAATGATAACTCGCATTTTCCTCATGGGACTTGCATCTCGCATGGCTTGCAGGTTTCAGTTCAGTTCAGTTGCTTAGTCACGTCCAACTCTTTATGACCCCATGGACTGCAGCACGCCAGGCCTCCCTGTCCTTCACCAACTCCCGGGGTTTACTCAAACTCATGTCCATTGAGTCCGTGATGACATCCAACCATCTCATCCTCTGTCATCCCCTTCTCTTCCTGCCTTCAAACTTTCCCAGCACCAGGGTCTTTTCCAATGAGTCAGTTCTTTGCATCAGGTGGCCAAAGTATTGGAGCTTTTGCTTCAACATCAGTCCTTTCAATGAATATTCAGACTGATTTCCTTTAGGATGGACTGGTTGGATCTCCCTGCAGGTTTAACACCCTAGAATTTCTGCCCCATTGAGACCACACAGGTGACAGGCCAAGCCTTGAGGTCTTCAGTCCCACTTGTCCACCTAATTCTCTCTGAGCCGAAGTTTCCACTTCTGTAGGACAAAATTAAGGGTGTCTAGCCCTTTTTGCTGGATGGAACTGCCAACTTGATTTGAAAGCAAATGAGCTTGTGATGATATCTTTACCCCACACAGGGTAGACAAGCAATAGATACCTACTGACCCAAAGGGACACTATGGATGGTACCTCAGATATTACTATGAGGACCTGAGAGGGCAGGCCGACATCAAGAGCTTCCCAGGCCAATACCACGTCCCCAGCACATCTCAACATGATTCAGTAGGGGGGAAATGTCACATAATAAGCGCAGTTAAGTATCCCACAGTATTAAAGGGACACACATAAAAATCAAGCCCATTTCTAGATAATACAGAGAAGCAATACTGCTGTACAGAAGCTTATATGAGTTTGTAGTCTGAGATTCATATTTATACTTCTTCATATTAACTCTCTCTACACACACATCCATACACACACAGAGATTAGTTTTTACCTGTTTAATTTACACTTCATCTCTAATATTATCTTTTGATTATTATATGGGAATGTTAATCACTTTAATCCTTTAGTGACTTTTGGCTTTTCCCCTTCTATGATCTCGGTAGATATTTTAGGAACTCTCTTACTTATTATCTGTTTCTTCACAAGTCAGGAGAATCACTTTTCATGGAGCTCATAAAGCATACATGATTAACAAATACAGCCCTTCCTAGATGGCACCAAGAAGCAGCTGGGGCCCCAGGCTCGCAGCACTCAGGAGGGAGCTGCTGTTTACATGCATCAACCTGAATGTCAGGAAAATTCTTTTGATTGACTTGAAGTGGCAGCTTCCCTTTAGTAAGTACAGCCTAACACCTGTCTTCTTCAATCATGCGTGATTGTGTGCAGTTTTTTAAAATACTTATTGCCAGTCCAATCTTCAAATACTGTTATTTCCCTACTCAATTTTAATCAGTCAACCTACAAACATTCACCAGGTTCACAGTCAACAATCAAAGAGCCCTAAGTTCAAACCCCAGCCTTGCTACTTGCCACGCTATCCTGGTGAAAATGATTTCTCCCCTAACCTGTAAAATGATAACACTGTTGTAAAATTATAATACTTCTCTCATAGATATTTTTGTAAGGATTAGAAGTAAAGACTGTAAAGTGCCTATCACAGTGCATAACACATAGGACGTATTTAATCAATGGGAATTAGTATTTTGTAATATTTACAACTTTTCAAATTTTATATTCACAAATTTAAGTATCTGTTTATAAATACATATTTGTATAAATATAAATAAACTAAATGGAAATCCCATGGACAGAAGAGCCTGGTTCACTACCATCCATGGGGTCACAAAGAGTCACATACAACTTGGTGACTAAACAGCAAACAACATTTAAATATAACTATATTTTTATATTTTATAAATTTCATGATTTATAATATTTATAGTAATTATTATTATTTTCTAGGTGCTAGAGAAAATTTAAATACAAAATAGACATAACTCCTTCCTTTCAGTGGAAAAATACTTTATACATGTGAAGAAACAATCTATGAAGTAATATATGCTGTATTTCAAACATCACATACTTACAGATTTAAGAGACAAGAGGGAGCCCTTTTTTATGGGAGTGAAGAGAAAACATTTAGAATACTTACAGCTTGGTTCTCAATCATGTAGCCAATAAGTGTGGGCATCCCTCTGTAGGTTATATATCCCATGACAAAGAATTCAAAGATGTAGATGACTCAAGGTTTCAGTGCCCAGAAGTGTTTCTAAAAACCAGAAGGCTGCTAATTCGGTACACCTATGACTACTTTGGAGAAGGCAATGGCACCCCACTCCAGTATTTTGCCTAGAAAATCCCATGGACGGAGGAGCCTGGTAGGCTGCAGTCCATGGGGTCACTAGAGTCGGACACGACTGAGCGACTTCACTTTCACTTTTCACGCGTTGGAGAAGGAAATGGCAACCCACTCCAGTGGTCTTGCCTGGAGAATCCCAGGGACGGGGGAGCCTGGTGGGCTGCCGTCTATGGGGTCGCACAGAGTCGGACATGACTGAAGCGACTTAGCAGCAGCAGCATGACTACTTCAGGACTGAAAAGTGCTCTTTACCATGGCCACATAAAAAACTGACTGGTCAAAACCCTCCCTCCAGGAGGTAATTCCTTTCTACTCCAGTATACTCTGGACTTTCTGACTCACTTCTAACAAAAGTATGGAAAGGAAAAAATAAGCATCTTTAGAGTGAAGAAACACAGCAGACACCACCTTAACCAAGAGATCAGGGTCAACCTGGCCAGTGAGAATCCATGTACACATCATGTACTCTAGAAATGACGAAATGAGAAGAGAACTGAGGTATTCACCTCTGTGGTGTTCTTCCAGAAAAGCCAAAACCCCAGCCTCATAGTGAGAAAACAACAGACAAACCAACTGAAATATATTCTACAAACCACCGGGCATATGCTCTTCAAAAGCCTCAAGGTCATGAACAGAAGGAAAAGACTGAGAAATGGTCACAGGCTAGAGAAGATGAACATGCTGACTACAAGCAATATGGCATCCTGGATTAGATCCTGGAACAGAAAAAAGGGACATCAGTGATAAACTGGTAAAAGCTGAACACAGTGAAAAGTTTGGATAAAGGTATTGCCACCAGTGAAGCCCAATGGCATTGTACCATGTTAAATTCACATGTAAGATTTTAACTTTTGGGGAAGCTATGTAAAGAAATATTGGATCTCTATAAACTATTTCTGTAGATCTTTTGTAAATCTAGGTATTATTTCAAAATAGGATTTAAAATCAAGCAAGCAATCAATAAATCCTCAATAGATTAGAAGAATGACATTCATTCTTATGAGACATCAATGAAGCATGGTCTAATTTTCTGCAGAATAATGCAAATGAATTAGTAATTTCCACCACAAAGAGACTCTCTCTATAGATACACTTCAGTTTGGTTCAGTCGCTCAGTCGTGTCCAACTCTTTGCGACTCCATGGACTGTAGCTCTCCCGACTTCCCTGTCCATCACCATACCAGAGCTTGCTCAAACTCATGTCCATTGATTCGGTGATGCCATCCAACCATCTCATTCTCTGTCATCTCCTTTTTCTCCTGCCTTCAATTTTTCCCAGTATCAGTCTTTTCCAATAGATCAGTTCTTCACATCATGTGGCCAAAGTATTGGAGTTTCAGCTTCAGTATCTGCCTTTCAACGAATATTCAGGACTGATTTTCTTTAGGATTCACTGATTTGATCTCCTTGCAGTCCAAGGGACTCTCAAGAGTCTTCTCCAACACCACAGTTCAAAATCATCAATTATTCGGCACTCGGCATTTTTATAGTCCAACTCTCACATCCATACATGACTACTGGAAAAATCACAGCTTTGACTAGATGGACCTTTGTCAGCAAAGTAATGTCTCTGCTTTTTAATATGTTGTCTAGGTTGGTCATAGCTTTTCTTCCAGGAGCAAGTGGCTTTAATTTCATGGCTGCAGTCACCATCTGCAGCGATTTTGGAATCCAAGGGAAAAAAGTCTCTCACCATTTCCATGGTTTCCCCATCTATTTGCTATGAAATGATGGGACTGGATGCCATGATCTCTGTTTTTTGAATGTTGAGTTTTAAGCCAGCTTTTTCACTTTCCTTTTTCACTTTCATCATGAGGCTCTTCAGTTCCTTTTTACTTTCTGCCATAAGGGTGGTGTTATCTGCATATCTGAACTTATTGATATTTCTCCCAGTAATCTTGATTCCAGTCTGTGCTTCATCCAGCCCAGCATTTTGCATGATGTATTCTGCATATAAGTTAAATAAGTAGGGTGAAAATATACAGCCTTGACACACTCCTTTCCCAATTTGGAACCAGTCTGTTGTTCAATGTATGGGTCTAAATGTTGCCTCTTGACCTGCATACAGATTTCTCAGGAGGCAGGCAAGGCAGTCTAGTATTCCCATCTCTTGAAGAATTTTCCACAGATTGTTGTGACCCACACAGTCAAAGGCTTTGGCATAGTCAATAAAGTAAAAGTTAGATGTTTTTCTGGAATTTTCTTGCTTTTTCTATGATCCAGCAGATGTTGGCAATTTGACCTCTGATTCCTCTGCCTTTTCTAAATCCAGCTTGAACATCTGGAAGATCACAGTTCATGTACTGTTGAAGCCTGGCTTGGAGAATTTTGAGCATTACTTTACTAGTGTGTGAGATGAGTTAAATTGTGTGGTAGTTTGAACATTCTTTGGCATTGCCTTTCTTTGGGATTGGAATGAAAACTGACCTTTTCCAGTCCTGGGGCCACTGCTGAGTTTTCCAAATTTGCTGGCATATTGAGTGTAGTACTTTCACAGTACCATCTTTTAGGATTTGAAATAGCTCAACTGGAATTCCATCACCTCCCCTAGCTTTGATCATAGTGATGCTTCCTAAGGCCCACTTGACTTTGCATTCCAGGATGTCTGGCTCTAGGTGAGTGATCACACCATCATGGTTATCTGGGTCATGAAGATCTTTTTTGTACAGTTCTTCTGTGTATTCTTGCCACTTCCTCTTAATATCTTCTGCTTCTGTTAGGTCCATTCCATTTCTGTCCTTTATTGTGGCCATGTTTGCATGAAATGTTCCCTTCATTATCTCTAATTTTCTTGACTAGATTTCTAGTCTTTCCCATTCTATTGCTTTCCTCTATTTCTTTGCATGGATCACTTAGGAAGGCTTTCTTATCTCTCCTTGCTATTCTTTGGAACTCTGCATTCAAATGGGTATATCTTTCTTTTTCTCCTTTTCCTTTTACTTCTATTCTTTTCATAGCTATTTGTAAGGCCCTGTCAGACAACCATTTTGCCTTTTTGCATTTCTTTTTCTTGGGGGTGGTCTTGATCACTGACTCTTGTACAATGTCATGAATCTCCATCCATAGTTCTTCAGGCATTGTGTCTATCAGATGTATTTATCATTTCCACTGCATAATTGTAAGGGATTTGAATTAGGTCATACCTGAATGGTATAGCTTTTTTCCTGACTTTCTCCAATTTAAGTCTGAATTTGTCAATAAGGAGCCAAACACAAACATAGCCCCGCCCATCAACAGAAAATTGGACCAAAGATTTACTGAGCATGGCTGGGCCCATCAGAATAAGACCTGGTTTCCCCCACAGTCATCAGGAAGTTTCCATAAGCCTCTTATCCTTATCTGTCAGAAGGTGGACAAAATGAAAACCACAGTCACAGAAAACTAATCAAACTTATCACATGGACCACAGTCTTGTCTAACTCAAAGAAACTATGAGCTATGCCATGTAGGGCCACCTAAGACAGATGGGTCATGGTGGAGAGTTCTGACAAAATGTGGTCCACTGGAGAAGGGAATGGCAAACCATTATATATAATTATAGTTATGTATACTATAGATTACATACAAATTATGGAAGTTAAAATTTTAGACAGGGCACTTAGGGCTGGTACACTGGGATGACCCTGAGGGATGGGATGGGAAGGAAGGTGGGAGGGGGGTTCAGAATGGGGGACACATGTACACCCATGGCTGATTCATTTCAAGTTATGACCAACCTAGATAGCATATTGAAAAGCAGAGACATTACTTTGCCAACAAATGTTCATCTAGTCAAGGCTATGGTTTTTCCAGTGGTCATGTATGGATGTGAGAGTTGGACTGTGAAGAAGGCTGAGCACTGAAGAATTGATGCTTTTGAACTGTGGTGTTGGAGAAGACTCTTAAGAGTCCCTTGGACTGCAAGGAGATCCAACCAGTCCATTCTGAAGGAGATCAGCCCTGGGATTTCTTTGGAAGGAATGATGCTAAAGCTGAAACTCCAGTACTTTGGCCACTTCATGCGAAGAGTTGACTCATTGGAAAAGACTCTCTGATGCTGGGAGGGATTGGGGGCAGGAGGAGAAGGGGATGACAGGATGAGATGGCTGGATGGCATCACTGACTTGATGGACGTGAGTCTGAGTGAACTCGGGGAGTTGGTGATGGACAGGGAGGCCTGGCGTGCTGCGATGCGTGGGGTTGCAAAGAGTCGGACACGACTGAGTGACTGATCTGATCTGATGGCAAAACCACTACAATATTGTAAAGTAATTAGCCTCCAATTAAAATAAATTAATTAAAAAATTCTGTGTACATATTTTATATCAGTTCAGTTCAGTTCAGTTGCTCAGTCGTGTCCGACCCCATGAATCGCAGCATGCCAGGCCTCCCTGTCCATCACCAACTCCCGGAGTTCACTCAGACTCACGTCCATTGAGTCAGTGATGCCATCTAGCCGTCTCATCCTCTGTCATCCCCTTCTCCTCCTGCCCCAATCCCTCCCAGCATCAGAGTCTTTTCCAATGAGTCAACTCTTCGCATGAGGTGGCCAAAGTACTGGAGTTTCAGCTTTAGCATCATTCCCTCCAAAGAACACCCAGGGCTGATCTCCTTCAGAATGGACTGGTTGGATCTCCTTGCAGTCCAAGGGACTCTCAAGAGTCTTCTCCAACACCACAGTTCAAAAGTATCAATTCTTCGGTGCTCAGCTTCCTTCACAGTCCAACTCTCACATCCATACATGACCACTGGAAAAACCATAGCCTTGACTAGATGGACTTTTGTTGGCAAAGTAATGTCTCTGCTTTTCAATATGCTTTCTAGGTTGGTCATAACTTTCCTTCCAAGGAGTAAGCATCTTTTAATTTCATGGCTGCAATCACCATCTGCAGTGATTTTGGAGCCCCCAAAAATGAAGTCTGACACTATTTCTACTGTTTCCCCATCTATTTCCCATGAAGTGATGGGACCAGATGCCATGATCTTCATTTTCTGAATACATATTTTATATACATATATATTATATACGTGTTATATAATATACATATACATATTTTATATACATAATATGTACACAAAATTTTAACTGATGTAATTTGTATGTAATATATATATATAACTATATAATATACTTTTAAATTAATATAATATATATTAATTGATCAGCAGGTAAAGAATCTGCCTGCAACATAAGGACACAGGAGACAGGTTTGATCCCTGGGTTAGGAAGACCCCTGGAGAAGGCAATGGCAACCCACTCCAGTATTCTTGCTGGAAAAATCCCATAGAGAAAGGACCCTGGCGAGTTATGGTCCATGAGGTCACAAAGAGTTGGACATGACTGAAGCAACTGAGAACACACACATATATACACACACATACCCAAATATAAGCAAGGCACACCAATTTATGATGTTATAAAAATTTTTAACCTCAAAATGTATTTTCTCATGAAAAGGTATGATGGTTGGTTATGTTACCATAACAACTTAGCAAATCTATATAATGTAGAACATGGCTAAAATGGGATTAAAAACAAACTATGAACCCCAAGTCCTTCAAAGGCCTCAAGGCTAAGGCAAAGTAGCACAAAAGAAAGAAAACATATGTGGGATCAGAATGAACAACATTCAAGCCCCAATTCTGGCACTTATTGTGTGATCTTGGGCAAGTCATTTAGCCTGCTTGAATCTCTGGCTCCTTATGTATAAATGACAGATTGTTATCTATATCCCAGAATTTTGGCAAAAATTAAATGAGACGAGACGTGAAAAGCAAAGTTGCTGACAAAATTTAGGCGCGATGACTGGCAGCTACAATAAAAGAACTTCCTGAGTTCTCCAGGGTGTGGCAGCTGTGGAGCAATGAGACTAGGTGAGAGTCTGCTGATCTGGCTTTGGTGCTCTCAACCAGTGAGAGTCACGACAAACTCCCCCTAAAGGACTCTAGTAGCTTTGATGGGCTGGGAGGAGACAAGGGAGCTTTAATACATGGGTAACTGCCTAACCATCCATTTATAATATGCTAAACTATCTGAAAGATAAGTAAATCCACATGGATTACCTTACCCTGTGTGTTGCAGTTTATCAAGGTAGTGTAACAAGTCACCCTAAAACTTAGTGACTTAAAACAAGGACATTTATTTTGACCTGAAATCTGCAATTTGGAAGAAACTCAGTGAGGATAGGTCCTATCTGATCCACACGGTGTCAGAGTGGGTAACTTGAAATCTAGGGCCAAGAATTATGTCCAAGATCTGTCATTCATACCTCTGGGGATTGACACTGGCTGCCAAGTAGGATTCAGTTGAAGCCATCAGTCAAAATGTTTATTAGTGACCTCCCCATATGTCCGGGGCAGTATGGTGGCTGGATTCTAAGGACAAGCACACTGAGGTGGAAGAGATACCTTTTATACCTTAGTGTGGAAAGTCCTACAACATCACTTTTGCCATAGTACCTCCACCAAGGCAGCCACAAAGGCCCACACAATCTCAAGGGGAAGGAAAACAGACTTTGCCTTTTGATGGGGGCATGTTACGGTTTTAAAGAGTGAGACAAAAAATATCCCTGGAGTTCTTTCTAGAAAACAAAGTCCGTTTCAGCTTATGAATGTTTGCCACTCAGGTTAGCAAAATTAAAAGAGGCAGTAGCAAAAGCAGGGGCCAGTTATTTTCATACTACATAGAAACAGGAAAATGAAACAGCTGAGTCTTATGTGAACTGAGTGTCCACTAACAGAGTTCACCTTTCCTAAGTTTCAGGACCCACAAGCCCCATTCTTTGCCTCTGTACACCTGCTACTACATTCTCCACGTTCTGTCTTAAGACCAGCTTTCTTTCCATCAGCTTACATAAAGCCTAAAACTTTGCCTTCAGCACCCCCTCACCCCATTGAAATGACTCGTCTCTGACTTAAAATTGACTTGGGAATCAGGTTCTTCAGCATCCTTCTCATATCTCCTTAGCCCTGAAGACTTCAGTGTTTAAAACTCCTGAAATCCAGCCCAGTTTCCTGCCAGTACCTACAACTCTGAGCCCAATGTTATCTCTGGCTATTTGGTCCTGCTCTTCCCCAACATGCCTGTAAACTAGCACCTCCTGGGAATAGCCTTTAACCAAAAGGCAACACTAACTGATGAATAAATGCCGTGGTTTCCTTGCCCTATAGGATGGGACAACTCAGACACTAAATTTTCTAGTTGGATTAATCCTCAGTCCCCACTGGTGTTTGATGTGTTTGATGAGTTCCCTTCTACTGGCATATTTCCATTTCCTATCTCTCTTTTCTCTCCCCTACAGATGTTTCCTGAAAACTCTTCTCAAATAAACTGCTGCACTCAAATCCTTGCCTGGAGTTTTGGTGGAAACCAAGCTAAAACACTTAGTCTCTCTCAGTGCCCTGATTTCCAAACCCTAAGAGGGTTTGGTATGATTAGCCCAAGTCAAGTCATATGACCAGTTTCATCCAATCTTCTGTGATTAGGGGAACAGATCATGGAATGACATGGCTTCCCAGACTTCTGATGGAGAGGTTATTGGTGGGAGCAGTTTCCAGAGAAAGAATCTATGAACAGACTGGTACTCCAGAATATGACCACCATATTCAACGGCTGCATTTCTAACTTGTGCATGCAGAGTTTCCTTTACATCTAGACATTGCTACCCAATCTTCTAAAAGTAAGCCTCCAGCTTCAAAACAAAATTTCTCACCTACAATTCTGCCTTTACAGATATGGTATGCAAAGCCCTTTATAACTTACAGGTAATGGTCTACCAATTATTCAGAATCTACTGCGCTGGATACTTTACATGCAAGTCCATTTTATCCTCACAACATGAGCCCATTTTGAGAAGTGGAACAGACCAGGAAAGATCTTTAAATCGAACAGATCTTTTAATAGCCAACACGTTTCAGCATGGAACAACAGTATTTCAGACCACTCACCATCTCACTACAGATTATTGCAGAGATTCACCATTACATGAAAGGCCTTCTAAAAATAAAACCAAACACATGAATAACATTATCTAGAAAGTTGTGAATGTTTGACTTGATTTTGATGAACACGCACACACAATACCTTACTTATGAATGATGCAATTAAGAAATATCATGCAGCTACTAACTCTGTAAACATAACCCGCAGTCCTTTCCTGCTTCAGTCTAAAAGAATTCTCTGAAAGTAGTTTTAATAATACAACTCTTCTTCCAAAGGTTTTATTCATAAAAATTAAAATCACACTGAATTTAAACACCTAAGTTACCATAGTTTTAGCAGTTCCTATTCCCCACAAATTAGACACACCAAATAAGAACTGAGACATCCTCAAAGTTTCTGCCCATGTTTTCTAGAGTCACGAAAGTGAACCGTTTTGTCAGCCACTGACACTACTGGCCTCTGCTTTTTCTCTTCTCTTCTCATTGAACCTATCAATGTCAAGTGATGCTACGTAGAAACCACCCCAATACTACCTGGATGGTGCCATTTTGAGTAATGGTTCTAAAAGGAGTCCAAGAACTGCTAGTTTTCCACAAGGCAGGACAGTGCTAGATTCTGAGCAGGGTTGAGGACATGGCCTCTCTCACCTTGCTGTGCTCCACTTTCTGACCTGAGGCCAAAACAGTGCAGACTGGACCCAGAGCTTCCCACAAATTCAGACCATTTCTGACACTCATTCTGTATCAAAAGAGGTTCAAAGCCAGCCCACAGGATCAAATGGGTGACAGACAGCATCCAAGTCTCTTCATCCAACATGTCTGCCTCTTACTCGACGAATATTCTTTTACAGGCCTACGTACTGGGACAAGCAGATAAGGTGAGGGTGTGGCAGGACGTGACGGTGAGGTTCCTCCTCTTCAGCCTCTGACCCCACTGTGTCAGGTCTGTCAGAAGTACTACAACGTCACACCTCATTTTAGCAATTTTATTAGTGTTGCCACTCGGCTAAGTTAATTTTAATTGATGCAAAATGATCAGTCAGATGGTACTGGGATATATCTACACAATGCTCACTCCCCACTTCCCCCCACCACCTACCCTCGTTCCCTGGACTGGATTCCTCAGTGGTGTAGGAGACTATGAGACAGCCCAAGAGGGATTGAACTCTTGTACCTGGAAGCAAGAAAAGCTTAAGAAATGCTCTAAATACACTCTGTAGCATGCCTTAAAATAATAAGGTAAGCCTGAAGATGCCTGAGATTGAAATAGCAGACCTCTTAGCCTGGTGGGTGACAGTTATATTTCAGAAATGAAATTCCAAGTGGCACCAGGCTCTGCATATATCAATTGCTATTTCACCTCCAAAAAATGACCTTTCCATGTGCACACCTTGGAAAACACTGTTGTGCCTTCCAAATGCACGCATTATTCACCTCCCCACAAAGGGCAACCCACAGAGTATCACTCCTTAAAATATAAAGCAGCCTTCAGTTTTGTTAAAAATGTACTCTCTATTCAGTGGACACTCAATACCTTTGTTGCAATCTCCCCAAGGCCCTGCCAGAATGGTCAATTAAGTACCCAGGCATAAGAATAAGATGGCGCCTAATGTTTGCTCTCAACTAGTTCTTTCAAAAATAATTTTTAGAAAATATAAATTGCACACATTGTCCAACCCTTGTGTTTTGTGTACTAGATATTCTATCTGGAGTATCTCAATTAATCCCTATCATAATCATAAGGTGCAGGTCCTACTGTAATTAGAAACCTGGGGTTAAAGGTTAAGGAATTTGCTCAATGTCACAGTGCTGGGGCACAACACAGACAGAATTCAACCCTCAGCAGGCTGACTGCAGATCTCATGTCTTAAGTGACTCCATAATCCTGCCTCCAGATTTAAGGTTCACTGACTGTGTTCTAGCCAATTCTTCTGATGTAGGCAGTCAGTTTGTTGGCAGTGTCTCTTTTTGGAGTTCGTTTCCAGGAACTCAATAATCCATCCTTGTTGAGTAACTGTTCTTCCAGCATCTCTTCATGTGCAGTAGAGACTTGCCAGGGTCGAAAAGGGTGACTTGTGGAAAATGGTTGGTTCCAGTGGGTTTCAGAGTGAGAAGGGTACCATTTACAGAAAGATCAGCTGGAAGGTATTGCCCATTTAACTGTGTAGTTAACCAACTCATGCAGGGCAGTTAACTTAGTCCTCCTCTCCTCACAACCCACTCGTGCAATGTCAGAAACCTTTGCAGAATTGGACGACATTTTCAGAACATTCATAGATTGACCTCTCGTCATTGTGGGATGTGGCAAACCCATGAAATGTGGGAGATGACCACTATGCCCAGTGTGCTAAGGGCCACCATAATCTTCTACTGTTTATTTCTTCCTCTGACACCTAGACAGCTGGTGTCACATAGAGGGAGAAGTGAGTTAAAATTCCTTATTTAGGTCTGCACTAAGTACTCAATTTACATCTCTTATTTATAGTTCACAAAAAGGCTTTGTAACTGGGTGTTTCCCCTATGCCACAAATGGGAAAACAGATATTTTAAGAAGTTAAATTTTGTTTCCAAGTACATCTGACTGGTTCAGTTCAGTTCAGTCGCTCAGTTGTGTTCGACTCTTTGCGACCCCATGAATCGCAGCACGCCAGGCCTCCCTGTCCATCACCATCTCCAGGAGTTCACTCAAACTCATGTCCATCGAGTCGGTGATGCCATCCAGCCATCTCATCCTCTGTCGTCCCCTTTTCCTCCTGCCCCCAATCCCTCCCAGCATCAGAGTCTTTTTTCAATGAGTCAACTCTTCACATGAGGTGGCCAAAGTACTGGAGTTTCAGCTTTAGCATCAGTCCTTCCAATGAACACCCAGGACTGATCTCCTTTAGAATGGGACTGATTGATCTCCTTGCAGTCCAAGGGACTCTCAAGAGTCTTCTCCAACACCACAGTTCAAAAGCATCAATTCTTCGGCACTCAGCTTTCTTCACAGTCCAACTCTCACATCCATACATAACCACTGGAAAAACCATAGCCTTGACTAGATGGAGCTTTGTTGGCAAAGTAATGTCTCTGCTTTTGAATATGCTATCTAGGTCAGTTATAACTTTTCTTCCAAGGAGTAAGCATCTTTTAATTTCATGGCCACAGTCACCATCTGCAGTGATTTTTTTAGCCCCAAAAGATAAAGTCTGACACTGTTTCCACTGTTTCCCCATCTATTTCCCATGAAGCGATGGGACCAGATGCCATGATCTTCATTTTCTGAGTGTTGAGCTTTAAGCCAACTTTTTCACTCTCCTCTTTCACTTTCATCAAGAGGCTTTTTAGTTCCTCTTCACTTTCTGCCATAAGGGTGGTGTCATCTGCATATCTGAAGTTATTGATATTTCTGACTGGTTAGTGCCAAGCAGTAGTAAGAACTCAAGTTTAATGTCGAAGATCAAGGATTCTTCCTACTGATGTGGCAAGTTGCCATAGTCCCCTGATTTTGGTCTGGATGAGGTCAAGAGCATCTCTGGGTGCATAAGGGTGTGTTAGAAATACAAAAAATACAAACAGTATACCTGATACAAGAAAGTACAAGTGAGAGAGGTAGAGAGAAAGAGCTGCAGAAATGGGAAAATTCACACTTCTCCTGCCACCTTTCAATCACCCAAAAGGCAGAATTAACCATAGTATTTTCTGGAATCTAAATACATTCAAATATAAATCACATGGGGGGGAAAATCATCATTTTAGTAGCCCATGCATGTGTTGTCTGTGGAAATAGCATCCCCTGCACTTAATAGCCCCATGATCCCCACCCCGAGCCCTCAAATTAAATTTACAAACCTATCACAAAGGCACTGCTGTTGCCTAGGAAATCTGGCAAGGGAAGAAAACAGTGGTTTCACAGTGGTCTTGGTGTAAAGTTAGAATAAGATATTGTATTTTAAAAATTGATTTTGTATACTCCTTGGGCCAACTTCCTGGGATTAGAAGTTTCTTTCACACTCCACATTCTCTTCAGGCTTCTCAGATATCAGGAAAAATAAAGAAAATGGAGAGCACAGCAGAACAAAATCATAATTCAGGAGTTGGGTAATAGGTGAAAGATGTTAATCCCAGTTGAGAGGAGTTCATAAAAACGAAGCCTGGCCTCCCTTTGGGGAGCAGCAGCACTGCATCATGAATATTTATGGTGGAATATGGGGAGTGTTGGGAAACAGACCCAGCAGGGGCCAATCTACCCGAACAGCTGGGGATCGTTTGGGTGTTAAAATGAAGTTTTAAGGGACACCATTTAGATAAAAAATCATATTTGAAAAGAATTATGCCTGTGTTCCAAATAATGTCTAGTGAAGGGCAATTTTGAATTTTATATGCTTTGCAAACATCTGCTTGCTTTTAAACTTTACTCATCTCATGCCGTAAAGTTGGATTCGGTTTCAGAAATCTCCCATATTTTTCTGTTGGGGTGATCCAGTGAAAGGGGTTTATGAAAACGTTTAAAAGAAAAATACTGTGTGTACATCGATGTATATATCACAAACTGACTTTTCAAAAAGCATTACTTTTAAAGAGGTGATGTGTACAGCGGTTAAACCCATAGTCTCTGAAGCTGGATTCCCTAAGACCAAATTCTAGTTCCACACTCCCTGTACGTTCTGTTGCCTTGGGTAAAATTACTTCTCTGTGCTTCAGTTTCCCCACTTATAAAAACTGGATCATAATAGTGCCTTCTTCTGTGGCTGGTATGAAGATTAAACCAGTTTCTGGTCTAATAATAAGGAAGACTGTGTTAGGATTAGCTTTCATCATTATTATTAAAATTATTTTCACTTAATCGGAATCCTCAGGTAAAGCTCATAAATTGAGAAGCATGTCCTTACCCCAAATAGTGTTTAAAAGAATTAGAAGGGATGAAGAGCAATAGTACCCAGCTCAAATGCTAAGTACAGGGGTTTTAGGTGACATAACGAAGAAGCCAAAGCCCACTTTTGCCACTAACTCTCATCATTCGTGTTCCTAAAATGAAATCGATTATTTTCCAACAAAAGTAGTTACCACAAACTAAACCAAAACTACCATTAATGGTTTAATACGTAAATGTCATAACATCCTTTTATGTAATTAGACTCAATTTACAGTGTGTTATCCAGGGGTTTATTCACATGACATACTAAGCTGAATCTCTTCTCATTCTGTTTCACAGTAAAGTTTCACAGGAAATGTTCTTTTGGCCCCAAATCCTGACTTTGTTCATTTATTATTGAACTCATTTATCCAAAACAAAAATAGTAAAGAAATAAAACTACTGAAGACTCCATTTAACTGGTTGCTTATAGATACATTATTATTACAGTTAACTGTTCATTCCAGCTCTGTAATATGGCCAAATGATTTTGTGATTAATAATTTACATACACCTTTTGAGAAAATGCCTAAAAGCCAGTTCACTAATGTTTGAAATCCAGACTGCTGCATGAATAAGGAACTCTACTTTTCCCAGAGAGAAGATAACTCATTATTCAAAATCCATGCGCTTCATAACAGCCAGAGTGAAGATGCAAATGTGAGTATGTCATTTCACTGCTCAAAACTCTTCAATAACTCCCACATCCCTGGGGATAAAGACCAAAATCCTTCATAGAGAATTTACGTGGCATGACTCCGGACTGGCCTCCAGCCTTCCTCCCCACGTTTTCATGTGTTCTCCAGGTTGTTTCTCTTTGGCTTTCTTTTGTCAATTATTAAACAAGACAATTTCCTAGGGGGCGGGACAGGATATTAAAAGGGTTTCACATGGAGCTCACTTGTTCTGCGCTACGTATTGAGGAGGTTTTGGAATTTCAAACGACCACAACTGCCAGGTTCTGACACAGCTGCAGTAATAAGAAAACAACCCAGTGATAGTGTGATTGTATGTTGTCCTGTTTTGCACTCAACAGTCCCCTCAGCTTCAGTGAAAGTGGGACCTGCTTACATTTCTTCAGGAAGAGAAGAGCTGAAGTATTGCAATAGGAACCTGAGGTAGCAAACACGGCCTTTCATAACTGGTCTGGAAACGCTGCAACACTCCTGTAGTTTGGTAGCCTGGTGAGCGCTCCAGCTAGTCTGTTCCATCATCCGGCCCTGCCTCTACTAGGATGATACTCTTCCATCTCAGCTTCAGGATACCTTCTTAGTTTTCAGGTCTAATGCTAAATGTCACGCTCTCTAAGAGAATTTCTCTGGTCCTGAAGATCAGGTCAGATCATTAACGGACTGCATTTCGTGAATCCTGTATTATTAGCATATTTTCACATCTCTGAAATTAGATGTGACTTTCTAACAAGGGGGTTTTCCAAATTCACTCAGGTCAGGTCACATGGGCATCCTGACATGACTGTCACGCCAGCACAGGAGTGAATTTGGGTGACAGCCTTGGCAACATGACACCTGTCTTTTCAGTCTACAAACCATGTAAAGACACTTTGAAGAAAGAGTACAAGTCCTCATGAATGTCTGAAAAGCTTCTGTTGACATCTTTTAGTAAGATGAGGAAAGCACCAGCATCTAAATGGAGAATTAGTGTCAGCTACTGGGAAGAAAATTCTAGACAACAGTGAAGTACTCTTTAAGAAATTCTGCTCCCCAACTCTCTAGATGATCTGACAATGACACTATATAGAAAAGTATGAACACTGATGACTCTAAGTGCAACTCTCAATGCAATATCTTGCTTAATTTATATCTATCTTTTCCAACAACACAAGAGACGACTGTACATGTGGACATCACCTTATGGTCAATACTGAAATCAGACTGATTATATTCTTTTCAGCTGAAGATGGAGAAGCTCTATAGAGTCAGCAAAAACAAGATAGGCAGCTGACTGTGGCTCAGATCATGAACTCCTTATTGGAAAATTCAGACTTAAATTGAAGAAAGTAGGGAAAACCACTAGGTCACACAGGTATGACCTAAATAAAATCACTTATGAATATACAATGGAAGTGACAGAAAGATTCAAGGGATTAGATATGATTGAGTGCCTGAAGAACTATGGATGGAGGTTTGTAACCTTGTACAGGAGGCAGTGATCAAGACTATCCCCAAGAAAAAGAAATGCAAAAAGGCAAAATGACTGTCTGAGGCAGCCTTACAAATAGCTGAGAAAAGAAGAGATGTGAAAGGCAAAGGAGAAAAGGAAAGATATATACATCTGCAGAGTTCCAAAGAAGAGCGAGGAGAGATAAGAAAGCCTTCCTCAGGGGTTCAGGATGGGGAACACATGTACACCCGTGGTGGATTCATGTCAGTGTATGGCAAAACCAATACAATATTGTAAAGTAAAAAAGAAAGAAAGAAAGAAAGGCTTCCACATTGAACAATGCAAAGAAATAGAGGAAAACAAGAGAATGGGAAAGACTAGAGATCTCGTCAAGAAAATTAGAGATATGAAGGGAACATTTCATGCAAAGATGGGCACAATAAAAGACAGAAATGGTATGGACCTAACAGAAGCAGATAATAGTAAGAAGAGGTGGCAAGAATACATAGGAGAATTATACCAAAAAAAAGATCTTCATGATCCAGATAACCACGATGGTGTGACTACTCACCTGGAGCCAGATATCCTGGAATGCAAAGTCAAATGGGCCTTAGGAAGCATCATTATGAATAAAACTAGAGGAAGGGATGGAATTCCAGCTGAGCTATTTCAAATACTAAAAGATGATGCTGGGAAAGTGCTACATTCAATATACCAGCAAATTTGGAAAATTCAGCAGTGGCCACAGGACTGGAAAAAGTCAGTTTCATTCCAATCCCAAAGAAAGCAATGGCAAAGAACTCAAATGCTCAAACTACTGCATAATTGCACTCATTTCACATGCTAGCGAAGTAATGTTCAAAATTCTCTAAGTTAGGCTTCAATAGTACGTGAACCAAGAATTTCCAGATGTTCAAGCTGGATTTAGAAAAGGCAGAGGAACCAGAGATCAATTTGCCAACATCCACTGGATCATACAAAAAGCAAGAGAATTCCAGAAAAATACCTACTTTTGTTTCATTGACTATAGAAAAGCCTTTGACTGTGTGGATCACAGCAAATTGGAAAATTCTTCAAGAGATGGAAATACCACACCAACTTACCTGCCTCCTGAGAAACCTGCATTCACGTCAAGAAGCAACAGTTAGAACTAGACATGGAAAAATGGACTGGTTCCAAATTGGGAAAGGAGTACATTAAAGCTGTATATTGTCATCTTGCTTATTTAACTTATATGCAGAGTACATCATGTGAAATGCCAGGCTAGATGAAGCACAGCTGGAATCAAGATTGCAGGGAGAAGTATCAACGACCTCATATATGCAGATGACACCACCCTTATGGCAGAAAGCGAAAAGGAATTAAGGAGCCTCTTGATGAAGGTGGAAGAGGAGAGTGAAAAAGTTGGCTTAAAACTCAACATTCAAAAAGCTAAGACCATGGCATACAGTCTCATCACTGCATGGCAAATAGATAGGGAAACAATGGAAACAGTGAGAGACTTTATTTTTTGTAGTTCCAAAATCACTGACGGTAACTGAAGCCATGAAATTAAAAGACACTTGCTCCTTGGAAGAAAAGTTATGATCAACCTAGACGGCATACTAAAGAGCAGAGACATTACTTTGCCGACAAAGGTCCATGTTGTTCAAAACTATGGTTTTTCCAGTAGTCATGCATGGATGTGAGAGTTGGACTAAAAAATAGCTGAGTGCGGAAGAATTGATGCTTTTGAACAGTGGTGTTGGAGAAGACTTGAGAGTCTCTTGGACTGCAAGGAGATCAAATCAGTCAATCTTAAAGGAAATAAGTCCTGAATATTCACTGGAAGGACTGATGTTGAAGCTGAAGCTCCAATATTTTAGCCACCTGATGCAAAGAGCTGTCTCATTTAAAAAGATCCTGGTGTTGGGAAAGATTGAAGGCAGGAGGAGAAGGGGATGACAGAGGATGAGATGGTTGGATGGCATCAGCAACTCAATGGGCATGAGTTTAAGCAACCTCCAGGAGACTGTGAAGGACAGGGAAGTCAGGCATGCTGCAGTCTATGGGGTTGCAAAGAGTCAGACATGACTGAAAACTCAACAACAATAAGTGATATATGATTAAAAAATCAGTGTTGCAATTAACCTAAAATGCATTCTTTCAAGTATGAAATAAAATGTATCAAAAGCATAGAGTATTAATTTCTTATAATTAAGAAAGCATAGGGCTATAGTTCAATTGACAGGGTTTTATCTTTCTTAGTAGAACATTAAATAGTGATGTGACATAAACAAGCAACTTTTATGAAACACTGTATATAGTTATCTTGGATTTTCATTCATTGCATTTATTATGACTATAATTCCATTTGGGTAATTACTTGTGCAATACCTGTTTTCGTAACTTGTCTATCAACATAGAGTGATTCCTGAAATAAAACAAGCATTCAATAAAGATTTTATAATGAATGAGTGAATAAGGTATTCTTAGACTTTTGTTCTTGGATCACAATTGTCACCTGGGATCTTGTATATCCGCGTGTTGACCTCCAGTGCTAGATGGCTGCAGGCTGAATCTGAGCCACGAATGTGTGCTACCTGAAGGAGTCTTCCTCCCCCACAAAAAATTTAATAAAATTGAATGCCTTTTAAGGAGCATGTGTTCTCCAATTCCCTGCCCTTATGGTTTTTATCCATTTACAGCTACATTTTATACCTGTTCCTTAAAAGTTTTTGAATTTAAGATGCCTGCTCTATGCTTTATATTAATACAAGATAATCATACCCTTTGTGTGGTTATAAGGATACTTACTGATTTATGAAAAAAAATGCCCCACCACAGGCCACAAAAGTACCCATGACAACTCTTGCTGTTGGGAAAATTTTAGACCATCAGCGTCAGCAGGTGGCCCAGACTTTGCAATCGTTGTTCGTCACCGGTACTTCTCTACTCAGCCTGCAGCGTGTCGGCGCCGATGCTTCCTGCTGTCCACAGGTGGCGGTGGTCCTTCACTGTTGCAAAAGCCCTGTATGCCAACAGTCTCTATGCCTTGGAATCATGGGCCCTGCGAGATGGTATCTGTGTTCCAGGGCAGTTTGTCTGACTTTATCGCTTCACCTCTCGGATGTCAACGCCGATGTGCAGTATTTACACAGGGAAGGAACCCCGCCCCTTGTGGATCATACAATGTGCTTACACTGCTGAGACTTAAAGGTTAGTTTGCAACTGAAAAGGGTTTTTTTACCCACTTCGTGTAAACCAAGTACCTTTTCCTGTGTTCCCCCTCAAATGAGACAGCAGGAAGGAAAAGGTGATTTTGCTGCTAATTTCATTCTCTTACTAATCTAATCTTTCTTTTAGTATGATCATAATGTACTAATATACTTCCAACTTGAATTGTCACTGCAATTAATTATAAAAAACTAAGACATATTCAGAAAACAATAAACAGTCTTATGTGTTTTACATTTTTAATACAATTCTGTATGTGTATATATGGGGGCACAGTGGAAAGCTCAGTTTTAAAGGGATTGAAATTAAGCAATATTTTAGCTCTAATCAACTTTCCCAGGTAACTTAACACTTGATAGATAGAAACTGAAAAAATAAGCCTTCTATAAACTATCTTTCTTCTATTCAAATCTTTCCAGGATGCATTTTACTTGTAACTCAGCAAGAAAAGCATTGGTTTTCCTAAGAACAGTTCCACAAGTATAAACATTCCTTAATAATATAAAGTTTTCAATGCTTTTTTGTTAGAGACAATGATGTTACTTACAGCAAAGAATAAGTCACAGCAGATCAGTTTCAATGGACTGACTACCCCAGAGAAAATTTAGTCCCACTGTATACATGACCATTAGCAATGGTATTTGTTGGTGGTAGTTTAAATAAAGTAACTTTTCTCTTAAGAGAAAAAAAATTTATACGGTTATAGAGGCACTATTTCCATGGCTAGGATCAGCCGCTCATTTCTTTTCATGACATGACATTAAGAAATCCTCAAGAAAAGCATGTGCCTTTTCAAATGTTTATTACTAAATAAATGGAGCCTGTTTTAAACAGGCCACTGGAATTGAAAGCTTTTTTGCAAAATTGCTCTTGTACTTTTTTAAATCAGAAAAGGCGTATTAAAGACAAATGGCCCATTTTGACTTGATTTGAGAAAAGGATAAGTTGATAAATAATAAACATTAACAATGTTGTTTTTCTCTGCCGAGAGAGATTTATTTCCCCTTCCCTCTCACTCAGAAGGAAAACAACGAGCGTGTGGCTCTCCTTGCTCTGGCAGGGTCAGCTTCCCTAGCACAGCTGCGCACATCTGGTGCCCGAGTCCCCACTGAAACAGAGCTCCGCAGCAGCATGTTTCACAAGCTCTGTGTTCTGTGAGCAGGAGCCCCTACATCCCCTCTGAAGTTGTTTCTTCATTTGACTCCCACATGTACCCTCATCTCTGTCCAATGCTGACAGAGTACCCAATTTACTGACCTTCCACAGACTATCACGAAATTAGTTTATCTCCAGTTGTTGCAAGATGATGATCTTAAACGTGAGAAATAATACAGCACCAGGCAGGTACCGGCAACCACTGCTCTGGTGTTGGTACATTTGAGCATCAGAACCTAGGGCAACACCCATGCTCCTATACTTCATGGACAGGCTGACGAGGTGCTGATTCCTCCAGTTTCTTGGGAACAGATATTTGACTCAGCCAAAGTCATTCCCTTGGAGCTTCTTATTGAGCCAGTAAAAGGTGCTAAACTTAAAAACCACTTTTAGGAAAAAGGCAATATATGATTCAAAAGTAATATCCAAATTGCTAATAGGATAGAAATGAGCACTAATTAAATTCCTCATATAAGCCAGGCACTTTACAAGCAGCATCTCAGTAAATTTTTAGAACAACAGTGTAATAAAAAAATTTTATTAGTCCCACTTCACAGATGAGATGACTGAGATTCAAAGAGATTGGCTAACTCATTTGCCAAGTCACACAGTCTATTACTTACAGCACATTAACCTAGGTCCATTTACCTGTGAGGCCTTTGGTCTTTTCACTAACTGATTTCCAAAGTTGCCATCTTCCTGTTTTATTGCCCCTAAAGTAATTTTTTTAATGCATGCTTTAGAAAGGGCAGTCCCAGTGCCTATGAAATTTATTTTCTCCATTCTTCTTTAAAGGATCTTGGCTGGTGTGGGGGAGGAGTTGGGAGAAGAAACTTGATATCAACTGTGGCTTTGGACATGACATTCACTTTTATAATAAATGTTATTTTCTCTGAGTTCAATGATAGGCATCCCTGTTTTTAATTTTAAAAAGAAAGTCCTTATTATAATGATTGGTTTTAACACCAGTAATATAAGTTACATAGATTTGGTTCCTCGTTGTGTAGATAATCACAGATACTTAAGAACAAGTCTACACTGGTCAGGGCTTCCTGGTGGCTCAGTGGTGAAGAATCTGCCTGCAATGCAGGAGCCACAGAAAACATGTGTTTAATCCTTGAGTGAGGAAAATCCCCTGGAGGAGGGCATGGCATCCCACTCCAGTATTCTCACCTGGAGAATTCCAAGGACAGAGGAGCCTGGTGGGCTACAGTCCATAGGGTCGCAAAGAGTTGGACACGACTGAGCAACTTAGCGTGCAATTTACGCTTGTCAGTGCAGACCGTGTGTTTCTGTGATCGCTTTATCTCGGTCAGTGTCTTTAGCAAAGAAATAATCCAGAATGTGAGTTTTCCCCAGAGAATTCTCAGCATATACCATATTACAGCATGGCTTGAGATTCTTACAGCTTCCATGTTCTAACTGATCAATGCCGAATTACAAAGAGATATAAAAAAAGGAGATATATTATACAACTATAAAGGGCATAAGCATTTCTGCTGAAAGCTCTGAGTGTCCAGCTTCCCATGGTTCATGTCTGTATAAAAGTATAAAGAAAGCCACCTGACTTTCAAAGAGAATTTCAGATTGACAGCTTTCTAGGGCATTGGCATCCATGGTCTTAGACACAACAATTAAACCAGAAATCTTCAAATTTATACAACACCTTGTGTTTAGCTTGCAGTTAGGTTTCAAAAGTGAACTCTTTCTTATTCTTTTTGAACAAGGATCCTGACTGCTGAAGGCCTGGCCAGGCCAGTTGTGGCCACTTTCTCCCTTTACTCAAGCAAAACAGAAGACCAGGAAACATCCAAATATCAACTGAACAGCTCACATGCAGCCCTGTGCAAAGTACAGAGGGAGAGAACCCCAGTGATGCCTGCCTTCTAGGGTCTGGAGATTTCTGTCCATCTGTTTTTCTAAAAAAAAAAAAAAAAAAAACAAAAACAAGAATTTGATACATACTGTGAAAAGGTTTCAGGCTGATGACTTTATTTCATTTTAAGAACTTAGAACTCTCATCAGAAAATAAGACAACACAATTATCAGTCACAAAATCATTCCATATTCCTATATGGAATATTCAGGGCTTTATGGTATTATTTCAATTTTCCTTACTCCTATTATAGAATAAAAAAAAAATTATTCCCACTAATAATTTCAGGTTGGCCAAAAAGTCCACTCAGGTTTTTCTGCAAGATGTTATGGAAAAACTCAAATGAACTTTTTGGCCAACCCAATATTTTTCTTGGAGTTGACTCACTACTATATATATATATACATATTTGTTGTTGCCAAGGCCATCAGAGGAAACTAAAAGTAAGTTACACTCTAGAACACTCAGAATCTAGGTCCAGGCTGATTTCCATTTGTTTGTACTATAAACTAATTTAATTAGATTTTTTTTTCAAGAGTCCTACATCACTGAGGTTATGACCTAACGCTTTCTGTGAAAAGAGATATGTCAAATTTCCTTGTGCAGTAAAGAGAACCCTGGGGGCCTGAAAAAGGAAACCTGAGTTCACACCCCACTTTCAGAATGACACTGCAGTCAAGTGATATTCCAGAAGTCATGCACCTCAATCCCTCAATTTGCTTCTCTATTTATGAAGAGAAGAACTCCGTGATTTCTGTGGCCCCTTCACACTATATATATGTACTCTAATGTACCAGGCACATTTTAAAAATATGTATATCATAACAAGAAAATATTAAAACCATTTTTGAAACTCAGAACCAGTATTTTTGATAAATATTATACCTAAATTATAAGAAAATCAAAATAAGGATGTAAGTGAGAGAAAATGGAGAAACGGTTATGCCCTGCATTGTGAGACAAGCTCTAGAAACACACAACTGTGGAGGAAAGCCAAAGCTCCCTGTTTCATCCAGTGAAAGGCATGGCGAGTCACTGGTCTGACCACCTCCCCTCCCACTCCCCAGCAGCGCCAAGCTGACAGAGTCTGCGCAGAGGTGCACTGGGAGCCCAGGAGGACCGGCAGCACTTCAGTGCTTGCAGAGTCCTCTCACACTGGGCTACAGGCCACCCCCTGGCGCTGAGCCAAACAGCACAGCTCTGCCCCCAGTCCGTGAAGACTACTGTGAGTATGAGGACTGGAGGCACACATCTGCCCTCTTCCAATTTCAGAGTCTGGTTACTCATCATCTTCCTAGTACAGAGACCAGTGGAAACTTCAGTGCTAATGAGTACCCAGCTGTCACTGTGTTTTAGAATGTAACTCAACCAAGTTCACTGTCAACACTGGCAAGGGAGGGAAGGAGAGGAGCTGGAAAAAATTGGAGGAGGAGCTTTGTAACCCAGAGGCTCCCAAAACTTAGGGGAAAAAACAGCTCTTTTACTAATCATTATAGATGCTGCCTACTAACAAACTAGAATGCTTTGATATCTGGTAAGCACTTAAGAATCTGGCCTTACTGAGGCTGTTTGACCAAAGGGCTGAACTGGCTACTTCTTTCTGGGGAGTTGGATTTTAGTGAAGTCAAACCCAATTTCAGCTGCTCTTTCACCAGGGAGCTGGATGTGTCTCTCTTATGTTCACTGTGCCAGGCCAGGTTAGGCCCTGGGTTGGAGACACTGGGTGTCAGCGACTAAACAAGAGGAGCCATTGAGCTAGGGGTTCCCCTCCCAACTCTCCTTCTAAAGTCAGTCTCTCGTCCTGTTGGCAGCATGTTGGCTGTTTCTCCAGACACTATTCCAGACATTATTCGTTCAACAAGCATTTTAACATCTGTGTTATGCCCTGGGGACATAAAGATGAGGAAACATGGTCCTTGTCCCCACAGAGTGCTAACCAGGCAGCAAAGACACACTCAAAGTGGCAATTACAATGATACACAAGTGTGTGTCAGGTGTTCATAAGAGACAGAGCCCCTGCATTTGCCTGGTGGAACCAGGGGAAACTTCCTGGAGAAGGTAGTGCTTGAGGGCACGCTGGGAAGATGAGGAGGCACTGCTGGGCTGGTTTGGGGATGAGGAGGGTGGGAAGGGAATATGCAAAGACACAGAGATATAAGAGAGCTCATGTTCCTAGAGCATAAAGTTCAGAGAGCATGCAGCAGTTCATGATGATAAACAGGCAGGCAGGAACCAGACTGTGCTACAGAATTCAGACCTTCACCGACAGAGGTTTCCATGTCTCCTGAACATTTGCTGGTGAGAAACTCAACAAGCTTCCACCTTGTAAAGAAGGTAGAACGCAAAGTGTGAATCAGATCCTGTGGTTCAGGGGTGTGTACTGAGGAGAGAAAAGGGTGTCCCCCTCACTAGGGGGTGGAAAGAGTCTGGAGGTTCTAATAAAATCCACACATCACAATTTAAGGCACCTTCATCAGGCTCCCCAAGCCCCCTCTATACAAAGGCTCGCTCGCTCTCTCTCTTTCTCTCTCTCATACGTACTGCATATTTAACTTTCTAAGTCATTTTAGGTTGTTGAGTTCAATTGATGGAGTTTTCTTAGAAAGCTTAAAATGGCATGGAATCAGTTTCTTTCACCTAACTCAAATTTTAAAATGGAGTCATGCTGCTACTGATGATTTGCCATGACAAGCAAGGGAGTGTGAGCAGGCTGGTGACACGTGCAGAAGAAAAGAGAGCACCTAACGTGCCGCACGCCCCTGGAGTCACACCCACTCAATACACTATTACTATTTCGTATGTACATGCATTAGCTGTTTTGTAGGTAACTATGTAGTAGAAATTACAAGACAGAATCCTCATAATCATCTCACAAAGTAGGAATCCAATCCAAGAAATAACAGGACCAGCAGTGACTCATCTGAATATTTGTTACATGAAATAGTAAAACTTATAATAAATCTTGAAGGATTATTAGTGACTGTACTTAGTACTCAAGGAAGCCAGAAGACATAGTACATATAGAATCCTGACTTTTATACCTACTTAATTATCACTGAGGGCCAGGCTGAGACATCACTGAAATCTTAATGGGAGGGGTGACCATAAGGATAACAAAAATAAAACACCCACCCAAGGTAACTCTCAAACAAAAATGACAAAGTACCTCTAAATAATTTATTAGTGGGTAAACCAGAAAATAATAACCAAAAATTAGCAGCCAAGAAACCAAAAATCATAAAGCAATTTGAACTGACTTATAAGTGTAGCTGTCTAAAATCTTTAAAAGAAAAATTATATCTATAAAATAAAAATAGGTAGTTATAAAACCAATGCCTGTGATACCCAAGCACAAATAGATATCCTAAAACCTGTCCTTTTAAAACCTCAAATGATGGGATAAACAATAGATGGGGCATAAAGAATTAGTCAATTAGAGGATATAATTAATTAAATTACTCAGAACCCAGAACAGAAAGACAAAGAAATGAAAATTATTAAAGGAAAGCGGACACGTAAAATATATATTGAGGGACTCAAACATAACTGTAATAGGTCTCAATGAGAAAATATAAAAAGACATATCTGAAGATGTAAATTGCTAGAACTTGCATCCGGGTTAGATCTGTAACCTAACCAGGACTAATAGACAAAGGATTGCTCTTATGACTAAAATGAGCTAAAAATGAATGATTACAGAGATGTATCTCTAATCTTTTCTTGTTGAATTTAAAAATCATAAAGTAAAAAGGAAATCTTGTTAAGTGTGGATGTGTTATATGTCATTAGCAGTTTGCATGAACTAGAGAAGACTGTTACTGCATGAGGAATGACATGTTGCCAAATAACAAACCTTTAAAATCTTATTGATTGGTCTCCTCTCTTCATCCGCTTGCTGGTAGATTGTATTAGTAGATCCACATGCTTAGAAGATTGTATTCTTTATTTAAGTTTGTTCCTTTGCTTGAAATGGTAAGGTATTCAAATTTGATTCCTTAACACACATGCATTAGACTCATTGAGTCAAGCTTCCCTAGGAACCACAGTGCATGGCAAATCCTAGTTCCATACATACAAGGAAAGTGAAAGTGTTACTTGTTTAGTCTTCCTCTTTGTGACCGCATGGACTGGAGTCCACCAGCCTCCTCTGTCCATGGAATTCTCCAGGCAAGAATACTAGAGTGGGTTGCCATTTCGTTCTCCAGGGGATCTTCTTGATCCAAGGATCAAACCCGGGGTCTCCTGCATTAGAGCAGAAACCAAAAAAGAAAAAAAAAATCAAAAACAAAATCAGAGATGGAAATGCAAGTACTTTGAAACATTGGGAGATGATCTTCCTTTTAACTGGTCTTACAAATTTAACATGAATTTTCCCTCAGGGCTTTTTAACTATTAACCATCCAGTGATGATGAAAAATACATTGTGAAATTCTGAGGCTAGGGACAGACCCTACACGGTAAGATGAAGCCTAAAAGACATAAAAAGTAAGTGATGCTCATTTTGCTGGATGGTTGACATTAAAGGGTTCATCAACAGGGGAAGGAAAAGAGAGTAAATATTGGGAAGCCTCAGGAAGGCCAGAAGGGCTTGCACTGATTTTAGAACAGACTACAAGAGCCTGAATGTACCTCCCATCTTTGGCGGGGGTGGGGGGGTGGGTGGCAATAAATTCCAAAGCATTGGCAAGGTAGGCTAAGGACTTAGCACTGGAAGTTCCAAATTTATATACAGTTGACTCCTGAATAGCATGGGGGTTAATCCACATATAACTGCTAGTCTTACAGTTGACCTTCCTTATCCGTGGTCCCTCTACATACACAGAGTCAGCTGACCGCAGCAGACCATCCTGTACTGCAGTATTTACTATCAAAACATATCCACATATACGTGAAGCAGACCTGCACAATTCCAACTCAGCTTGTTCAAGGGTCAATTGTATGTGTATACACACATGTATACACACACATGTATACACACACATATATATTTATATGCTTTATATATATAATTTATATAATCCATATATTTTTAATCCCAGTTATGATACTTGAGGTAAGATTTATTGGGCTTTGGAGAAATCTATCCTCTGCTGACATCATGCCATAAAAGTATTAAAGCATAACACCATTCTTGAAAGCCTAGAAATTGGAAACTCCTTGAAGCTCTGAATGGAGAAGGCAATGGCACCCCACTCCAGTACTCTTGCCTGGAAAATCCCATGGATGGAGGAGCCTGGTGGGCTGCAGTCCACGGGGTCGCTAAGAGTCCGACACGACTGAGCGACTTCACTTTCACTTTCCACTTTCATGCATTGGAGAAGGAAATGGCAACCCACTCCAGTGTTCTTGCCTGGAGAATGCCATAGACAGAGAAGCCTGGTGGGCTGCAGTCCATGGGGTCGCACAGAGTCGGACATGACTTAAGCCCAGCAGCAGCAACAATCTTAACTACAAAATTTGTTTAGCCCACTATGCCATAATAAAGACTTTCAGGTCACTTTGCTTAATTAGATGATTAAATTCTTCTTAAATGTTTCCCTTATAGCATTATGTGTATTAATAACTTTCAAACTGATTGGTATAATACCAAAAAAAAACAAAATAACACCACAAATTCCCTCATTGAGGGTTCTAATCTCTCAACAACTCTAAGAAAATGAATATATACATGTTAGGCTACTATGGTAACAGCCATGTCTTGAATCCTGAGTAGTAATAACTCTTCCCTAATTAAGAGGACTTTTGTGCCTTTTCCTTACATTGATGCACAAGGTCTTATACAAAGCAGACCCACTCTGCACATTCACCTGTGCAACCTTTAAAATACCTCACTGCCATCTGGACACAGATTTTCATTCAAAGGTCGATCAGCCTAGAATCAAAAGATAACTGAAGATCTCTACGGTATTTTATTGCAGTATCTTGAGACAATATCAAAAAACGATTGTGCATTCCTAATGTATGAACAAATACTTGAAATCCTCTTTCCACACCTCCTGATCTCTTTTCACACCAGGGGTAATTGTTCCCAAAGACCACCCACTTCACTCTAAACTTCCCCATATCCTGGCCACACTAACTTCAGCACCTCTTCACATTTTCACATTTTTGGAATCATTGTCCCTTCAGTAAAAATCAAATCAGCCCAGTCTTGTTTCTCCTCAATTCTTTCCTTCCTCCATTACCCAGAATCTATTCAACAGAGGCTTGGGAAACCCAGCAGACAACGGCATATTTTCTTTAGTGGATAGGGAGGAGGAAAGGGAGTTCCTATTTTCCTATAATAGCAAGATCATATTTTTAAAAGATATTGATCAGACACTTAAGAAGATGACTCCCATTGGGACACTTTGGAAGAATTGTTGACACGGGAGTATTTTGAGGCCTGTTGTCCTGGATTAAAACTGTGGCCAAATTCTTAGGCTCTGTACCTACGAAAATAACGAGAGTACTTATACCAGTGGTGTAAGTTCCCACCACGGGCCCTGGGCCTCATTCCACTGACTTTTTTTTAAGACTGCATCAGGTCTTCACTGTACCTCTCGGACTCCAGCTGTGCAGGTAGAGGCTCAGTAGTTGCGGCACGGCACACAGGCTCAGTTGCTGCATAGCGTGTGGGATCTTAGTTCCCCGACCAGGGATTCAACTCTCGTCCCCTGCATTGGAAGGTGGATTCTTAACCACTGGACCGACTCCCAGAAAGTCCCTCACTGACTGCTGAATGGCTTTTTCTCTTGCAGAACTACATTTTATTTTTCTACATCTCTCAGAAGAAAACTTACATAACTTCTGCACCCAGAACAAACTTTGATGGGTTTTATCAGATCATCACATGCTGCACAGCTTCAGTTTCTTATATTCTATTCAGCCTGTTGGTAAACCCTATTATCATGCATACTGGGGGCAGCATATGTCTTAAAAACTGTCCTTTAATCCTATGGTGTAAGGTAAGGCAGAGCCACTGCTTGAACTAATGAAAATGCATCTGTCAAAGGTAGGTTGGATACCACCTGATTTAAGAAATCTAGCAAAACTGTCACTTTGAGACAGAGGGCACCATTCTGGCTCAACAAAGTATCTAGTTTCAGGTGGAAAAATAGCTAGAAGCAGAGAATTATTTTACTCAGGGCTATATTTTGGTTTTGCTTTGCTTTTCTTCAAAATAAAATCTCATTAACCCAAGGAAGTTGATAGATGCATAATCTATTACTCTGCATTTCACCAAGTAGCAAGCCATTTCAAGCACAAAGTCTGTTTAAATCCAGTCTGGAATTACAGTCTGCTGTTGTCTACCACTTAGGCCTGAAAGTAAAATTGAACTACCCACTCTTTTGAAGAGTTGATATAGGAAGGATAACTTTTTTTACTTTATTGATTCCAATATTAAAAAGAAACTATTATCAAGATACACATTTTAAGCTTATTTTTATTTCTGTAATGAAGATTGGCATCTATCCAGTGATATTTTCTTTCCTAGTCCATCAACCAACCTATTATGTGAATTTATACTTCAACTGACTGGATTACAAGTGGAATTTTAGCAGCAGCAGCAGTAAGTCCGGGGCAGAGAGCTGCCAACCCACTGCCTAATAATGGGATCAGTCTGTATGTTCAGGAACATTATCACCTTGTTGATCTCTCCTGAGCTGTCCTATTTACGCATCCTTTCCATACATATTTGCTATGCTATGCTATGCTAAGTCACTTCAGTCGTGTCCGACTCTGTGTGACCCCATAGACGGCAGCCCACCAGGCTCCCCTGTCCCTGGGATTCTCCAGGCAAGAACACTGGAGTGGGTTGCCATTTCCTTCTCCAGTGCATGAAAGTGAAAAGTGAAAGTGAAGTCGCTCAGTCGTGTCCGACTCTTAGCGACCCCATGGACTGCAGCCTACCCGGCTCCTCCGTCCATGGGATTTTCCAGGCAAGAGTACTGGAATGGGGTGCCATTGCCTTCTCCACCATACATATTTACTGAGTGTTAATTACATACCTGTAGTACACCCAGGGCTAGGGAGACAGAGGTAAATTACACAAATATGATCCCTGCCCTCCTAGAAGGGAAATAGACCCAAATGGTAAGCAAAGAAATAACTAAAATAATTGAAAGTTCTAATAAGTGATATGAAGGAAACTAAACAAGACAGGTGTGCAGGGGAGGCCTTTTGTAGGTTAAGTAGGTCAGGAAAGGTCTTTTTTCAAAAAGATAGATTTCTTTCTTTCCTCTGTAATATTCTTTCACAAATTTGGAGACAGCTAAGGCCTAAGAACACACATTTTCTTTTCTGAGCAAAACATCCACTGTTTCTTTGCCTGTGCTGTGCTTAGCTGCTCAGTCATGTCTGACTCTTTGTGACCCCCTGGACTGTAGCCCACCAGGCTCCTCTGCCGATATTGGAGTAGGTTGCCATTTCCTTCCCCAGGTTTATTTGGCTAGTCCTCTGATAATAAGTTCAGGGAGAGTCCCTTCTACATCTTCTTTGGCTATTTCTATACATGATAATAAGAAAAGGATCCAAAAGATAAGAAGAGGCTTTAGTTTAGAGGGCAATTGACAGACAAGTCAGAAAAGCTTTACAGTACCATTTACTGTCATAGGATAAACCTAGAATTCAAAAATCTGATTCTCAAATCTGAGTGCAAATAGTTCTAGGTTTCTGAAAAAACTCTCCCACTTAGTAAACTCATGGTGCCAACTGCTACCAACTACCACTGAGAAGCCAGACCCATGCTGAGATTTCCAGGGACATGATACCCAAGATCATCACTGAGTTGCTGCTCTTAAAACCACCATTTATCCACCTTTATCTTTTGTTCTTGACTTCTGCCCAGTTCCTTTCATTTCTTCCTTGCCCCCACTGTGTTTTATGCACAGCTGGGCTATCACAAAGGTCCATCGAGAAATAAGGCAAAGGAATGCATTGCTCATTCCTATTTGTTTAGATTCAAGAAGAAATGCAACTCCCAACCCAAGGTGGATATATGTGACATTCTGAGTAAATGAAACCAATCTGTTCACAGATGATGAAAACATTTTCAGCACAACATGCAGATATTGATCATGTTATAAAGAATGCTTTAGTTTTATTTAGTAAACACCACCTTGGCTGGGCTGGGCTGCAGCCAGAATGAACTACAAAAATGTGAATCCAACTGGTTTCATATCACTTTTCTTTCTTTTCTTTTTAGTTATAGCTCCTCCAATTGTCCAGGTTCTGTAAATATTTGCTCAATAGTTATTGCACTTAAATTTAAGAATTCAGTTGTCTCTCTTAACTGGTTTATGGGTACCAAACAGAAAAACTAGTTCTTCAGATGGAGGAGATAGTATCTGATTGACACGCTGAACCAGGATTACATATTAAATGAGAAATGCCCTCCTTGAGCCAAGATCATCGTGAAGTGAAAAGCAAGTGACCTTCTCAGCAGATGATGCATCCATAAAATGGTTGGATAGCTGCCCTGTTTGCACATGGAATCACAAAATATAGTGAAATAAAAAGATTCCATCCCATTCCTCTAATTTCATCATCTTGCTGCAGCCATTCTCCCCAGGGCTTTCCTCTAACCCAGTTGCCAACGAGGCGTAAGGGGTTATCCTCTCTGAAACACCATTAAGGATTCCGCAGGTCCTCATGGGGCTACTCTGAAAGAGAGCTGCAGGGAAACTGGCAGCTTCTCTGGGCTCATCATATGGAAAGTATATTTCAACACAGCTGGCAAACAAATCTCTTTGAAGGAGATAGCCAAGAGTCCCAAGATTGGCCCTCAAATAATGAGTTCAGCATCTTTCACTCTCCCCAGCCTACAATATTCTTCCTCCCTTGTAGTTATTTATTATTATTCAATATTTATGTAAGCTATAAATGTGCAGAGCACTGCACAATATCACAGAGAGGGCCAGGGCAATAACGACACCTTCTCCCAAGGCCGAGAAAAGGACCTGCAAGTCAAGTCCAATGGCAGAGGTGTCTGAGGAGAGAGGAGGGCAAGAAGACAGATGGACAGATGAAGATGTCCAGAGTCGGGATCCTTTCTAGACATAGGCACGTCTGCTGGATCCGAGCTCCTTTACGCTGCTGTGGATCACAGGAGGAAATAGCTTGACCTCTCCATGCCTTTGGCTATTCCACACTTGCTTTGTAAACAGAAGTCGAAATAGAGACCCAGAATTTGGATATGCACCATAAACTACAGCTCATAGTCCCAGGCCACATCCAAGGTAGTGGAAACTATCAAACGAGCAGGAATTTAGGAAGCAGTGCTTTCACTTGTGGTGCACAGCCTATGAAACACCCGTGCCAACATGACTTGTGTTCATATTCAAATACAAACTGTCCCAATGTTCTCCAGCAATGGCCTGAGCATAGTTTCTGTTTACCAGGAAATGAGCGCAATGAAGTTCAGGTCACAGAAGAACTATGCAGGTTCACGTCATCAGAAAATGACAGAGCTGAGACTCGAACCTCAGTTCCCAGATTCCAAGGCCCATATTCCTCCATCGTAGAACAGCTGCCTCTGCCTGCACCTCCCTTGGCGGCTCTGCACCTTGGTTCCCTGGCATCTGTCCTCTTCACCTCTTCCATGCTATCTCCCCTAAATGGCTATTTTTCTTCCACCTTGGACTCCAGGCCTCCCTCAGCCCCTTTCGCTTATTATCTCTCTCCTCAACCCCTCTGCTTTTTCAACTTCTGTGTTTTTCCTGGGAACTTGTATTGTCTCTCATTCTTTAACCATCAGCTCAAGGTGGTGGACCTTCCATTGGCTCTCCAGCCCTCCACTTGAGCTCAAGAACTTGGGAGTCTGACAGACCTAGGGTGATATACCAGCACTGCTCCATACTATCTGTGGGACCTTCCTCAGCTCTATAAAACCATTTCTATAAAAGCTCTATAAAACCATGAGGACAATATTTAACTCAAAGATGAGGTCAGGGTGTCCAGGGCTCTGTTTATCTTCTCCTTTTAGTAGCAGAGCCCTGATTTGTAGCAGAATCCTATCTCACTGCCAGGCTCTAACACCCTTTCTCAGCCTCTCTTTCAACTTCATGCAGTCATGTGATTATGTTCTAGCCAAAGAGAAGCAAACTGAGACATCTGAGGTGTAGCCTCTTCTCCACTTCCCTCATTCCTCTTTTTGAGAACACAGATACAATGACTGAGCTTCATCAGCCATTCTGGATCAGGAGGAGACCCTGAGAAGAGAAGCCAGATGCTTGAGTTCGCTAGGCAGACAGATACATAACTAGGTCTCCAACGAGACTGCAAAGTTACCATAACACTATAGCAGCCCCAAATGGTGTACATTTTATATAGTGGGGGGCAGAGGAGGTTGCTGTTTGCCAAGTTTCTTTTCTTATATACAAATGCAGCCAAATCTAGCTTATCTACTGTGCTTTTTTTTTCCTTTCCTATTTCTATCCAGTGGGGAAAATGTCCCCCAAAAGATACGGCACTACTGACACTGGAGGTGCAACTGGAAGAAAAACGAGAGAAATGCCTTTGTCCTGCCCACCAGTCTTCCACACGTGACTCCCGCTGACTGAACTAGCTGGGAGCCCCTTCAACAAAGACATGGAAATGCTGTTGCAGAGTTTGGCTTCCTCCAATGAAGACGGAGCAAAAAAACATTGGGAGATGGATTTGAGAAAAAATGCCTGACAAATGGCATGGTCCGCCCAGAGAATGGTAACTAAATGCAGATCCACGGGTAAAGTACTTAGCACAGTGCCTGCCATATAACTAAGTAATAAAATCAAGTGGCATCCCACAAACGGTGGCTCCTGGCCCTTGACTCATTTATCTTCTGAGTTAGATTCACAGAGCTATTCATCTCTGCATCTCTCCATACTATTCCATTTTCTCCACAAATACCTCCACCCAATTTGTCCAAGACTGAACTTGGCACTTTTTGCTTCTACGAAATTCCCTTATTCCTGTGTTCTAACATGGATGATGGGATCACAATGAATATCACTGTCTTGATATCCTAGAATTCTATTAAACTCCTCCCTTCTCATAAAGTTCCCTTCCCCACACCCATCAAGTTGTCAAAACACAGATGTCCTGCCTCCATGGATTCCTGGCCATTCCCTCTGACTCTCATGACCATGAATCTGAATCACTCTTGGTGTCACTGCATCCTCTCACAGTCTCTGCCCTTCTCTGTTCATCCACACTATTGAAATCTCTCTGCTAGCTTCTCTGTCCCCAACTTCTCACTTTTTGGCTCATGTGAGGCTTTGAATTCAGACTCAAGAATTTCTTGACCGCCTGTCACCATCAGTTACATAACTGGCAAGTTCTGTATGTTATAGATCAGGTTCAGAAAAGCCGTTGACTGGCCCATTTGATTGGCCCATTTATATTTTCTCACTACTCTGCTAAGCTGGATGCCTATGGCTTAACCGCCTGTGAATAATGTGTTTCCCATGGCTAAATGTATTGGGATCTGAGAGGGTGCCAGGATAGCTTAAAACTGACATGTCTTTACACAGTCCTACTACCCCTGCTATTATTTTCAAACTCAGATACAATCACAGCATCTTCCTGACCAAACCTCACCAAGCCTTTGATGACTGTTCACAACAGGAAGGACAAAAAAATACTTGCCTACAAAATTTAATAGAAGATAGTTCCACCATTAGGAGATTTTTGTCACCTTGTGATTCATGAGATGTTCACTGAGATGTGTCACTGGGACTCCTTCAGAACGTGGGAACAATTTCCAAGCATCTTTCTATACTTATCCTCTGCTCCGGGGTCTTGAACCCAGTGTCTGGGACTTCGATTCCATTTCCAAATACACTTTCCAAAGGCTCTTCTTGAAGCTTCTCTTCTCTCTGTCTAGAATGCTTTTGCCCTTGATGAAACCCAACCTATCAATCCCAAGAAACTAACATTCTTTGCAACACTGTCGGCCCTCATCATCCCAGACAGATTTAGTCCATTCCAGACACAAATGCCCGCCCTCCCTTATGGACGCCAAGAGAACAGGGTCAGTATCTGTTTCGTTGGCCACTGTTTTCCCAGTACTCAGGCGAGACCCTGGATTAGCCAGTGCTCAATGCACTTCTATTGAATAACTGTGCACAGCTGCACATGACATCTTCCCTCTATGTCTGTCACAGCACTGATCGAAGTCGGCCTTGGAGTTTAGCCATGACAGTTTGTATGTCTATCTTCTAATAGGAATTGAATAAGAATATGTCTTATTAATCTGGACATCATCCATGCATGTAGGAGACTCTTCTAAACACACTAAGTTCATGATAAATATTTGTGAAATTGAACAGTTAAATGCATTCATTCCTTTGGAGGTCAAAAGAAAGATCTGGATCCAATAAGATATTTTTTTCTTCACAAAGGAAAAAGTGTAACATTTGGAATCACCTACACATACAAATAGAAATCTCTAAAAATCATGGAACAAAATTTAGGTTTTGACATTCCTTAATTATGACATTTGAAATGGAATTAAGTATTTCAGTAGTAAGCAAATAATGTTGTTCTCATACTACCAGCCATTATTGCAAAATAAGATTCTTAAACCTCAAGTTGTAGAAATAATATATATTTTTTATTACTGAAGTAATTATCTATTTCAACTCTAAGTCACCTTTGGGAAATATTTCTTTCAAAATTTATGTGAAGTGTCCTTTTATGACCAACCAATAGTTAAGACATGCTTGCAGAGAGCATTGTTGCTTTAAATAACCATTTATGATTACTTTAGCAGAAATAAAGTGAATTTTAAAAAACGTTTTTTACTCTCATTAACTCTTTGGTCAGTGGTAACAGTATGTGGACTCCAACTAAAAGTTTAAGTGTAAAAGAGTCCAGAAGAAAATAAAATTTTAATGGAATCAAAGATGAAGACCCAGTCTTTGAGGACAATGCAGAGGAACTGAGGAAGTAATAAGGAAAACACTCACACAAACCTATAAAAGATAAACTTCAAAATATAAGGGAAAAGAGTTCTTCTCCATTCCATCCATGCACCTTAGGAAACGGAACCATGCAAATACTTCTCTCCTTTCAAGGAACTTCAATTCCTTGACCCACCCAACACCGTACTCCCTATCCCTCTGACTTGCCTTCTCGGGACCACATTTCTCTTTGAGTGGTTAGTGTATACTTGGGTGGCTTCATCTGTCTCCCAGGCCAGCAGTAATACACCAGGGGAACTGCCTTGAGTTTGCAGGTCCTGTGGGAAATGCAGACAAGGTAGGACCCGCTTCAAAGGTGCAGCGATATCTGCTTGCCTGTTCCATTCTGGTTCTGCTCCTCAACCAGCCAGGCCAGCCTTTCCATTTTGCCTGTTTCCAGAGCTGGAGGAACTGAAGGGAAGCACCATGTTGATTTTTATTCCACCTTTGCTGTTACTAAAGCTCACCCTTTGATATACATCAATGCCTCTCAACAGACTGTTAAAAGCATCTTGGGTGTATCCATCTTCATTGCATGAAACTGCTTGAGACATTGTAGGATGTCTCACTTCTCTGCTTCCCACTATTAAATTCCAGGAATGTCCCCAGACATTATGAGCTCCGAAAAAAAAAAAACACCCCTAAACATTTCCAAACCCTCTGGAAAGTCGGTGTAGCCTCTGTATCTAGGCTTCCTTTTGTACAACATCAGAACTGTAATCTCCTACACAAATAGTGAAATTACATACTTAGGTTGTGGTGTTGGTTTTGCTACTGTTAATACAGTAGGATCAGTCAAGAAAATGTATCATTTTTAGTATCCTGAGACATGGGAGGCACGATTCAAAAACTGCTCCTGCCCCACAAAATCCTAATGAAAATATTATCTCCACTTAGGAGCAGACTTACCACTTCATAAACTCAAGAAGTGGCAAGTGGAGTGTGCTCCTAAAGTGAAACTCTCTTCCAGACAAATAAAGAGAGGCTAATCCTAACTGACCTCACCCCCAAAAACACACATGCAGAGAGGAGGGCTCCCTCTGTTAGAGGAGTTATTTGTATTCACATAGACAACTTTGACAGTTGGCAGAAAGAAAGGGTTTATTTGAGGGAAATCTATACTGAAGATTGACTTTTCAGGCAAATGCTTGCTAGTGTTGTACTGGTCCTTAAAGGACAGGGGTGTATCCTGGGGTTTAAGATTTAATGAGGATTCTTGGAAAACAGACCAAATTGTAGCCACAGAAAATAAATGCAATTCAGTCTACATCTGATCCATTTTCCAGCACACTAAGCTTCACTCATAACCTGTCTTCAGATTCATGTTTTTCTACAAAGACCAAACCTGCTTTGCTTTTGAGAATGTAATTCACTGGACATGAAATGAAATGTCTCTGAGTTGACACCCAAAAGTCCAGCTACAGATGAACCCAGATTGTATCTGCAGGCAGCAAAGTATTGGGTTACTGAGTCCTTCTGGAGCATATTTGTTACAGTCCTGTTGAAAATCAGTTGACTTGGCTGAGCAGCTCTCATTTGCAAAGGAGAAAAGTGAGGATTGTGCTTACAGGGCTTCAGATCTAGCAGGTGTCTGCAGTGGATACAAAACCCTGGCTATATGCCTGGCTATATCAAAATTACCTGAAGACACTGCTAGAAACTCAGATTCCCTGGTTTCTGTCATTAAGGGCTCAACTGTGTACCCTCCAAATTCTTATGTTGAAGTCCTAATACTCAGTGCCTCAGAATACAACTAGATTTGGAGACTGGGTCTTTAAAGAGGTAATTAAGGTTAAAGTAGGTCAAGTGGCCCTAATCCAATACCCTCAGTGTTGTTGTAAGAAAGTTTAGGACACAAACAAGCACAGAGGGAAGATTATGTAAAGATACAGGAAGAAGACTGTCACCTACAAGCCAAGGAGAGAGGCCTCACAAGGAGCCAACCTTGCTGACACCTTGTTCTCAGTCTTCTAGCCTCCAGAATTGTGAAACAATAAATGTCTGATGTATAATGCAGTCTGAGGTCTTCAGTTACAAAGCCCTCTAAACAGAGTGAATCAAAATCTCTAGAGGTTGATGGCAGGAGTGAGTCTCACACATCAGACAGGCTTTGAGAACCACCGACATGGACTTTTTCCCAAGATGCTAACAGCTTTCCCAGGTTGCCCATGACTTTGACCTATTCTGACAATGGCCAAGTTCTGGGCCTGCTCTCCCCACAGAAATACTCACTCTTAGGTGTCCATGGTGGGGTCTTGGTTCTTCCTTCTTTCCTTCAACTTGATTGCTTGTAAAATAATTGCCACTTTTTTTTTTTTGTTCTAGGAGTTTCAAAGGGACTTTTTCCCTAAGAACCTACTTCTGTCAAAGTTATTTGAAAGAAAACTCAAATGGGCATTTTAAAGATGGCATGAAAATCTATTTCTTGAAGAAAAAAAAAAGTGTAGGGGAAAAAAAGAGGATAGGGTCAAGTTGACCAAACTGCTGGACAGCTCTATGAGATGAAAAACAGAAGCAGCCCAGTAGCTCAAGGACTATGCATTTAAGCCTGAGGTCTCATGAGATACCAGCCCTGAGAGATTGCAACTCTTCCTGGGGTTGCAGAGTCAAGGAGACCACCCTCCAAAGGTGGCCTCTGGGAAAGCTGTGGCCATTCTCCAAGGGGTTATTGTGGAAGATCACGCCCCCTCACTCAGTTCACAAGCACACAGGTATCAGGATTGGGGAGTTTGCAATGTATGATCCAGCTTAGGTGTTTGTTTTTAGTCAAAAAAAAAAAAAAAAAGCAATGCAGGGACCCCTCATATGCAGAGTTTCTGAGACTCTGAAATCTTACCTGTGAATGAGAAATTGGACCCTTGCATGTGATCCTGTTTCAGCCACAGTCAAATACGCAAGCCGAAAAGGAAATTATGAAGTTCCTTGCATTTCCACCATTTAAATTATCCAGTTGGTTCCCTACCATCATGTTTTAGCATTACTGCTCCCTGCCCCTAGATTTGCAACTTTGCATTTTATTTGCCTGGAAGCAAATTTGACCAGCAATACCTCCTATCTGGGCAAGTGCTCCTGTGACCCAACCCTATCCCAATTACTACCATTGCAGAGAAGAAGCCAATTCTGACCCCAAGCTGGAACTGTTTCTTTGTCTTGTTTTTCATTGCTTTTGTTATTATAATCATACAGAATGTCCTGCCTTAGAGAATCCTGACCCTATGCCTGACTGCTAAACTAAAGCACCTTCGTTCAGAACCCTGCCCACCGGTAGATGGCAAGAAGGAAAAAATTAACACATCCACTGCCTGAGGCTTGCCATTCTAGGAGATGTTTGCAAGATTAATGGCCTTTTTACATTGCTTCCTTACCCACCCCATCTCTGATTTATAAAAGAACCTGGCATCCAGACCCTGAAAAGATGGTTATTTTGAGGCACTGCTGCTAAGTCACTCCAGTCGTGTCCGAGTCTGTGCGACCCCATAGACGGCAGCCCGCCAGAGTGGGTTGCCATTGCCTTCTCCAATGCATGAAAGTGAAAGGTGAAAGTGAAGTCGCTCAGTCGTGTCCGACTCTTAGTGATCCCATGGACTGCAGCCTACCAGGCTCCTCCGTCCATGGGATTTTCCAAGCAAGAGTACTGGAGTGGGGTGCCATTGCCCTCTCTGTTTCGAGGCACTAACCTGCCATTATTTAAGTCAGCTGCTCCCCAACTGAAGTCTCTTCCTTGCCTCAGCCACTCATCTGTGAGACTCAATGGCCTGTCATGTGGCAAGTGGAGCATTGGATTCAGTAACACTGCCATCTAATAAATCTCTTATCCACTGAACTTCCTAGTTATATATTTCTTTATTAATTCAATAAATATGCATTTAACACCTACTGTGTGCTCAGTTGTTTAGTCATATCTGACTCTGCAGACCCATGAACTGAAGCCCACCAGGCTCCTCTGTCCATGGAATTTTCCAGGAAAGAATACTGGAGTGGTGTGCCATTTCCTTGTCCAGAGGGTCCTACTCCAGTGGACCCAAGGATTGAAATCTCTTGTGTCTTCTACATTGGCAGGCATATTCTTTACCACTAGTGCCATCTGGGAAGCCCCCATTTAATACCTATTGCAGTTTGGCATATTCCAAGCCTAGGGATACAGCAATGAGCTTAGAATAAATTTTTATTCTCACTGAACTTAATTTCTTGTGGTAGAAACAAAGTAAATAAATACATATAAACAAGTAAATAAATACATATACAATTTTAGATAAATGCTGTAAGAAAAATAAAGCAAGTGATGAAATAGAGAAATGGTTCTCAAAGTCTGTTCTCTGAATCAGCAGTATCACCATGATCTGGGAACTCATTAGTAAAGCAAGCTCTCAGGCTTAACTTGAGACTTTTCTAATCAGACACTCTGGAGATAGGATCAAGCAATCTGATGTACACTCAAGCTTGAAAACTATTTATGTAATAAATAATGATGAAGCAAAAGTTGGTAAAAAAATAATAGGAAATAATGACAAAGGGAAAGTTGGAAAAAACCTCTATGGAAAGTTGGAAAAAACCTCTTTGAGAAGATGGCATCTGAACGAAGACCTGAATGTCATTTGTGCCAGGATATGTCTTGGGCTTTTGTTGCTATTGCTGCATGAAACTGCTTTGATTTAAAAGAACAATTATATATTTACTGCAAACAATATAAAATCAAGAAAGACACTTTTCCATATTTTAAAAAATGTGTGACATTTCCCTAAGAAATTCCTTTCATTTAGAAATTTCATTTAGAAATTTAGAAATTTCATTTATAAATCTGAGTGTATCCTTTCACAGATTAGAGTTTTGCAAGATTTCATAAAAAGAAAAATACAGACAATGAAAGTACAGAAAGCAGTAGAAGACTTCAAGCACAAGAGCCCATTATGTGTACACTGGGGGCAAGTATAGTAAGAACTTTCTCAATGACTGAGGCTTCAACGACTAGGAGTGCCAGAGATACAAAAAGTGCAAAAAGTCAAAAGCAGTATTTTTCCTCAATGGAAAAGATGACATGATTCAACATGCATAGAATGATTAAGAGGAAAATCTGTTGGACTCAATTACCAACATAATTGTTCATATAGCTCTCACTTGAATTTTGAACATTTTCTTGAAAAATGATTTCATATCAATTTTTGCTTTTTTTGGAAAGCTTCCATGTGTAGTTTATTGATAGTATGTCTGAATTATTGGTAATGCTATTGATAATTACTGATAACGTTATTGATAATGTTTGATGTTTCTGATGAGGGAGAAGAGCCAGGCAACTACTAAAGTGAAAGTATGTGTATGGTCTCAAAATGCCAGGATGGTACAGATACTCTTTCCAAACCACATCAAGTCAAACTGTGACTTGACTCTCCTATGGACTGTAGCCCACCAGGCTCCCCGGTCCATGGGATTTCCCAGGGAAGAATATTGGCGTGGGTTGCCATTTCCTTCTCCAGCGGATCTTCCTGACCCAGGGATTGAACCCATGTCTCCTGCACTGCAGGAAGATTCTTTACCCACTGAGCCACTGAGGAAACCCTCCTTTCCAGGTATTAATATATCCAGTCAATAGCAATCACAGGGGATTTGGGAAAGTGGGAGGTACTCGTACAACTATGTTTATGCCATATACTTGTACAACAAGGCAGCCTTCGTGGTATCAAGGTGACCAATGACTTCAAGCAAAAAGCCCACCCCTCCACCACTCTTTTGGTCATGTCTTGGTCTTAATTCCCCATAAGGAATACTTAAGATCTCCTAAAGCCTTTGGTTTTTATTTTATGCTTACCAAATGGTGTCTGATCAGGGCTGGCTTCTTAGATGTGTGATCTGTGCAGCCACACAAGTCCCCATGCTCAAAAGGGCCTCACACCTGGTTTAATGTTCTACTGTCACCATCTTGAACCTCTTAGTAATTTTATCTCTGAACCTGCGCTTTGTAAGTGAAGTCCCATGGGACAATGGAGCATGATTGTGAGCAGAGGAGGTATGGCCAATGTGCCTGCTGGCCCATTCACAGACAACATTTGTTCTATAAGCACAGAATGGAGGACCTGCAATGCTTAGGAGTTCAATGACATTCAAAGTGAGTCTAATGTAAGTATGTGATGTCTACAACTGAGTAAATAGGATTGCTGATGACCCAGGAAGGCCATGCTTTCTCTTCTAAGCAGAATTTGCTTCAAAGAAAGAAAGAATCCAGTGGTGTTCTAGGAAACAAGAGCCACTAAGGGATGATATCACAGCTTTATTTACCCACTTTACTTCCCTGTATTAGCCAACCATTGATGCTGAAAGTGACATATAGAAAGGAAAAGACAGGGTGAGCCATAGTTCCTATTCCTTTCAGTTCTTTCTTTCTGTGTGTGGTTTTCTTGTTGTTGTTGTTGTTTTAGGTCACACTGGTCAGCATACAGTAACTTAGTTCCCCAATCAGGGATCGAACCAGTGCTCCCTGCATTGGGAATGCAGAGTTTTAACCACTGGACCACCCAGGAAGTCCCCCTTTCAATTCATTCTTACTCTTCAGTTAGCCAACAGATTAAGGTGTTGGTATACTACAGATGAATCAAGAATTGAAGTCAAAATAACTGAGTCAGCATCCTGTAGGAGGCGTTCCACTGTTCTGGTAAGAATGAAATACATACACGTGCATGAGCTACCAAATACACCGTGTGCCATTTCAATGATTCCGCATGCAAATGAAATGCTCTTAAATTTACATTTAAAACTGGCAATGCAGAATATAAATGGCATAAATCATGCTAGTGATTTAAATTTTGTATTTACTTAAATGATGTTAGGAAGCAAATACAAAAGAGCATGACACATTGATGGAAAGACCACAGAGGAGAGGGAAAATCTTGATATTGTCATTCCTTTAGTGACAGTATTTTCCTGTTTTTTGGTAACCAAAGCTGCTTCCCATTGGAGGTCTGCTCGCAGAGAAGCACGCTCACCACCACATTGACATGAGCGTTCCCAGACATGCAGCAGCTCTGTGTTGTCACAAATGCTTCACCAAAGCGAGCACCCATCTCTGGGAGGACGCCAGGTGGCACTGTTATCAGAAAAGCACAGTAGGAGCCGTATCCAGCAGAGAGATAAACAAGAAGGGAGCTTTCCCGCAACACATGCCAGACTCTATGATAGCAATAGCTTCTCTAGAAACAGACAGGTAAACTCAGTTATACCCATACTTAATGGAAATAAGTTCCCCTTTGTCTAATCCACTCCGAACTTGCACTGCATGCCTCTAACAATCAATCAATAGGAGAAAAAAGAACAGAGCTCCTGTGACTTGGCCTACCTTTCAAGATAGGGCACACTGCTGAATCTTCAAAGAACAATCCCATATTCTCTGAAAACATTGGGCCGCTTCCCCAAAAGCAAGGGATGCAAAAAGACCCAGCAATCCACACATGTGAGAGAAGAACAAACACAGCCTGAAAACATTCCTTAATTGACTAGGGCTAAAACGTGTGCCCTCATTCTGGGAGGACTTGAAGGGGGATTCAAATTGTTGAAAATTACGAGGTTTGAAGGCCCTGTTCTATTTTACTTCTTATTACAAACTCAAGTTACACCTATACTTAATGGAAGTAAGTTCCCCTTTGTCTAATCCACTCCAAACTTGCACTGAGTGCCTCTAACAGTCAACCAACAGGAGAAAAAAGAAAAGAGCTCCTTTGACTTGGCCTGCCCAAGGTTCAATCCTGCATGCTAAGAGGTTCCTCCATTTAGGGCACTTCCAAGGCCTGGTGTGTGTCACCTCACACCATCGGATGCATCACTCCAGCCACGTCGGTTCATGAGAAATCTGGGATCTCTCTCGCACGTGGTGCCAGACAAGGCACAAAAGCTGCTTTCAGGAACGTAGGCAGGTTTACGAGGCTGAAAGCACCAAGATTTCGGGGTTACAGCACCAGACCACTCATGTCTTATTAAGATGCGCCTTCATCATTGGAAATTCCTTTCAGTCCCAAATGAGTTCAGTCTTGTTATTGAGCCATTAGGTAAAAGAAAAGGCTTAGGACCAAAAATCCTCACCTCCCCATCGAAACCATTAGCTTTTGGAGGTTGATTTTTACAAGTTATCTAAAGGCTGACCCTGGTGGATACAGCATTATATTAGGTGAAAACATGGGTAACGGATTTATTTTTCACCCTTAAAATAAAGAAATAAATACCTTTTGTTGATAAGTAATGTGTGGGAAATGTTCTGGAAGAGTTCAAAGGTGGACTCTCTCCCTGACACTGCTACAAAATAAAGAGCTGTCTCTCATACAGAACTTGCTAAGGGGCTGGAAGCCAGAGAAACGTGGGGGCCCAAGCCCTGTTACTCTCCAGCCTCTTCTTCCTTCCAGCTTCAGCTGGCCTGCTTTTCTCCATCACCTCATCTTCAAGGAGTTGGAATAGATCAGAAACTTTAAAAATGTGCTTTATGAAGTTCTTAGGGAAAAGGTTGCTAAGCCATGGTAAGCATAAAGAATCACCTTGGAAGTGTGTTCACAATCCATGCTCATGATCCTTCACCTCTGAGTTTCATTCAGTAGGTCAGGAAGAAAGGGGGACCAGGAAAATAAATTACTAACAAATTTTTCAGCTGATTCTGATGCAAGGACTGATGTGGAGGTAGCTTCAGGGTTTTGGGGTGAGGAGGTAGAAGTGAAAAGAGTCCTACCATCTTTACTCGGCTTTCCTGTTCAATGATTAGTACCCTGTAAGATCTAGCTTGATAAGAGACTTGTTGCTTTGAAAAGCACAGGAGTAGATGTCTTCTAATGCTCTATGCAAAGCCAATGTCTAGGATTCCAGGAAGCTCGTGGTGAGATAGACTTCACTTGAAGGAGATACATGAAGTCCATCAATAGCCTTTCACACTTTCTACGAAAAAACTCTGAAGTGAATCAGAGAAGACAGGCTCGCCCCACTGCTCTAGATTCCCGAGCATTCATCAAGCAATTCCTTTCCCACAACAGATCAAACAGAGGAACCTCACCTCTTTAAAGCATTATTTCAAATAATGAATGTTATGTAGCTGAATTGTGTTTCTCCAAAAGATACGGTGAAGATCTTAACCCCTGGTACCTCAGAATGTGACCTTCTCTGGGAAGAGAATTGTTACAGATGTAATGAATTAAGATGAGATCATACTGGAATATGATAATCCCTTAATTCACTATGACTGGTGTCCTAAATGGAAGAAAATGTGAAGACACAGAGGGAGAAGGTCACATGATGACAGGGACAGAGATTGGAATAATGTGGCTACAAGCCAAGGACACCAAGGCTTGCCAGCAACAACTGGAAGCGAGGAAAGAGGCATGGAATAAATCCTCCCTCAGAACACTCAGAAAGCAGCAACCCCACCCATACCTTGATGTCAGACTTATGGCCTCCAGAGCTATGAGAGGGGAAATTTCTGTCATTTTAAGCCATGCCACTTGTGGTTCTTTGTTTTGGCATTCCCAGAAAACTAATACCATTATTTGCAAATGATGAAAAAGAGCCTTGCAAAGGTTGCTCTTTTATCTTAACTAAATTTTCTGTGCAGGACTATGAAAGCTGACCCAATCAGTGCCCAGGTATGAGTGAGCCTTCTACCCACCATCCTTCAAAAGCAACAAGGTCCGTCTCTAAACTGAGTCTCAATGTGCCATTAAGAAAATCTCGAGGTCACAGCAGGCCATGTGGCCCCATCACTCAGTGTGTCTCATCCTTTCACAGAAAGAGGTCATTAATTGGTTTTGGGCATGAAGTCAAAAAGCTTCAAAAAATGTTTAAAAGGAATAAATGATCTCTATGTAAAAGGATTCCAAAAGCTCATGTTCTTACAGGGAGAAAGAAAACTGAGTACATTCTGAAGTTCCTGTGGAACTAGGTCACATTTCCATCCCCCTAAAAAGAACTTCCCATGCTTAATCTCACTGAATATTGTGGTAATTAAAATGTCCTCTCAAAGTACCAACCCTGTGGTGCTCAGAAGCCACTAAATTCAATTAGCTTCTTATTATTAAGGGCTTGTATAAAATTAAACATATTTCTTAAAGTAGTATACATTTGAATAATACTCTCATTTTAGTGAGGAATTCAAAGGGGAATGTGCATTTCACAATTAGGTCATTCATTTTTATTCTGAAAGAAAAGGAATTAAATAGGAATCCAACTTAAGTAAAATAAATATAATTAAATCTCATAAATGCAATTAAGTGTAGCAATTATATTTTACATGTTAAAAATGCCCATCATCTGATAATGTTAAAACTCTTCTCATTTTAAGTTTTAAAACTTTTTTATTATGAAAGATGTCTTCCATGTCTACAAATATAGAAGATGAAAAATAAAAAGAACTCTGGTGTTTCTTCCACCTGGCTTGTGATATGGGTTGGTAATTGACCAGTAAATTCCCTGTAAGACTCTCTCCTGCTGGGTGGGTCTCTCTCTCACCTCCTCTACTTCTGCTGTCCTGATTTTCCTGCTTTAGTTTATGATACATGCAAACCTGAGGTCGCGGCAGCTAAAATGACATTCAGGTAAGTTATACTGTTTAAAGTGAGAAGTATTTAGCTCCCGCACCTTGACATAAGCAAAGCTGTGACATGACATGAAGGCAGACATGACAAACTATCAGAAATAGAAACTGGAGACGACTATTTCTATCACAAAAGGAATCATACGGAAACTCTTGGAAATAACACATGACAAGAAACATAATAAAATTAGATTCAACTATAATAATCCTGTTTTCATAAAAATTTTAGGATCTTAAATAATACACCAAATGAGGTGAGATGATCTGTGTTATATATCTATATGCTCATTTGTACAGCAAACACGCATAGCGTATACCCATGTGCCAAGAATCACTTGGTGCTAGGGACACAGCTGAATAAGAGGAAGACCTCAGTATAGTAGTATTTCACACAATCATGTCTCATGAATAAACACAAGGGAAATGAAGGAAATGAACAATTGCTTATGGAAGGTAAACTCCTTGACAAAAATCACTGATGGCTGTGTGAGGGATAGCCTATTTTTTTTCTTTTCTCTTATTCTCCTGTTTTTCTTACACAGAAGGATTCTAAGTCTGGGTTCACCATCATACAGCACAAAGAGCCATCCCAATAGGGGGGTTGGAGGTTCCTGATTCAGAATGATCTAGGAATGTCCAGGAGCTACAAAGCTGAAGTTTTTCCAGTTTAAATGAAAGTCACCGTGTGTGTGTTAGTCACTCAGCCGTGTCCAACTCTTTGTGACCCCTATGGACTATAACCCACCAGACTCCTCTGTCCATGGAATTCTCCAGGCAAGAATACTGGAATGGGTTGCCATTCCCTTCTCCAGAGGATCTTCCTGATCCAGGGACTGAACCCAGGTTTCCTGCATTGCAGGTATTTACTATCTGAGCCACCAGGGAAGCCCAAATATCAGCATACCTTAAAAGTATTTCCATTGGTAGAGTTCTACAGCTATACTTGATCCAGCTCCAGTAGAGTGTTTTACAACTTTAAGCATACAAACATTTTCAGTTCAATATTTACCTAAACAATTACTCCATCCTTCCATTCTCAACACACACACAATAAACAAATCTTAAATTGATTATCTTGTATATATAACCAACTGCTAGAAGATATGTGTGTCTGTATTGGTTTCATGCAACAGAAATTAATTCTGATTAATTTAAGCAAAAGAACAGTAATTTGCTTGAACCAAAGGAATTGTTGAACAGCTAATCGTTGAGAAAGACAGACACCAAGACATCCCTAGAGTCTCCATAACTATGCAGTGAAAAAGAAAAAGCCAAAGTGAAGTCGCTCAGTAGCCTCCGACTCTTTGTAACCCAGTGGGTTGTAGCCAGGTTACAGCCTGGTGGTTACCAGGCTCCTCCGTCCATGGGATTCTCCAGGCAAGAATACTGGAGTGGGTTGCCATTTCCTTCTCCAGGGGATCTTCCCAACCCAAGGATCGAACCCGGATCTCCCACAATGGGGGCAGACGCTTTAACCGCTGAGCCACCAGGGAAGTAATTCTCTTTGATGAGCTAATTTACTCCTAACCTGGGCTTCCCTCATAGCTCAGTTGGTAAAGAATCTGCCTGCAATGCAGGAGACCTGAGTTCGATCCCTGGGTTGGGAAGAACCCCTGGAGAAGGGAAAGGCTACCTGCTCCAGTATTCTGGCCTGTATAGCCCATAGGGTTGCAGAGAGTCCAACACAACTGAGAAATCTTCACTTTCTTTCACTTTTGGCTCCAAGAAGCCCTGGGCTCCTCACTATTCTGGGCCATGTCTCAGATTTCCAGGAGCAAAAATCTAGTTGGCCCAGTTTTGATCTAACATTTACCCCCTGATCAATCAAGGGGCAGGATCGGCAACTTTGTTGTTGTTTAGTTGCTAAATCGAAATCCTGTCCAACTCCTTTGGTTATGAATAGAACAGTTGTCTTTTGCATTAAGGTAAGTTTTTTAAATATTCACCCTCCTTAAGGAATTAAGTTTCTAAGCTGACCATATTGCTTCTTTAATAATGCTTATTCTGTGTATAAAACAACTATGGGGATTGCTTGGAAGGAGAGTGGGAGACAGTAAGGTGAAAGAGAATATAACATACAACCTGACACTCTACACTCTTCTCAACACATGTGAGCTACTTTGTGATTTACTCTTTATCCTGTGGACTTGGAGAGCTCAGGAAAAGCAAGAGGCACTTAGAGGCACAAATGGATCAGAACTCTAGAGTCAAGGGGCCAGAATGAGGTTTGCTCCAAAGCCCTAACTAGTGCATTACATCCCACTAAACAGCCAGCAGAGCCATTCCTCAGGATCAGTGTCTCATGATATCTCCAATATTGCTCTGACGGTGAGACATTACCTTTGTGATTGATGAACAACAACAACAAATAAATAAAATTCTTTACTCTGAAAAACAGGATGAGGAGGAAGCAAGGATTCCAAACTGACATACGAAGCTGTCTAAATATAGAAATTTACTTTTTCAAGAAGCAAACACATCTATACTCTTTCTTTTGGTTGGAAAGTTTGCTTGATGAGTTCAGTCTTAAATTATATGAAAAGATGTACATACAGTGAACACTTTGAGTCTAGTGAGAAATGTCAAATGGAAAATGTAACTGAAAAGTTACATTTGCTCAAAAAGTTCCTGCTGATGAAACCTGAAATCAATAGTTATGAATTTGACTTGCCCAATTTTTGCTGAGTGGAATGAACTGGATTGGTAGAAGTTATTTTAGCTGCATTTCCTCAGCAAAGCCAGTAGAGTTTTTAGCATTCCTCCAGCCACACATGTGGCATACATTTATTACTTACATTACATACACAGGAAGCTCTTGATTGATGAGATAACCCCCTCTTCAGAAAGATCTTTTCCAAATAGGGCTTTACATTGTATGTATTAAATGAAGTACCATAATGTCAGTATGATATACTTTTTAATTCTAGATATTATTTTCAATGAAAATATTAAAAGGGTGATCTTTTGTGGATTTTGTGTAATGTAAAATATGGTTACAGATAAATATAGGTTGTGTCCATACATTTTCTCTTTACATGCTCTAAGTCTTCATGAACAGTATGTATACGAACATGTTTATATGAAAGGTGTAAGAACACAGGAGAGGGAAGAGGTTGAGATTATGATGGTTTATCCAGTACTTTGGCCACCTCATGCGAAGAGTTGACTCATTGGAAAAGACTCTGATGCTGGGAGGGATTGGGGGCAGGAGGAGAAGGGGATGACAGAGGATGAGATGGCTGGATGGCATCACTGACTCGATGGACGTGAGTCTCAGTGAACTCCGGAAGTTGGTGATAGACAGGGAGGCCTGGCGTGCTGCAATTCACGGGGTCGCAGAGTCAGACACGACTGAGTGACTGAACTAAACTGATGGATGAAATGTAATCATATAGAACAGATCCCTGCATTCACTCATGTGGATTTTAATCCACACATAGATATTCGTATCATACTATCATGCTAAGAACTCTGATAGTTCAAAGTCACATCTATGGAGTTCTGTAAATGTTTCAAAACTAATTGTGAAACATTTATATTGCTGTAATAGGAATGCTCCCATTTACTGTTGGAATGTAAATTTTGCTTTTAAAGGAGGGAGTAACATTTAGGATAATGTCAAATTCACATTGTTTGGTTTGGTATGAGCTATTTAAGTTTTTACATTCAAACATAGTTCTCCTGCTTTAAGATTAAGAGACTTATATAATACATATAAAAGATGAGAATTTCTCTTTTTAAATAGCTCTTTTCTTCACAAATCATCATGTTATAGGGTTCCTTTCAATAGTATTATCTAGGAGTATACTTTATGGACAATTATATTCACAAAAACAAATTATTCATAGTGTATATGTGTATATAAATATCTCTATATATTTTTATATATATCCATATATATTCATTTATATGTGTGTATATATATGAAGTTGAAAGCGTTAGCTACTCAGTTATGTCCAACTCTTTGTGACCCCATGGACTGTAACCCACCAGGTTCCTCTGTCCATGGGATTTCCCAGGCAAGAATACTGGAGTGGGTTGCAATTTTCTTCTCCAGGGGATCTTCCTGACCCAGGGATTGAATCCAGGTCTCCCGCATTACAGGCTGATTCTTTACTGTCTGAGCCACCAAGGAAACCCCTGTATATATTCAAATATATATAAAAATGACTAGGATTATATGTGATTTGACATAATAATTTACATTCTTAACATTTATCAGGCATGATTCTTAATGATTGACAGATATTTATTCATTTACTATCCATAACAATTATATAAAATAGTCATAACTGTAATTATTATTGTTCTCATCTACAAATGTATTGTATACACATTTTGTAACTTGCCTCAGGTCTCACTCTAGGATGACAGAGCTAGGATTAGTACCTCACAGATGAGATGCAGAGGCTGCAGGGGCCCACCTCTCATGCTAAAGAGCAGGGGTCAGCTTTTCTGACCCCTTTCTCTGTAAAGAGCCAAAAATAAGTATTTTAGACTCCGTAGACCACATACAATTTCTGTTATAATCTTCTTCTGTTTTAACAATCATTTAGAATGTTCAGGGGGCATTACAAAAACAGATCCTAGTGCAGATTTGGTCTATGGGCCACAGTTTGCCAACCCAAGTTTATTGCCAAATTTTCTCAAATAATTTTTTAAATGTATATACAATACATGGCTTTCTAGGTGATGCTAGCGGTAAAGAATCCACCTGCCAATGCAGGAGATGCAAGAAACACAGGTTCGATCCCTGGGTTGGGAAGATCCCCAGGAGGAAGAAATGGCACCCCAATCCAATATTCTTGCCAGGAAAATTTCATGGGCAGAGGAGCTTGGCAGGCTACAGTCCATAGAGTCTCCAAGAGTCAGACATGACTGAGCGCATGCACACACACACACACATACACACACACACAAGATACATGTATATAAAAATAGCTTTACTTTTTGTGGACAACTACAGTTTCTTCCATTTCTTCCAAAGACCCCTAGCCACCCTTTCCTGAAACCTGCCTTCTCCACCCTTTAACCATCACATGGCTGAGCCCAGCTAGTCCAGTCCTTATGTGAACTCATTCATCCAGTCTGTTCATTGGACCAAGGTGATCACGTGAACAAATCCAGGTCGGAGAACTGAGAATCCTTACAATGAGTGATATTTTTTTTTTTACCATTCTGCTTGGGAGTCTATCAAATGAAACAAGGGCTTTTCAGTGGCCATGATTTCTATCACCTGGACTAGAAAAGCAAGGGAAAACAGTCTGAAAAGGGGGAAAAAATAAATCAACACAGGAGGAAGAGCAGAGGGACAGATGGAAAAACGATCTTGATAGTGAGTCCTTCATGCGGTTTATTCCTAAGGCCCAGCTGCATTCCTGTCCTTGGAATTCCTGAGAAAACTTGTATTTCCTTTTAATAAACATCCCTCCTCATTTCCAGGATATCAGGAATTGATTTCTGTTGCTTATGACCAAAACTAATAATTTTGGTCATTTTTAATAGCCAACATTGTTAGACAAGGAAATTATTTTTAGGGAATTGCTCGTTAAGAGCTTAAGGGGAGGTATATTCTTTCAGATTACTCAACATGTTTTTAGTTTGGGGTTCTCCATTTAAACATTTAAAATACACTTCCACAGTGAGATTTTAATTAAATTGAACACTTATCAAAAAATGTTAGTTTATCTAACATTACTCATTTTCCCCCATTTCCTCCAGCAGCAGATCTAGTCACTCAAAGGCCAGAAGCTGATGTGCAAGGTAGTTTAACAGTTTTTCTGGCACTTTTCTGATCTCAGGTTGTCATCCATGACCTGGAACAGTGCCCAGGTCAAGCAGTCACTCAACACATATTGAGTTGAAGAATCATTGAATATATATTTTCATGATACTTTAATATTTAATAATACTCAAAAGACACCTCTTCATTTTAAAGAGATTTTTAGTTTAGGTAACTGGATATAAAAATGATTATATAATATAAACCTGAAACTTTTCCAAAAGAAAACAAATCCTAGCTAGAAGTAAGAAAAAGGGGGGAAACCAGGCTGAGGGTAATCTTTGCTAAGATAGTTACATTTGAGTGGTAACATGATGAATGTGGCAACTAAGGATAGGGCTTTGGGTTTTACATTTTTTGGCGCTATTTAAATAAATCCGATTGCAACAATGTGTACAGAATTTTCAAATCCTTTAGGAACATCAAGCCAAAATTCACGTGTGGAATTAATACAGGCTCTTTCCCCATCCTCTCTTCTCTTGGAAGCCACATAGAATAGTCACACTTTGAAGGCAAATGGCAAAAATCACTCTCTCTTTTTCAAAATGTGTTTTGAAATTGGCCAAGGAATCTGCCATCCTAGTGAGATCAGTGTCACCAGCTGTTTTCTTGAGTTTATTCCATGAGGCAAATGAATTGACTTACATAGATGGGATGTTGTATGGCAAAGTGATTTTCTTTCTTTAAAAAGTTCATAGATTTTTTTTAAGTAAATAATCACATGGGCTTTTCAGCATCGTAAGACTAGCCTATAAGTTTTGCCCTGTATCTTCTTCCAAAGGGGCCAGCTTCATTAGGAGCCCTGTTGAGCCTTCTAGACAACAATGATGGCATTGATAATTTGCCACCAAACATTAGTTGGTTACAACACACTTGCTAATTCATACTTTTATAGGTAGACCTGAAGAGTCTTTGTTTCAAATACGAAACACCAGAAGACATACTCTGCAGTTTCCACAGCTCTAGTCTCACTTCATTTCCTCCCAACACGCAACTGCCTTCAATTGCTCTTTAACTCTACCCCTTTAAGTCAGGAGGTCATTTGGAAAGAGTCCCATTTGAAAAGCAAGAATCTGTATTTAAAACACAGAAACCCACTCTTCAGGGTTTGAAGGTATTTTTATTTGAGCACTCGGTCGGTAATGACCCTGGTCCATCAGTTGCCAAAATACTTTCTCTCTTGGGATCCTTATTCTTTCTTTGCTATTACACAGAATAACAGTTCTTTCGTTCTCATTTCCTGAAGAAGATTACTTTTCAGTATCAGGCTTCACCAATAAGCCTTTTCCCAGCCAAAGACTGCAAATCTACATTGTGACTAAACAGGGTGACTATTCAGGTAATACTGATGGTAGAAGAAAAGAGACAAACAAATAAATCAATGAGATTGAAAGAGTTTGCTGAGTTTCATTGCATGTTTATGGCTTTTCATAAATGAGTACTTCACTGGGCCGTCCTCACGTAAGAGAGAAAAGGTTAGCCAGGACGGTGATGCAACTCCCGAGTCAGGCTTCAGGGACTTGCCAGTAAAGGAGAAAACAACACCCATGACTTGGGGTGGATCCACATCAGCTATAAAAAGGGATGTGGAGAGTTTCAAAGGTTTTCAACAGATCCTAGTTCATTACCAGTGACTGTTTAATGTAGAGAGTCACCCAAGCCTGGGCCAGCACTAGTTTTAAGTCTATACACAACGAGTGGCTATCTTATTAGGGTGTGAAGGGAATACTAGATTTGGAGTCAGAATTTGACTTCAAATCTGGACTATTAGAAATTTCTAGCTAGCTAAACAGAAAATATTCAACCTCAGTGATCTTCAATTTTCCTGATCAGTTAATTAGAAAACATATTAGTCCACAGCCTTGTTTTAAGAGCTAATGAAACAATCTGTGTAGAAATGCCTAGACAGTACAATAGGCATATAATAATGAATCCAATTTTTTTCTAATGGCATCCAGAGGGCAATGGCAACACTGGCCAACTCAAAGCAGCTGAAAATGACAGCTGGCATGGCCACTAAGTAAGCCCATAGAAAAATGCAAATCCACATGAAGATGATGTCTTGCTCAGTGGACACTTTTCCTGCAGCTGGGAATTCAGAGAATTTCTGTGCCTCTAGTTAATGGAATAAAGGGAGAGGGGACCACCGGAATGCATGTAAAGTACACTTTAAAATCCAGCAACAATGTTAGGAAAGGTCACTTTATAAAAAAATTTAAACTAACAAAACTCAACCTGCAATGGCCAGGAACAGAAGGTATTGCTTGGGCTTTATGATTTAAAAACTGTTGTTTGTGTTTCTCAGAAAATAGGCTTTGGGATGGAGATTTGCAAGAATGGAATTAACTGGGGATTAACTTCTTTGAGGGAGCAGAGGAGAAGCTGAGCTGCAATACTGTGACAACAGCCTCAGACAATTCCACAGGGGGCTAGGAAGCTGGAACAGCCCATCATAGGTGTCCCAAATTGAGACAAAGGGAGCCGGATATTCCTCCCCATGCTTTGATCAGTCGCTGAATGCGGAACACACCCAGAGAGAGGGTGTGAGCTTGGGTGAGGCAGCATTATTCAGCTGAGAGCATTTCCCCAAAAGCGACTCAGCTATCAGCAGTCAGCAGTCATCACCTGTGGTGCTTCAGCTCCCAAAGCAGGACCTGGGTGTACCACTGATCCACTAGATAGCACTCCTGCCATCCAAACCACTTGCTTCAGAATTGTGAGTCCATTCCATCTAGAAACAACCCTCATGACATTATTTCTAGATTATATCTTTCCCTAGGGAACTTTTTAAGGGGAGAGTTATTAAGGTAAATTAGAACTTCTGCCTTTGCAGCTGGTCACAGAACACATTTGGTGGCCATTCCTTTATTATTCATTCCAGACTCCTCTCAACCTTTGCCAGCACCTATGTAGGTCTTGGTGGTGTACCAGGTGGAGATCCAGACCCTCATCCCTCAGGGATCTAAGCTTATGGTCAGCTTGCCCTTCTCAGGCTGTAGCTACATCACTAGTCCATTAACTATCAAATCAAAATTTTACAGTAGAGAACCAAGGAACATCCCCATTAGATTACCTGGGAGCCAAAGGCACTCCTCCCTGTCTAGTTATATAAGAGCTTCCCTGGCTCTAATGATCAGGGTTAACACTCCTGTTAAGATGATGCCTTATTTCCTTGTCTGCTAATGTCTTGTCAATCAGAGCCCAAAGTGGTTCAGTGGCCATCAGAGCTTAAAATGTAATAGCATTTTTGTGTGTTCCCTGATAGAAGTGTTCTGCCTCTGGGAACCCCTAGAACTAAAGAGCTTAGAGTTGCAGAAACACAAAGTGTAAATTCCACCAAGTAGGCCACTGGAAGTGATGATAAGCAGGGCTATTTCAATTCCTAACCCTTCATTCCTGGCCTCAATTATTTCACCTATTAAGGACATTGCCTATGTAAATGAATTTTGAGTGTGTACCACAATCTGTAGTATGGCACTCCATCCCTGAAGGTTACCACCTCTAAACTGAGATGTCAGCTACGCTTTCAAAAGGCTTCTTCCGCTGCCTTGCAAGCTGGTGGTTCTGAGTAGTGTGGTATGTGACAGGACACATGGACACTTGGTTATATGTTCACGGCCACACCTCCTTTGAAAGCAGTCCCCTGTCACAGGCAATATTTTGTGGTATCCTATTTCAGTGGATAAAAACACTCTATAAGGTATCAGATAGTGTGGGGCACATGGTTCTGCCATCAGGAAAGGAAAACCCATACCTGGAATATATATCAATTTCACTGGAGATGAATCACTGCCCCCTTTTACAGTGCAGGGGGTGTACAGTGGCTGGCTGGTTTTGAAGGCAGTGCTGGATCAGGAGCTTTGGTTGGAGAGTTTGGTAGGGTGGATACTCTTAGCAGTGACAGGTAGATCAGCATTGAGGAGGGGGAGCCCATGCTTTAGGCCCATGCAAAGTTTCCCATCCCTGTCATCAAGGATACTCTGTTGATGAGCCCATTGTGCCAAAAATGGAGTGGTCAACTAGTCTGGCTGACATCAACCATTCAAGTCAACCTGTGTGATGCCTCTTCAATGAATAAGGTTTTATAATGAAAAAAGGCCTTCAAACTTCATGCTCATTCTCATAAGTCCATCCATATGCCTCAGTTCAGTTCAATCACTTAGTCATGTCCGACTCTTTGTGACCCCATGAATCGCAGCACGCCAGGCCTCCCTGTCCATCACCAACTCCCGGAGTTCACTCAGACTCACGTCCATTGAGTCAGTGATGCCATCCAGCCATCTCATCCTCTGTCATCCCCTTCTCCTCCTGCCCCCAATCCCTCCCAGCATCAGAGTCTTTTCCAATGAGTCAACTCTTTGCATGAGGTGGCCAAAGTATTGGAGTTTCAGCTTCAGCATCATTCCTTCCAAAGAAATCCCAGGGCTGATCTCCTTCAGAATGGACTGGTTGGATCTCCTTACAGTCCAAGAGATTCTCAAGAGTCTTCTCCAACACCACAGTTCAAAATCATCAATTCTTCAGTGCTCAGCCTTCTCCACATGCCTATTACTTCCCAAATCTTCTTGTCTCTAATGGACTAATCTTTCTTCCTTCAGCTGTTGGCAGACCACCAACCATCTACTAAGCATATCCATGTACAGTCTCATAGCCACAGTAAAATACTATATTTTATTACCTATCTCCAGATCTCCTACAAAGCTCCTGTGGGTCACACTGACCAGCTGCCATTCCAACCTTGCTATGCATTACTATCATCACCTCAAACTTGCTTCTGATGGGCAAGTGCCCCTAGCTGGCCCCTATCAGGCTCCAGTTAGTCTTACTGCATCATAGCCTGATTCTATTATAGCACCCTTCTATCAGCCCTGGATTCAGAGGGCAGTCACCACTGAGCCTCTCAACAACACTGTAGCCCCTCTCACTATTGCATTCTTTATCACTTTGGTAAGTGGAGCATCCTTTAAACTCTCAAACAGAAAATTGCTGGCAGGTGGGTTTTGCAGACTAGCATGCCCCCTTCTCTGAAAGTTTTGATCTGTTCACCATCTGCTGTGACAGTTCTGGCAATTCTATCTTACTCAATGAAGATCAACACTCCAAGCTTTAAGAGGAACTCCAGCAGCACGTTAGCTTCATATTCTTGGGTCTTTCCAAGTGTTAAACCATGTATCATAGGAGAAAGTTCCCACATCAGTAAATGTGTCTTGTTCAACTGCATCTCTGCCCTCCCACTTGATTCAGCACCTATAGGATCCATATTTTCCCTAGTTCTGGCTGGTATAAGTTGACTAAGTTCTGCAACTTCTTAGGAGTATAATTCCTCTCTTCCCTTAACCTAAGGGCTCGGTTCCCTGCTAGGTTATGTTGCAATTGGATCCTAATTGTTGGCCTGCCAGCTAGATCCTGAGGGAGCTGCATGTTGTCATCTAATACAAATACTTCTGCATCTTCTTCAAAGAGTGAGGCATGCTCAGACTGTAGTACAAGGAGGAACAGGTCTACTGCAGATCCAGTCTTGTTTTGGGAGGGAAAAAATAAAAAACATTTTGAGGATATAAAATTCTCTAGTATATTGTAACCATGCCATATCACAAGGTCTCACTTTTTTCCAATCCATGTTCTAATGTTGGCAGGGCAGACTTGCCAGAGTAGAGATCTTAGACTTCCCTGGTGCTCTGCTGGGCTTCTCTGATGGCTCAGAGGGTAAAGAATCCATCTGCCAATGAAGAACACGCAGGTTCTATCCCTGGGTTGGGAAGATCCCCTGGAGGAGGGCACAGCAACCCACTCTAGTATTCTTGCCTGGAGAATCCCCATGGACAGAGGAGCCCTATAGTCCATGGGGTCACAAAGAGTCAGACGCAACTGTTACAGTTGAGAAGTATCAGATCATCTGCTTTTTGTTCTCCAATTTCAGGAGATGAGAATCTTTTTATAAGCTGCCATGAGCTCTCTAGCTTTCACACACTTAGGATTAAATTGATAATTAATCACCCTCAGCCTATCATTGTCTTTTTCCAATACCTCAGTAGGCCCTAGCAAGAGCTATTCAGTTCCACAGTCCTGATAATTACTACGTGAACCTCTCAAAAACTTGAAATACTGTATCAGCAGTGCATTCCCTTTATCTATGTCTCATTCAAGCTTGACACAAGTGAAAATTTTAACAACTGCTCCGCAACTGACAAGCCGGGGGTTATTAATACTCCATCTACCACCTGTGAAGGAGGCTTTATTCTCAGCCAGCTTCAAAATCCCATTTTGGAATCTTCTTCCTAGGATTCTTCCTAGTACCAAGTGTCACAGGTTAGTTTTTCTGGAAACAAACTCTAATACAAAGATCCGCACAAAGAAAGTTTACTGGTGAATTGTGTTGGGAACAATGCCTGTTAAGGAGCAAGAGAAACAAGACCGGGAGTGCAGAGATTGAATTGGGCTACATTTTCCACTGAGGCCTCAGCTGACCTTATGGGAAGGTCTGAAGCTGAAATGGTTCTTCAAGGATGTCACAGAGCCCAGGCCCCCTATACACATTTGGACCAGCAGTTCGATGTGGGATTCTGTCAGAGAAGGATGTAACCTGAGTTAGACAGTTCCCTTTGGCCAAGGGCAAATTGGCCAAGAGCAATTCCCAGAGAGAATTACAACAATCCATTTAGTGTCCAAATAAGCATTCCTGTTCATTCTGCCGTTGTCTTTCTTAGTGTATACAAAGTGCTTTTCATTCTAATTTATTAACTAGGGTCTTGTAATATCATTTACCTGTTAATAGGTCTAAATACCCCAAGGTGAACTGATACATATTACTGAACTTAAAATACTGACACAGGATTTAGCCTTATGTTACAAGCTGGCTCTATGGGAACAAGCTCTCCTGCTTCCAGTGAAATCTGGAAGTTTAGTTTTTAGTTTGCATTTGCAAAACTAAAAAGTCTCACGTTCCTTTAGACATGGAAACCATACTGGTTATCACGTGTCAAGACTAAAGGGAAAAATACTAAATCATCATGATAGACTTTGCCACGTAAACAATACATTTCGTTTAGTGAAGACACTGGATTTTTAAAGGGCTATGAGATCAAATAAGGCTTTGGAGCTTATAAACAAACCAGGGTAAGTTGTCTCACTAAGTTAAGGGATAGTATCATACAGCAGAAGGGATCATAGAAGTATACTAAGAAGTACTTTCAGAGTTGGGCTCTTGCTTTTTCCAGAATGTCAGCATAAGTTACTGGTAATGTTAGGATAAGTAACTGATGTGGAAAAAAAGTGGTTTCTCAAGCAAGAGGTCTATATAGAGAATAAATCCATATGCAGTTTGTGTAAGCAGTGTCACAATCACTCAAGACTCCTGTCCTGGATAACCTGCATTTACCACTACAGATCAATTTTTTTGCTCTCCTCTGTCCTGCTCTGTGCCCTGGGAGCTTGACCCATATAGCCTGTCAATGGATTCCAATACCTTCCAACTTCCTGTTGGGAAGATAAAAGGCAAAAAAATAGAACAGCAGAAAAGAGTTAAGTGATAGTTCATTCAGTTTTGTTTTTCCCTCTCTGGTTCCTCTCCTACAAGATCACAAAGTTGGACCATATCCTCATATCCACTCCTCCTGTCTTTCCTAGAGCTGGAGCTACACAGTTCCATCTGCTTGCCCCTCCTGGCCAAGGGTGGTTAGGACTCCACTGCTGCCAACTCCAACAAGCGCCAATACCAGTGTGGCTTTTCCTAATTCTTGACCACACTTTTGCAAATAAGTGCCTTTATTTAATTCTCATTATTCTTTGTATCTTTTGGTCTTCCCTTGTGGCTTAGCCAGTAAAGAATCCACCTGCAATTTGGGAGAACCTGGGTTCAATCCCTGGGTTGGGAAGATCCCCTGGAGAAGGGAAAGGCCACCCACTCCAGTATTCAGACCTAGAGAATTTCATGGACTGTATAGTCCATGGGGTCGCAAAGAGTTGGGCACAACTGAGCGACTTTCACTTCACTTCAGCTCTGAATTTTTTAGCCTCCCAGCCTGAATTCTGGTGGACAATTGGTCATTTCTGATGGTTTCATTTCAATGCTTAACTTTTTTACCCTTTCCCATGTCAACTATGCCCATACAATGGTCATATGAAAGCCTAACTTAATCGCTCTGTCAGGAATCTATGATCATGATGATGAACTCCTACTCCTCTCCCTACTTAACTGCTCAGCAATGGAGTCAGCTGCAAAGCACACTGGACAGGATTAGTAATGTCATGGTCTAGTTTTAACCCTGCCACTAACTAGCTGTGTGGCTTAAATATATCACTTCCTTCTGGCTGGACAGCAATTTCCTTGTTTGCAAGCAGGAGGCAGTTGAACAAAAACCGTGCCAGCTCCACATATTGCCTTTTGGCATAGACCTTCTAACTTCTTCTAATCCTCTTCTCTTGCTATTAATACATTCCTGAAGCTCCTGCCCTTAGTTCAGTCCAGCAATATTATGCTCTTTCTTCTTAACCATGGCTTTATCTTTGCCATATGTGTATATATATATTTACCCTTAAATGTATGTGTATATGAGTGTACAAACACTTCTACATACCCACACATGGGAGATCACAGAATTGCCCCATTTACCACGTCTGTGAACTATAATTTATGATGAAATAAGAATCAGTCTACATGGTATACCTAATTAGACATCCACTGGCCTATCAATTACACATACATTTTCCAAAAGCACCATGACACTTCAGTCTACAAAACATGTCAGCTTTTCACTCTTTATAAGATATATACAAGATGTCCAAAAATATACTGTGGAGCCCACTTGTAGGAGCCGAGCATAACACTTAGCAAAGAAGAGACTTGTTAAAAGAATCAAATTTTTTCTCCTCAGTGATATCACATGAAATTTTTACAAAATCATAAAATGGCCATTTTGATTTAAAAGGGCCATGGGGAGATAAGAATGTTCATTCAGGTTATGAGCTTAACACAGTTCTGGTCTCCACACAGACTCTTCATCATGACAATAGTTTACCTCTCTTAGTTGAGAAGTGAATCACTACCTCCAAAGAATCAAATCACCTTGCCACTTCATGAGCCCCTAGATATGGACATATTCATTTTTATGTTTAAAGTCAATAGGCATGTGCAGACGATTGAGACCCAAATAGCTAGGTCAGATCAGAACAAAGCTAATAAGCCTTTAGATAAATTCCCCTTGACCTCTATACCAGCAGTTAGCTCTGTTTTTCCCATCCAGATCATAACATTTTAAAATGCTAACAGCATGGTTTGAGAGGGACTTTTGAATGTCTTATAATCCAAGCCAAATGTGTGAATTCCCTAGAATAAAAAATCCTATTTGCTACCATACTACTCATGTAAAAAATATCCTGCAGACTTTCTGGCAAGTGTGGTGATGTACGTTACTTATTGCCTTTGATTCAGAGAGAGGAGGACACAGGTTTGACCTGGTGAGTTCAAGCAGCCATAAGGAAAGAAAGGCATGGCAAGCCACTCCAGTATACTTGCCACAATAACCTCATGAACTGTATAAAATGACAAAAAGATATGACATTGGAAGATGAGTCCCCCAGTCAGAAGGTGTCTAATATGCTACTGGGGAAGAGCGGAGAAGAACTACTGATAGCCTCAGAAAGAATGAAGTGGCTGCGCCAAAGTGGAAACAACGCTCAGTTTTGGATGTGTCTGGTGAAGAAAGTAAAATCTGATGCTGCAAAGAACCATATTGGATAGGAAGCTGGAATGTTAGGTCCATGAATCAAGGTAAATTGGACATGGTCAAGCAGGAGATAGTAAGAATAAACATCAACGTCTTAGGAATCAGTGAACTAAAATGGATAGGAATGGGTGAATTTAATTCAGATGACCATTATATCTACTATTGTGGGCAAGTATCCCATAGTAAAATTGGAGTAGCCCTCATAATCAACAAAGGAGTCTGAAATTCAGTACTTGGGTTCAGCCTCAAAAATGACAGAATTTCGGTTCATTTCCAAGGAAAGCCATTCAATATCACGGTAATTCAAGTCTATGCCCCTATTACTGACGCCAAAGAAGCTGAAGCTGATCAGTTCTATGAAGACCTAAAAGACTTCCTAGAACTAACACCAAAAAGAGATGTTCTATTCATCATTGGGAATTGGAATGCAAAAGTAGGAAGTCAAGAGATACCTGGAGTAACAGTTAAGTTTGGCCTTGGAGACCAAAATGAAGTAGGACAAAGGCTAACTGAATTCTGCCAAGAGAACGAACTGGTCATAGAAAATGCCCCTTTTAAACAACACAAGAGACAACTTTACACATGGACATCATCAAATGGTCAATAGTGAAATCAAATCAATTATATTCTTTGTAGCCGAAGATGGAGAAGCTGTACAGTTCAGTTCAGTTCAGTTCAGTCGATCAGTTGTGTCCGACTCTTTGCGACCCCATGAATCGCAGCACGCCAGGCCTCCCTGTCCATCACAAACTCCCGGAGTTCACTCAGACTCACGTCCATCGAGTCAGTGATGCCATCCAGCTATCTCATCCTCTGTCGTCCCCTTTTCCTCCTGCCCCCAATCCCTCCCAATACCAGAGTCTTTTCCAATGAGTCAACTCTTCGCATGAGGTGGCCAAAGTACTGGAGTTTCAGCTTTAGCATCATTCCTTCCAAAGAACACCCAGGACCGATCTCCTTTAGGATGGACTGGTTGAATCTCCTTGCAGTCCAAGGGACTCTCAAGAGTCTTCTCCAACACCACAGTTCAAAAGCATCAATTCTTCGGTGCTCAGCCCTCTTCACAGTCCAACTCTCACATCCATACATGACCACTAGAAAAACCATAGCCTTGACTAGACGAACCTTTGTTGGCAAAGTAATGTCTCTGCTTTTCAATATGCTATCTAGGTTGGTCATAACTTTCCTTCCAAGGAGAGAAGCTGTACAGAGTCGGCCAAAACAAGACCTGGGGCTGACTGTGGCTCAGATCATCAGCTTCTCGTAGCAAAATTCAGACTTAAATAAAGAAGGTGGGGAAAACCACTAGGTCAGCCAGGTATGACTTAAATCACATCCCCTATGAATATGCAGTGGAGGTAATGAATAGATTCAAGGGATGAGATCTAGTTAACAGTGTGCCTGAAGAACTATGGACAGAAGTCCATAATATTGTACAGGAGGCAGCAAATAAAGCCATCCCAAAGAAAGAGAAAAGCAAGAAGGCTTATCTGAGCAGACTTTACACATAGCTAAAGAAAGAAGAGAAGCAAAAAGTAAGGGAGAAAGGGAAAGGTACATCCCTAAATGCAGAGTTCCAAAGAACAGCATGGAGAGACAAAAAGGACTCCTTCAATGAGCAGTGCATAAAACTAGAAGAAAACAACAGAAGGGGAAAGACTCAGGAAAACTGGAAATATCAGGGGAACATTTTGCCCAAAGATGGGCACAATAAAGGACAGAAATGGTAATGCTGAAGAGATCAAGAAGAGATGGAAAGAATACATGGAAGAACTGTATTAAAAGATCTTAATGAACTGGATTACCACAATGGTATGATTAGTCAGCCAGAGCCAGACATTCTGGAGTGCGAAGTCAAGTGAGACTTAGGATGCACTGCTGTTAATAAAGCTAGTGAATGTGATGGAATTCCAGAAGAGCTATTCAAAACCCTTTAGGGTAATGCCATCAAGGTGCTGGATTCAACATGTCAGCAAATCTGGATGATCCAGCAGTGGACACAGGACTGGAAAAGGTCAATCCTCATTCCAATTCCCAAGAAGGGTAGTACCAAATAATGTGCTAACCAACAGACAATTGCACTCATTTCCTATGCTAGTAAGGTCATGCTTAAAATCTTATATGCTAGGCTTCAGCACTGTGAACCAAGAACTTCCAGATGTCCAAGCTGGGTTTAGAAAAGGAAGAGGAACCAGAAATCAAATTTCTAACATCTTCTGGATCATAGAGAAAGCAAGATAATTCTAGAAAAACATCTACCTCTGTTTCATTGACTATGCTAAAGCCTTTGACTATGTGGATAGTAACAAACTGTGGAAAGCTCTTAAAGAGATGGGAATACCAGACCATCTTACCTGTCCCCTGAGAAATCTGTATGTGGGTCAAGAAGCAACAGTTAGAACCCTGTATGGAACAACTAATTGGTTCAAGATTGAGAAAGGTGTATAACAGGGCTGTCTGCTGTCACCCTGTTTGTTTAATCTATATGCTGAGCACAGGGTGAGAAATGCCAGGCTGAATGAGTTACAAGCTGGAATCAAGATAGGTGGGAGAAACATCAACATCCTCAGATATGTGGATGATACCACATTCCACGAAGAAGAAAGTAAAGAGGAACTAAAAAGCCTCATGATGAGGGTGAAGGAGGAGAGCGAAGGATGAAGGAGGAGAGTGAAAGAGTAGGCTTAAAACTAAATAATAAAAAAACTAAGATCATGGCATCCAGTCCCATTACTTCATGGGAAGTAGAAGGGGAAAATGTTGAAGTAGTGACAGATTTTGGGGGCCCTAAAATCACTGCAAATGGTGACTGCAGCCATAAAATCAGAAAATGATTGCTTCTTGGCAGGAATGCTATGACAAACCTAGACAGTGTGTTGAAAAACAGAGACATTACTCTGCCAACAAAGGGTCCGTATAGTCAAGGCTACAGTCTTCCCAGTGGCCATATACAGTTGTGAGAGCTGGACCATGAAGAAGGTGGAGTGCCAAAGAATTGATGCCTTCAAACTGTGGCGCCAGAGAAGAAGTCCCAAAAGTCCCTTGGACAGCAGCGAGATCAAACCAGTCAATCTTAAGGAAAATCAACCCTGAATATTCACTGGAAGGACTGATGCTGAAGATGAAGCTCCAGTATTTTGGTCAACTGATGCAAAGAACTGACTCATTAGAAAAGTCCCTGATTCTGGGAAAGATTGAGGGTAGAAGGAGAAGAGGGTGTCAGAAGATAAGATGGCTGGACGGCATTACCAATGCAATGGACATGAACTTGGACAAACTTTGGGAGGTGGTGAAGGAAAGAAAGGCCTGTTGTGCTGCAGTTCATGTGGTCACAAAGAGTCAGACATAACTGGGTGGCTGAACAACAACGATAAGGAAAGAAAGTGTAAACTCCTGTGAACAGATATACTGACCCTGTGTAAACTGAGTGTACCTTTTGGGAAGCAAATTTCCTTTTTTTCTGCCACTCATATGCCCAGATAGAGCAAACTCTCTGCCCTTCATCTCACTTCATTCATTCATTTATTTTTAATTTTCTTGAATTTGTTGCTTACATAGTCATATATATATATATATATATATATATGTATATATATATACACATATATATATCTTTATGTATATATATGTATATACATATACATATCTTTGTCTCTAAAAGCTATATATATATATAGCTTTTAGAGACAAAGATACTAAAAGGTATATATTAAAGAGTAACAGTCCCCTGACTCACTATTCCCTCACTCACTACCATCTTCTTTCCTAGAAAGCAACCACTTTCATCTTACTTGTCTGTTCTTCTGATATGAAACTATTTCATTGCAGGTCTATCTACAATAGCCAAGACATGGAAGCAACCTAACTGTCCATCAACAAAGGAATGGATAAAAAACATGTGGTACATATAGACAGTGAAATATAACTCAGTCATAAAAAGGAACAAAACTGTGCCATTTTCAGAAATGTGGATGGACCTAGAGACTGTATACAGAGTGAAAAATATCAGAAAGAGAAAAACAGATAATGCATATTAACACATTTATGTGGAATATAGAAAAATAGTACAGATTTCAGAATTACCTCTTCATCCTTGACATAAGAATGTGTCCTGGTTCTAGTCATGGTTTCAGGGACTAAGTGGAATTTTGCAATATGGAAATTCATGTTCCTTCCATTATGGAAAATATTTTCGTATCATTTCTCAAAAATTTCCCTCTCTTCCATTTCTGTTTCTGGAAACCTTATTACTTTGGGTCATTCTCTAATTGATGTATCAATTAAAAGCATCTCTTCAACTTTTTCTCTATTTCCTGGGAGTAATCCTTGCTGTCATCTTCTTTAAAACTGATTACTATCTAATATACTTTATACATAGCTTACTTCGTTGTTGAGTTGTCATCTGTCTTACTTGAGGGCAAACATTTTGTCTGCTTTTTTTCCTACAATGTCCCCAGATACTAAGACAATGCCTCAGACTAGTATATAATCAATATATACTTGCTGAATGAGTGAACAAACAAATGAACAGTCCCAGAGTCAGGTCTCAAGTGGCAGCAAAAAGACCTTATTTTGAGAAATGTGAGCTAAACTAGTATTCCTAAAATTGCTCCAATTGAAGATTGAGTTTCTCCTTGAGCCTAGGATAAAGCTGAAACTTCACGTTGGGATTGAATGGTTAGTCAGGTAAAATTCAGTGTTAGTCACTCAGTCATGCCCCACTCTTTGTGACCCCATGGACTATACCCCACCAGGCTCCTCTGTCCATGGAATTCTCCAGACAAGAATACTGGAATGGGTTGCCATTTCCTTCTCCAGGGGATCTTTCCAATCCAGGGATCAAACCTTGTCTCCCACGTTGGAGGCAGATTCTTTACTGTCTGAGACACCAGGGAAGCCCAAAATGCAGTAAGAGGGTCATCAAAAGAGGCCACAGAGCACAAAGAGCTGCAGAAGAAGAAAAGCAAAGAGCTTTATGGAGTTCTAACTGGAGAAGGAAATAGCAACCCACTCCAGTGCTCTTGCCTGGAGAATCCCAGGGACAGAGGAGCCTGGTAGGAGGCCATCTATGGGGTCGCACAGAGTCGGACACGACTGAAGCGACTTAGCAGCAGCAGCAGCAGCAAGAGGAGGGTAAGGGGTTTGCACAAAGATGACAATATCATTCCCATCCCTCTTCTACCTTCCAGAAACGACTACAAAAACGCAGGGCTACACAAAGACTGCCCCTATTTGAAATAACATTAGGAAGGTATAGAGGCTGACTACAAGTCCCCCAAAAACAAAGAAATAAAAGGCAACAGATTCCAAGGAGAATACACAAATATGGCTCCCAGAGAGAGAGAGACAGAAATGGAGATAAAGACAGAGGCAGACAGACAGAGAATACAAACCACACACTTCACTTGGCGAGCAAAGAAACCACATGTTCTGAGATATCAGAGGGGAACTTGAGCTCGGCAAGAGCCTCACCCTCCTCATGCTCTTTCCTGACCACTTTCTTCCCTGAATTCAATAAACCTTTTCATCTCTTTTCAAGCTGTCTGGAGGGAGTCATAAAAAGGCAGGCCTGACAGATGCTTGTGTCAACTCGACACTCCAACAGCACACATTCGGGCCCACCAGTCCTTGACATGTTACTGGAAGGTTTCGTTTGGGTGTCCTTCCAAGACAAGCAAGTTAGCCTTTTTGAACCCACTAGAGCCACACAGGGAAAGAGTTCCCAGAGGCTTCTATATTCAGAGAAGCAGTCCTATGTCATCAAATCTGCTAGATGCTCAAGAGCATGCAATGAAAGGTTCAAGATGAACAAAACCAAGCAGAACATGGGAAAGCGTCAAAGACTGCAAAATTATATGCTTTGGGGGAAAAACTTCTATTTTGACATTTAGGAGGCACCAGCTGTACTTTTGAAAAGTAACTTTCACTTTTCACTTTCATGCATTGGAGAAGGAAATGGCAACCCACACCAGTGTTCTTGCCTGGAGAATCCCTGGGATGGCAGAGCCTGGTGGGCTGCCGTCTATGGGGTCGCACAGAGTCGGACACAACTGAAGCAACTTAGCAGCAGCAGCAGCTGTACTTTTTTTTTTTTTTTTTTTAAGGAACTCTTACAGATTCAGATAATAATATGATGCTAAGTATTTAAAAAAGCAAATTAGTTTCCTAGTTTCTTCCTTACTGATGTCTAGTTAAAATGCCAGAGATGAGTGTTGCAGAAGAAGAGAAAAGGGAACTTTGGAAAATTATTCTCTTTTTAATGGAAGAGTTGGGAGAATTGCTAGTGGGGTGACAGCAGCAGCAGCAGGGACAGCCCAGTCCCCTCTCCTCTGAGACTTTCTAGAGATGGGAAGACGGCGCCTTTGCTCACATAGTCTTTTCCATCTGAATGCTGCTCCTCCTTCCTCCACAACCACATCTTATTAAACTTCCTAGGCCCAGATCAATGGCACCCCACTCCAGTACTCTTGCCTGGAAAATCCCATGGATGGAGGAGCCTGGTAGGCTTCAGTCCATGGGGTCGCTAAGAGTCAGACACGACTGAGTGACTTCACTTTCACTTTTCACTTTCATGCATTGGAGAAGGAAATGGCAACCCACTCCAGTGTTCTTGCCTGGAGAATCCCAGGGACGGGGGAGCCTGGTGGGCTGCCATCTACGGGGTCACACAGAGTCGGACACGACTGAAGTAACTTAGCATAGCATAGGCCCAGATCCAAACTCTCAGCTATAAAATCAAACTCCTCTTGTCTTTTCTGGATAAATACTTAAAACGCATTTTTTTTTTTTTTTAATGGTGTGATACCTTCAACCCTACTAAACAGTCTATTTCTTAAGTTCAGGGCTAAGACTTCCTTGACTGTCCAGTGGTTAAGAATCTGCCCTCCAGTGCAGGGCACACAGCTTCGATCCTGGTCTGGGAAGATTCCACATGCTTCAGGGCAACTGGCCCTGAGTACCACAACTACTGAGCCCACATGCTACAAATACTGAAGCCTGCACACCTAGAGCCCATGCTCCACAAGAAGAGAAGCCACCATGATGAGAAACCCACACATCACAACTAGAGAAAGCCCATGAACAGCAACAAAGACCCAGTGCATCCAGAAAAAAAATTAATTAAAAAAAGCAGTTCAGAGCTTACACTCATTTAATATGTCACCGCTATAGTACCCATTATGGTCCTTTGTCTAAAATAGGTCTTTAACAAAGCCTTCATCAATACACAAATATAACCAAATGAAGATCTCAGGGCCAATCCCATGGGTGCACTGGTGAAGAGGGATTGTCCTGGAGTGTGTATATGGGAGGCGGTATCCAAGCATCTCCTTACAGAAGTGGAGATAATGACTTTCTGGAGGAAAACTAGTATATTTTCATGTTGTAAAACCATTGAGAGAGGTTTTCAGCACCACTACAACCATGGTTTCACCTCACCTGAGAATAAGAAAAATGTTCCCAAATGTGAATTTCAACAAAGGGCACTGGACAAATGCCAGTTGATCACCAGGGCAGTGGCCCAGAAATCTGGGACCAGAGGGGTCTTAACACATTCACATGGCTGATGCTCCACAGAGCAGTACACGTTTAAGAAAAGAGTCCTGCATAGAGGGCAGGAATGTGGGTCTCTAGGTTGCCTCAAACACAAACTCTGTAACCCTGGGCAGGACCAATAATCCACTGGACGTGCCAGGCCATTAGGGACTGGCCCTGTCAATGAAGAGCTGTGCTCGATGACTTTCAAACCCCTTCCAGCTACAGAATTCAATGATTTTTCATCTGTTCCACATCAGAAAGGCATTTTAGCTCTATCCAAAATGCAATCATCCTCAAAACAATTTTTTAAATCCATGTCTTCAAAATTCTATGGACTCCCTAAAGATTTAGCAGTGCCAAGCAACATATGACTGTTTAGATGGCCCAGCTTCAAGTCTGAACACTTCGTCCCAGACCCCTTAGTTTCATCCTCTTGGTCCCCATCCGTAGGGCCCTCACCATCACGGCCACGCCATGTCCCTCCCAGCCCTGTGTCAACATATGTTCTCCCTAACTCACAGAATTGTCTGCCCTACTTTTCGTAAAGCTACTAGTAAAAAGTTCTGAAATAGAAACCAGATGCATACTCGCACCTAGGGATGTATGTATTATGAAGATGAAACTGCCACATTTCTTCCCAGTTGGCTTCACCTTCTTTTCCCCCACCTGGTCATGTGGTGTGCACCTGTGATAGATTGACAGGGCTTTAGATTACAACATGAATGGTTGTATCAGGTTCTAGGATGGCCTTGGCTTTTAATCCCAGGTGAGTTGTGCATGCATCAAGGGTTTTTATTCCCACCTCATCTTTATGGTTCTCAAGGCTTCCTCTTACACTCAAACCAATATTTCATTTAGACAAACAAACCCCTTATTCCCTTTCCATATTCCAAACATTTTTTGTTTTGAAAATTGGTTTCCCCCTCATCTTAATTGTCAGTAGAAATACAAACATGTGCTATGGTTGCAGTTATTATTCCCACTGTAGGATTGCTTGCCTCTTTTGACAGATTGCCTCAGAGTAGAAGAATGCCTTCAAGCCTATAGTCTACAAGAAACCTCAACCTTGGAGTCCCCCTCACCTGCCTCTGCCCCAAAATGTCTATTAAGCAAAGAAAAGTGGAAAAGAAAGCAACAGGGCTCTAAATAACCCTATGAAACTCAACTGCCAGAGAGCCGGCCAACTCAAGACCACAGATGAATGATCTATAATAAGAACAGGGACCAGATTTTCTGAACCAAAAACAGGATTCAACTTGATGAATGATGTGAGACTAGAACAGAGCATTTGAAAATATAAATATTTTGGAAAATATAATACTACAGATGTTAAAAGTCATAGACTAAAAAACCTGGCTCATATATTTTATGTTAACAAGCTATTTTTAAGCACCTACTATGTGTCAGTCATTATCCTCCTATCCTTATTTATTTCTGTTTTCATAATCCAGATGTCAAGTGACTACTCAGTAAGAATGCAAAACTTTGAATATCCTTATGCCCTGTGGTGGCCATAAATCCTTTGCCACTCTTGCCATCAAAAAGCGGAATCTGTTTCTCCTCTTCTTGAATCTACGTTGTATGGTGACTTGCTTTGATTCATATGTTTTGGAAATGATGCTGTTTAACTTTCTAAGGCTGGGTCCTAAAATATCTACAATTTACACTTTTGTTCTAACACTCCCTCCAAAACTATCTTAAATACCATGGAGGCGGATTCATGTTGATGTATGGCAAAACCAATACAATAATGTAAAGTAATTAGCCTCCAATTAAAACAAATAAATTTTTTAAAAAATAAAAAAAAAGAAGCTCACACAAAGTTGACAAGCCGCGTGGAAGACCAATGCCCTATGGCCAACAACCTCAAGCCACCTCCTAGCTTGTAGAACCAACTGCCAACCATGTGAGTGACACTGGATGTACCAGAATAGTTGAGCCTCCAGATGTTGCAGCCTCAGTTGATATCACATGGAGCAGAAGAACATCCCAATTGAGCTCAGCCAATTCACAGGATCATGAGAAAGAATAAATGATAGATTTTATTTTAAGCTATTATGTGTGTGATGGTTTATGATACCATGATAGATAATAGAAATGTTTCCTTCCCTCAAACTCAATTATTTTTTTATATTTATATTTTTTACTATTTTTATATTTTTTTATATTCAATCCCTTCCGTACGTATGTACTTAGCCTAAATATATTTCCTCACTTCCAAATTTATCTTTGAGTGACACAGAAGTGAAAAATGCTTTGAAGTTTATATTTTTCCAGACACTCTACCCCTAGGTATCTCTATGAGAAAGAACAGGGCAGAAATGTATTTCTCCACAGATATTAATTAGAGTTCTACCCTTGAAAGGCAGCATGTCTATGTCAGTTCAAGTTTTAAGCAGAGGCAATTTTAACCAGAAGCAAACAAATCTTAAGCTTGCACAGGCCCCATCCACGGTCTTGCCTTCATGTTCATATGGTATCAGACCTTGTAAATTTGTGAAAACAGAATATGCTAACTGTAATCTGTTAGTGCTACTGTCTGTTTCCACTCTAGCTGCTTCTCCGTTACACTTCCCCTAACAAAAGTGTGGCTTCCAAGTGGCCATTATGGATGGGCATACATGTTGATTGAATTCAGGAAGATATGCTTATATGGTTTACAATCACTTCTTTATCTAGTTAAGTCATTATTAGCCATCCAGGCATAGGAGCAACTGCCAGAATTCTCTCATAGCCCAAAATGCCAACTCATCCAGCACCATAATACAGAGACACAGAGACAAAGGTCAGGTCACAACATGAATGAGTCCTATGGGGCCCAGCCCTGGGTAAAATGGAAAATGAGAGAGACATGGGTTAAAACGGCCATGCCAGATCTTGGGCTGTGGAATATCCTGTCAGTCATTCAATGTGCAAAATTATAAGCAGAGGATTAGAGGACTAGGATCTTATTGATGCCATCAAAATGGAGGTTCTCTCCTTTCAGGAACACATTTCATAAATGCACTGATGCCATCATAAACAATCCTAGGGTTCTTTGTTCTTTTTTGATGGTAATTATGTGAAATTAAATCTAACAGAAATGAATTCCTGGTCTGACACAATCTTAATCAGTGCTTAAGGAAGAAGGGCATCCCTAAAAAAATCATAGAGGTCTATATTTATGGTTACTGTTTACTAATGATAATAATCAAATTGTGATAAACCATTCCATAAGTAAGACTGAAAACTTTTTATGCTCCCAATCAAAATAATATTACAAAATCAGGCCCACAAAAAAAGACAAGACAAAAAAATACAGCCAAACAATAGGAAAACAGTTTCAGAGGTGTACAACAGACAACAAATTGATAAAAAAAAAAAAAAAAAAAAAACCAGTATAACATTATTGTTTACATGTTTCAGACAGAATGAAGAGAGAAGATGAGAGACATAGAGTGCATGTCCAGTGAATCTCTCCCTTCTTAAAAGCCTTTTCTGGAAGCCTCATCCAGCAATTTCTTCTGACTTCTCTTTGGCCAGAAGCAAGTCACATGGCTACTCTAGGGCAAGAGGCAGAAGTGGAGTGTTTCTTTCATTGAGTTTTTGTTCTTTTTCTGGACATGCTGTTATTCTTCCCACCCAAAACTCTGATCAATTCTGATGCAAAAGAAGAATGGGAAAATGGATATTGGTTAAGCGACCAGCAGGATCTGCTCAGAGTAAAACTCCAATCCAGCCTCAAACAGAGGGACTTCTGTTTACTGATGATTAGCGGTTTGAGAAAAACAACCCTTTGCTTCACTAGTAGCCTCAGAATAAACAGATGTGTTTTGTTTGATTTTTAGTTCACTAGATGGAATCACCATCTATTAACCTGATCATGTACTGAAATACTTACAGAAGACAGCTAATAAGACATAATGCGTCAAAGAACAACTTTCAAGAAAAAACAACAATCAGGGGTATTACCTGGCTTATTCCCTCTCCCTTCCTTCCCAGTTATAATTATCCACATTAAAGAGTTTGAGAAGTTCAGAGACAGCCCTACTAACACACCAAACATCCTTCCTGAGTATTACCGTAGTTCTAATGGTCCAAGAGCATTGCTTGGTGAAAACTCCTGCTTGCTTTCCATTAGGAAACAGTCACTCCTCTGCTCTGGTGAAGACTTTTAATTTGCCTACTAAACTGAGAATTGAGTTGGTATAAAATCGCATACACAAGAGGTCACAAAGTGATGGTCAGAGAAGCCCACCAACACATTTGTTTAGTCCTCACAGCATTTTAAAAAGAGTTGTCTACACTTAAGAACCAGGAACTTTGACTCAACATTCTTCATTTCTGCCTTTTCTGGAGGACTCATTGTTGTTACTCAGTCAAACTGACTTTTTGCGACCCCATGGACTGCAGCATGCCAGGCTTCCCTGTCCTTCACCATCTCCTAGAGCTTGCTCAAACTCATGTCCATTAAGTCGGTGATGCCATCCAACAATCTCTTCATCTGTTGTTCCCTTCTCCTCCTGCCTTTAATCTTTCACAGCATCAGGGTCTTTTCTAATGAATCAGCTCTTTGTATCAGGTGGCCAAAGTACTGGAGGTTCAGCTTCAACATCAGTCCTTCCAAGGAATATTGAAATCAGGGTTGATTTCCTTTAGGATTGGTTTGATCTCCTTGCAGTCCAAGGGACTCTCAAGAGTCTTCTCCAACACCACAGTTCAAAAGCATCAATTCTTTGGCGCTCAGCTTTCTTTATGGTCCAACTCTCACATCCATACATGACTACTGGAAAAACCACAGCTTTGACTCTATAGACCTTTGTCGGCAAAGTAATGTCTCTGCTTTTTAGTATGTTATCTAGGTTGGTCACGGAGAAGGCAATGGCACCCCACTCCAAGTACTCTTGCCTGGAAAATCCCATGGACGGAGGAGCCTGGTAGGCTGCAGTCCACGAGGTCACTAAGAGTCAGACACGACTGAGCCACTTCACTTTCACTTTTCACTTTCATGCATTGGAGAAGGAAATGGCAACCCACTCCAGTGTTCTTGCCTGGAGAATCCCAGGGACGGGGGAGCCTGGTGGGCTGCCGTCTATGGGTCACACATGGTCAGACACGACTGAAGCGACTTAGCAGCAGCAGCAGCAGGTTGATCATAGCTTTTCTTCCAAGGAGCAAGTATCTTTTAATTTCATGGCTATAGTCACCATCTACAGTGATTTTGGAGCCCAAGAAAATCAAGTCTGTCACTATTTCCATTGTTTCCCCATCTCTTTGCCATGAAGTGATGGGACCAAATGCCATGATCTTAGTTTTTTGAATGTTGAGTTTTAAGCCAGCTTTTTCACTCTCCTCTTTCACTTTCATCAAGAGACTCTTTAGCTCCTCTTCACTTTCTGCCATGAGGGTGGTCATAAGGTATAGCAACCCTGGCTATAGGTAACTCTCCTCTATAGCTAGCTGCAACACCCCGTGGGCACATCTCTTCCCCTTGGTGCAGCTCCAGCCTGATTCACCAGCTCATTTAGAGTATCTGCCTGGCCTCTGCCTTGGAGTGTCTGGATTTGGTAACTTCCACCTACTCCCAGACTTGTAACTATAATAGAAAAATAGCTTTAACTGTTAAAATGATTTTAGGAATTTATAGGAACCCATTAATCAATGGCTTCTCCATCAAAGATAAAAAAGTATCACTGGAAATAGTTTATGACCTGAAAGATCATAAAATCAAAGTTTTAGAACCACCAAAACTTCAAAGTAGTTGTAGTAGAAATTTAGTGGGACAGACAGTAAATGACAAGTGATAATCTCATGGTAGTTAGAGATGAACATATATATATTTTCTGTAACAACAAAAAAAAGTAACCAAAAATATTTGTGCAGAAGAGAGATCATGTTTCTGCACTCAACCTTAGAGAGCATCTGTCTTTACTGTGGGCCAAATTCTGAAGCATTTTATTATCTAAGCAGACTGGACCCTCTTCAGTCAGGCAGGAGAGCTGGTTTTCAGATGCTGACCTACAGGAAAAGACCTGGGCATACAGAACCATAGGAGGTATAAAAAGAAAACTATCCCATTCTGTAAAGGGTGCTGCTATAAACCAACAGCTCATCTGTTGTCAAAATGTCAACTTTTCTTTAGAGAAATGCATGCAGGAGAGAGGTAATATGTTTCTCTGACATTCTGTCATTATTTGCCAAACTGAGAAATAATTTATTTTTTTGTCATGTATGCTTCTTAAGTCGCTTCAGTCATGTTGGACTCTGTGCAACCTCATGGACTGTAGCCCACCAGATTCTCTGTCCATGGGATTCTCCAGGCAAGAATACTGGAGTGGATTGCCATGCCCTTCTCCAGAGGACCTTTCCGACCTGGGACTCGAACTCGTGTCTGTCTGCCTCTCCTGCATTGTAGGCAGATTCTTTACCCACAGAGCCACCTAGGAAGCATTTCTAATGTGCCAGGTACTAAACTAAGAAAACTATCGACACTATCTCATTTACTTAAATCTTCATCCTGAAGATCATAAAATGAAAAAAAAAGAGAGAAGAAAACCTGAGGCAAAGAAGTGATGTAACTTGCTCCAAAGCTTTTAGCCCCTGCAGCATGGCATCTAGGAAATGGTGGGGACACATGAACTGTATCTGTGTGACAAGAGCATTTGGGTTTTACCACCGAACAATAATTATAGCAGCACACACTGCTTGAAAATAGTGTACAGCTTATAAAAATGTCTTAATACACATAGGCTCATTTGATCCTAACAATCTTGAGGCAGTTAATATATAAATATATTAACTTGTTAATAAACGTGTACATATGTGTATATATAATTTGTTAATAAATATGCAATTTTTTTCCCTTTTGTTGGAAAGAAGACTAATGAGCACTGGTTGAATAGCTGGAGTAGGTCAGGAAGGGAACAAAGTGTGAAAACACTAGGAAAGAAGGATGGGGCTGAGTGGTGGAGGCACTGGACACATACTGAGAAACTGGAGAGACTCATGAATGGTTTTCTGGTGGGCCTGAGCACAATTTCACTTGTTTCTAAGGGTGATATCCAACTCAGATGTGTGATGGACAGACCAGATTAGCAGCGAGCACCTTGGACCCAGGGGCTGCACACAGTGACCCCAGCTTGGTAATAAAGTCTGATCTAATTTAAGGATGAAAGAGTAGGAAGCCAGTTTCATGTTACTACTCTCAATCATATCTAGCTATTCACTTGCCAGTAGCTTTTAAAAAAGCAGTTTTCTCATTGAAATTCTTCAATTTCATGTATCAATTCCTCTAACTTAGAAGAATCCATGTATTTTCCTTTGAAACTTACTAAAGCTATTATTTTCTTTTTGAATAAGAAACAAAAACTCTGACCAACAGATTCTTTTAAGTTTCCCTCAATTCATCTCCATGAAAAAATTACATACATCAGTTCAGTTCAGTTCAGTTGCTCAGTCGTGTCCAACTCTTTGCGACCCCATGAATCGCAGCACGCCAGGCCTCCCTGTCCATCACAAACTCCTGGAGTTCACTCAGACTCATGTCCATCGAGTCAGTGATGCCATCCAGCCATCTCATCCTCTGTCATCCCCTTCTCCTCTTGCCCCCAATCCCTCCCAACATCAGAGTCTTTTCCAATGAGTCAACTCTTTGCATGAGGTGGCCAAAGTACTGGAGTTTCAGCTGTAGCATCAGTCCTTCCAAAGAAATCCCAGGGCTGATCTCCTTTAGAATGGACTGGTTGGATCTCCTTTCAGTCCAAGGGACTCTCAAGAGTCTTCTCCAACACCACAGTTCAAAAGCATCAATTCTTCGGAGCTCAGCCTTCTTCACAGTCCAACTCTCACATCCATACATGACCACAGGAAAAACCATAGCCTTGACTAGATGGACCTTTGTTGGCAAAGTAATGTTTCTGCTTTTCAATATGCTATCTAGGTTGGACATAACTTTCCTTCCAAGGAGTAAGCGTCTTTTAATTTCATGGCCGCAGTCACCATCTGCAGTGATTTTGGAGCCCAGAAAAATAAAGTCTGCCACTGTTTTCACTGTTTCCCCATCTATTTCCCATGAAGTGATGGGACTGGATGCCATGATCTTCGTTTTCTGAATGTTGAGCTTTAAGCCAACTTTTTCACTCTCCACTTTCACTTTCATCAAGAGGCTTTTGAGTTCCTCTTCACCTTTTGCCATAAGGGTGGTGTCATCTGCATATAAGAGGTTATTGATATTTCTCCCAGCAATCTTGATTCCAGCTTGTGCTTCTTCCAGCCCAGCGTTTCTCATGATGTACTCTGCATATAAGTTAAATAAGTGGGTGACAGTACACAGCCTTGACATACTCCTTTTCCTATTTGGAACCATTCTGTTGTTCCATGTCCAGTTCTAACTGTTGCTTCCTAGATTATCCTAAGGGAAGAGGCAGTGAGGGCAGTCAAGAAATCATTGCAATAGTTTTGGTTTGAATATACTGGTGTCTGAGGAGATAAAATAGTGCCCACTGTTCGTGTGCCAAGCAGGAGGCCACACAAGGCTTTACTCCAGACAACATGGTGGAGTTCTAGAACTTGATTTTTATGGACAGAAGAACATAGACTCAGAGAGGTTACAGAGCTTTCCAAAGTCATAGAGCTAATAAACAGAAGAACCAGAAGGCACCCCTAGATCTGTCTACTTCAGAGCCCTTGCTCTTTACCACAACATGAGAGCTGGTTGATGGCAAATGGAAGGAGATATGTAACATAGGCAGTACTGACTCATCCTGATACTGAATTGAGTGTGGAGGTAAGGGGGCGGTCAATGTCATCTGCCATGTTAAGGCACATACTATAAAGGACATGAAGCCATTAAAAGACTTTTAGCAAAAATGTGATTTAATCAGATTATTGAAAACTGGAAATTATTGAAAAAGTCTACTTAAGACATGATGTAGCCTTGGCCAAAGGCAGTGGCAATTTGGAAATTTTTCTCTGAAACAAAAATGCCCAACAGTATCACTCTAAATCTGGATTTTCCAACTTCATCACTTTCAATAATTGGGGTCAAATAATTCTTTGTTGAGTGGGGCTGGTCGGTGGGGGGGGGGGGGAGCGGGAAATCTCCCATGCATTGTAGAATATATAGCCACATCCCTAGCCTGTTCCCAATAGATGTTAGTAGCACCTCCAACCAACTGTGACAACCACAAGTACCTCCAAATAATCACTTCAGGCTGAGAATCACCATCTGGAAAATGACCACAATATTCATTGCAAAATGCTGATCAAAGCCTAAACAGAAATATTTATAAATGAACAACAGTAAGAGACAAACTACAGCAATACTAGAAGTCAGGGTCCCATTCCATGGACACTCATTTGCCTGATGCAGTGAGAAGTGCAAGCTGAAGTCAGCCCCAAGAGCAGCAGTTGAGGGTCAGGGATACATGAGCATCTTGAATGAGTGACCTTAATAAATCACAGAGCACTCAGTCTATTTTTGTGTTTGAGTCTGCATGAAGTTCTAATCTGCTTAGATCTGATTGGATGGCCCTTTGATTGCTCTATTCATCTGTTCATTTAAAGTCTCTTTCATGCCCGGGTTTTCTGACTACACTCATAGCCCAGCCATATCAAGCAGGATAATGTGGCTTTGCTTTAAGCTGAGTTACTCCACAAAGCATAAGCAGGAGATTTAGATTCAGCTGAGGTTTCTGAAAGTTAAAAACACAGCAGGAGTTGCCATTTAGGCAACAAATACCACAAGGTCCTGGTTTAGCTTTTTCTCCAGTTGCAAACATGTTTCCTTAGATCCTTTTCATTAAGTCAAACCCTTTATTTATGCTAAGCTTCCCCTGGATGCCTCCCTGTCCTCTGTGCAGGCTGGCATTCGGTAGCTAATAGATGAAATCATTTAATGCACGTCATCTGTAGTCACAGCACCCCCAGGAATTAGGCCCGGTAGGTCCTCCAGTAGCACCATTCTGTGCACAGCTAGGAATCAACTGTTAGCAGAAGAAAGGCACATTCTCGTGTCATAAGCAATGGAGGAGGGACCACACTACTCAGTGCTTTTGCTGCTACCAGACAAAAGCCACTCATGCAATGTGCCACTTAACCCAAGGCCGGGGAAGAATTCCACCTAATCTTTTATTCTGATCAGTATCCTAGTCACTCTCACATCCTCACAGAGACCCAAGGCATCCTGGCTGGCCCCACCCCCACCCAAGCCCAGAGTGATGGCAGAAGCATATGAGGAAGTCAGTTGACTTCTTGACCCGACCCAATCATTTGGTGACTGTCACAGGGATACCAAATGTGAAGCAGAAGTTTGTGGGAGATGTGCTGGGCTCTGAGGGAAGTTCTGAGAGCAACAGAGTGCCTAAAGAGCCTCAAGGGATCCATCCATCTTCCCGAGGAGCCTTGTGATCTGCGCTTGAGCATCAGGTGTGCCATCTTGAGAAACCATCCCACATTCCAAGCAAAATTAGTTTAATGTTCCCACATAAAAAGGTCCCGAGCCAGGTGGGAGATCATTACAGGAGCACACACCGTGGAACTAAAAAGGTTTGCATGCTGTTGGAAGGAATTTACGGCGAAATTTATTACAGATTCACTTCTTATGCAAATTGTGTCTCCCTATGATGAGCTCAGTGAAAGTTGCATGGGCAGGAAAGGTTATTTGGGCCAAATATCATTAGGGATTTGCCTTTGAGAAATAAGATATTCTTCATCCAGGTAGTCTTATGAGTCCCAAGAAGGAGAAGAGGGGGCAGGGTGTGGGGGAGGGAAGAGGAAAAAATTTGAACCTTCTGTAGGAGTAACTCCTTTGCCTCTGTGAGAAGTTGATGTATTTCTAACTTCTTTCAGACTAGGCTAAACTGGAGACCAGGAGGAATAAAAGGGGGCTGAGAAATGGCACTGGATGGCAAACACTGCAGAGAGGCTAGTGGGAATTCTTCACCTCCCCCATTTGATTTAAAGACATAGGTCATTTTGGAATTTGTCTTATTAACACTATTAGCAGCAACATTTATAACAAGTAAAATCAACATTTACTGAATAATTTGTATTTGTCAGAACCCTTCTAAATAGTTTTCTGTATACTAATTCATTTAATCCTTAAGGTAACTCTCTAAAAATATAAGTCCCAAAATTATCTCCATTTTTCAATGAGAAAATTAGAGATTAGACAGTTGAGATATCTACCTAAAATCACTCAGTTTATAAAGGTGAAGCTGGTATTTGAATCTCAACAGACTGATCCAGAGCTGGCATGTGATGTTAAACTATGTCCATAAAGATGCTGGCCTTTAAAGCATGGATTTGTTTTAATCTGAGATGATAAATTATGAATTTGATAATGAGCCTGCACACAGATAACCCCACACCATGGAATGCAGACTCCGCTACTATTCCCATTCCCAGGATTGCATCCCCAGTGCCTGTGAGGATGCCTGACCCGTCCACCTCAGAAAGACTCCTAAACTGTTATTACTAGCTTGACCACAGTGTTGAATTCCAGACCCCCTCATCTACCTGAAAATTCAGTGTAATTCAAGAATTCAAGGATCTTCATCTTTTTTGTTTAATGATATATCTTACTCAGGCTTCCCAGGTGATGCTAGCGGTAAAGAACCTGCCTGCCAATGCAGGAGACACAATAAATTTGGGTTTGATCCCTGGATTGGAAAGACCTCATGGAGTAGGAAATGGCAACCTACTCCAGTATTCTTCCCTGGAAAAATCCTATGGACAGAGGAGCCTGGTGGACTACAGTATTTGGGGTCGCAAAGAGTTGGACATTACTGAGCACGCACACACACACACACAGGCATTCAACAGATATTTACTGAACGAATGAATGGATGGATATCTAAAAGACATCTTACATATAACATGGCCAAAATAAAGCTTTTCTCAGCTCTCCCCTACACATGTGTTCTTCCTTTTTACCTGGTTCTATCACCAGACCCAACCCTTCAGAACCATTTTTTCTTGCTTTGGTGTCATCCCCTCGTCCAATTCATCAGCAACTAGTTTTTTTCCTATTGTATTTCCAAACTGTATTCCCAATCTTCCTACCTCTCTCCATCTCTCCAGCTTGCCCACAATTCCAAACCATAATGACCTCTCATCTCCTAATGAGCCCTCCTGCTTTCATTCTTCCCCAGGCCTACTTCCAAAACCCATTCTTTGCTCAGCACATCTCTTCCTGCTGAAGTGGCTGGTCATTGCACTTTGAACCAAACCCAAATTACTGGCTCTCCTTATAAAGGTCCTGTGTTGTTTGGTTCCTCAAACCTCACTCATAATGTTCCCTATGCACTGGCCACACTCCCCTCATTCTACTGTCTGAACACGCAAGGTCATTCCTACTGCTATACTGCATTGGCAAGGGTGGGGGAATTAGTGAAAAATGTGACATGTTTATACATGCATTTATGTATGCATGTATGAGAGAGAAATTGTGAATGTGAATGTGTGTGTGTGTGTGTGTTCTTGCAAGTTAACTGTAATTTACACCCTTGAGGCAGTCAGCATTTCAATTTCCTCTATCAAATCTTAATAGCCCAGGGATGGTTAACTACAATATGAGAGATCCTAATCAAGATTCATTAAGTGATGATTACTTAGCACTTAAAATATTATTATCCAAAAGCTGAGTTAATTACCAAAAGAGACAGCTGATTATTATTGGTAAGATGAGAGAATTTCAATATAGGTGATTAGTTAGAAATATTGTTAAGGCTCCACTGCCCTGAAGAAAATAACGTCCGGAGATCTGGTCAGCATCATCAGATCAACACTCTAGGTCCTAACGTGGTTGTCCCTGGATCCCCCCACTTCATAGATGCCCCATGACCTGGTCTAGTACTCAGAGTACTTTTGCATCTGCCACAGAGGAAATCTTCCATGTAAGGTGTTAGGAGGAATGCCAAGAATCATAGAACTGGTTGTAAACCTGACTTCTGACTGCCAAATGTTGGTTTACTTGTTAGAATTGGAGTTTACTTTTATTATACCAGTCTTAGTTTGAGTTCACCCAGAAGCAGATCCTAAGACAAATAATTAAATACAAGTAACTTATTTGGGGGTGCAGAGAATATGGATAGAAGTGTGGGATATGGGGAAACGAAGGCAATAGATACAGCCCACTAGCACTATGGGCTCCCGCAGCTTGGTCCTACAGAACTCCAAGAAATTAAGCAGAATGGGTGCCTCTCAACCATCCCAGCCCAGTATGCAAGGGAACTGGGGTATTTATATACAGATTCCCAGAAGTCTGGGTTGAGGACTGCTCCTGTAGCCTGCCATGCACGTGGATGGATACCTTGCTGGGCTGAAGAAAAGCCCTCATGCCCAGGATGCAGAGGCTGACAGGAGGAACTTGATGGAGCACACCAAAATGTCCAGGGGCTACCGTGTCTGTGCATAACATTCCACCTGCCTGAACCTTCGCAGGTGAAGATGAATGCACACCAAGTGCACACCCTAGTGTGTACGTCTATCTAACTAAGGTGACCAGTACATACTAATGAACCTACTGAATGTTTGTCATTGGTTGATATAGGGTGTGGGCCAGTTTTAAACACACTCCTTAAGGGTTTTGTGATTGCTATTCCCTCTGCCTGAAATGTTTGCAGGCCATCCTTTAAAGAATGCTATCTTCAAAACCTGATAACAGAAAGCTCTGTGCAATTTATTGCTGCTCTTTCTCCAGAGACCTCTCACTGGCAAATTTAGCTCTCTGCAAGTTCCTCCCATGCAAAACAAAAGCACATGCAAAACATGGCCCAGGCCCCACCGTTCAAAGTAACCTCATGGAAGGAGAACTTTCAAGACTTTCTAAGGGAGGAAAAACTTTGCTGCTCCACCCAAAGTTTCTACCTCCAGTGGGAGAGGGGGCAGGGTGGGCTATTACTCTTTGATGCATATCAGATGCCCATCCTGAAGAGGGTGGGGTCAAAAGGGGAAGAGAGGTGTGGAAAGCTCTGTCCTACAAGAGTTACTGCTATGGAGTGCTGTATCCATTATTTCTTAATGCAATAATGCTGTGTAACAAACGACCACACAGCTTCGTTTGTTACACAGCTTCAGTGACACGTAACAGTTTGTTCCTTACTTGTGGGTCTGAGGTCAGTTGGGAGTCACGTGGCTATCAGCTGGGGCCACTGGGGCTCCCTGCCTCATATGTCTCTTATCTTTCAAGAGGCTTAGCCAGGCAATCCTGGCAATGGTAAAGGAGCAAGAGTGAGCAAGACCAATCTCAGAAGCTCTTTTTAAACTTTGACACCAGAGCTCTTTCTTCACCACTTGAGGACACAGCAAGGAGGCAGCTGCCTACAAGCCAAGAAGAGAGCTCTACCCAGAATCTCACCATACTGGACCCTGGTCTTGGACTTATAACCTCTAGAACTTTGAGAGATAAATTCCTATTGTTTAAGCACTCCATCTATTGTATTTTGTTACGGCAGCTGAGCAGACTCAGACAGTGTAATCCCCCCAAAGTTGTCAGCTTGACTTACAGATACAGGGAGAACAAGTATCAAAGATGTATTTAGCCGTTCAATGAGGGCCCAGCATGATGGGCCTGGATTCATCCCCAAGGCCCTGGGTCATCCTGCTGTGCTGCTTTCTTTTTTTTTTTTTTAATCAATTAATTTATTTTAATTGGAGACTAATTACGTTACATTATTATAGTGGTTTTTGCCAAAAATAAATAAATAAATAAACTTCAACACACATGTTTGCTAACATCCTATAGGCACAGACCAACAGTCGGCTGGAGCTGGCGCTTACAGCTTGTGAGAACCAGCTGTAAAATATTCAGAAAGCCTGTGAGTCAGTTATTAAATTGCTGGTAGACTGGTATTTAAAAATCAGCCAACAGTACAAATCACAATATATTTTTTTTTTCCAAGAGAGCTGCTACACTACTTTCACAAAGCAAAGCACTCAGTTAAGGTCAGAGCAACAGGGTAAGCCAGAAATACCAGAATGGAAGGACTCTGTAAAGTTACAAGGAAACATGAGTGGATTTCGGACTGCTGAAGAATTGGGGCCATTTTTAGAATTTATCACAGGTACTCAGCCAGGCCGGAGGAACTCAGCTCGTTCTCAGGCTCCACTAGGTGTGGACCAGTCAAGCCACTTTTGTTGTTACTTATTTTTTATGTTATTTTTTTTACTAGTCACTTGAAGCCTCATATTGAATCTTCATTTTGGCAACCTTTACTCTTCTCATAAAGATTAATGTGGTCTTGGATGTTACAAGGACACTTTAAGTCTTTCCAAGGACAACAGCTAATAAAAAGCAGGGACCTGTTTCTCAGTGCCTCTGAGATCCAAGAGCTCTAGGTTGGGATCTCAACCACTGAAGAGATGGAAAAATATCTGGGAGAACTGAGAGGTGGAATCCTTCCAAAATCACACAAGTAAGAGCCGAGAGGAGGTCTCACAGGACCAAGCCCTTGGCTGCATCCTCAGACAGGCAGGCTTTTGAGGAGGCCCAAGGGAACCAGTGCAGGGAATAAGGGTAAGTCAGGTGAATGCCCCATCATTATGTGTAAAGCCGACCTCCCTCATTTGTCAGATGAAGTAGTCAACTGTTTTCTAATGACTTGGTAGAGGCCATTACCTGGTGAATAGGGAGTTGCTGTAGAAGTCTCCTACTCCATGGGTTACTGGGTGAGGGATGTGCTATGTTAATGACAGACATGGGAAGGGTCACAAACCAATACAATACAGTATGAGTTTCACCTTGGATGTACCTCATACTTTGAAAGTGGAGCTTTTAAACAGGGTGTTAGTCACTCAGTTGTGTCCGACGCTACAACCCCATGAACTGTAGCCCGCCAGGCTCCTCTGTCCATGGAATTCTTCAGGCAAGAATACTAGAGTGGATTGTGATTCCCTTCTCCAGGGGATCTTCCCAACTCAGGAATCGAACCTGGGTCTCCTGCATTGCAGGCAGTATCTTTACCATCTGAGCCACCACAGCTTCTTATCAGTTGAGTTGCTATAGCAAAAAGTATCATATCCTGGATGGCCTAAACTAAAGAAATTCATTTCTCACAGTACTAGAGGCTGGAAGCCTGAGATCAGAGTGCCAGCATGGTTGGGCTCTGGTGAGAACCCTCCTCCTGGTTTATAGATAGATTTCTTCTCATTATGTCCTCACATAGCAGAGAGAAAGAAAGAGAAGAAGCAAGCTTCTCTTCTCATAAGGGTACTAAACTCAGCTTAAGAATTTCACCCTAATGACCTTGTTACCTCCAAGTCCCCACCTCCAAATACCATGACACAGGGGATTTAGGGTTTCAACATCTGAACCGGGGGGAGAGAGGGAGGCACAAACTTCTATCCATAGCAATACCAGCCCTTGTTCTAGAGGCATACATGGCACATGGAAGTCACCGAAGAGTCTTGAAGCAAGGAAAATTGTTTCCCATTGCATGGCCCAGCATTCCTCCTCTCATTCAGGCACAGAACCTTGGAATGTGCATCAGCTTCACACAGGACAATAGTGACCTGGAGGACGGATTTGAGACTATCCTGGCTGTGGTGGGATGCTAGGAGAAGGGGTTCAGAGGACCACTGAAAAGCAAAACGCACAACAAAGAGAGTATTACCAGGAACATTTCATAGTGTCCAAACAGTCTCCTTGTCACCAGTCAGGAGAGGCTTGTAGAACAACCTCCAAGGCTCAGGAGCTTTCAACAACAAATGTTATTAATAATATTTCAATCATTCCTATGTGCTTCATGAGTTAAATAGGAGGCTGTGCTCAACGTGGTCACTCTGAGACCCAGTCTAACAAGGCAGCCACCGTCTCCAAACCTGTCCATCACTAAAATGAAATGAGAGCATTGTAAAGCACACCATGGCTCCTAAAGACACATCACCTCCATTCGTGTGTCATTAGCTGGAGCAGCCACATGGTCTCATTTAAGTTTAAGTAGGTATGGAGGTAAAATCCTATTGAACTAGTTTCCTGGGGCTGCTGTACAAATTACCACAAACACGGTGGCTTAAAGCAACATAGATTTATTCTCTTACAGTTCTAGGGCTTCCCTGGTGGCTCAGATGGCAAAGAATCTGCCTGCAATGCTGTAGACCTGGGTTCGATCCCTGGGTCAAGAAGATCCCCTGGAGAAGGGCATGGCTACCCATTCCAGTATGCTTGCCTGGAGAATTCCATAGACAGAGGAGTATGGGAGGCTACAGTCCTTGAGGTCCCAAAGAGTTGGACACAACAGAGCGACTAACACTCTCACTTAAACTTTTCCTGGTTCTAGAGGCCAGAAGCTCACAGTTCACATTATGAGGCTGAAACCAAGCTGTTGGCAGGGCCGTGCTCCCTTTGAGGGCACTAAAGGAGGATTCCTTCCCTGTCTCCTCCTACTTCTGGAAGCAGTATTCCTTAGCTTGTGCCCACCACACTCCAGTCTTCACAGTCAGCACCTTCAAATTTCTTTCTACTATATTTTCATACAACTTTCTTCTCTGTATGTGTTCAGTCTCCCTCTGCCCTGCTTGTAAGCAGACATGTGATAGCATTTAGGCCCACCAGGATAATCTGCCTGTCTCAAGGTCCCTCTTTTATTCACATCTGCACAGAACCTTTCTCGAAATAAGGTAACATCTACAGGTTCCAGAGATTAGGACCTGGTGCCTTTAGGGGCCATTATTCAGCCTAAAGAAAGACAGCAAGAATACTGACCTGATGAACACCCAAAGGACTATCATGTTCTATTTGTCTCCCCTCCCACCAGACTTCTTAACCACAGACACAGGGTTCTCCCTGTGCTCATCTCAGCAAAGCATTCATTCCACTTCAGACAGAGTCAGAAATTACATCCAGAGAGGATCTCAAAGACCCAGTTGTACAGCCCTCTCCTTTTCCAAATAAATAAACTGGGGCTCAGAAAATATCATGGAGCCAAGGGTCACTCACTGAGTTTGAGATGAAAATAGAACAGACGTTACCAGACTTGTGATGAGCTGCCAGACTCTACGGGTACTCTGTCAGCTGTCCAATCAGCCACTTGATAACAATCTGATCTTTGCCCTTTGATATACACCTTTCATAGTCACTGGTGGCTCAGGCCGTAAAGAATCCACCTGCAATGGAGGAGACCTGGGTTCGATCCCTGGGTCAGAAAGATCCCCTGAGAAGGGAATGGCTACCCACTACAGTATTCTTGCCTTGAGAATTCCCATGGACAGAGAAGCCTGTCAGGCTACAGTCCATGGGGTGGCAAAGAGTCAGACATGACGGAACGGCTAACCCTTTCACTTTCATAGCCACATCCTCCTCCTCAACCCAACTCTGTCAGCCATTTTCTTAGAAATTATTGCCATCTGACATGTCATGTGTATTTATAGTTACTGATTTGTTCACTGTCTGCTTCTTCTCACCAGAATATAAACCCCACCTCAGAAAAATCTGTTTTGCTCACAGTTGTATCTCTAGTGTCTGTAACAGTGCATGGACATGACAGACATTCAGTATTTGTGTTTTTTTAAAAAACTTTTTATCTTGTATTGGGCTATAACTGATTAGCAATGTCATGGTGGTCTCAGGTGAACAGCGAAGGAACTCAGTCATACATGTACATGTATCCATTCTCCCCCAAATGAATGAATGGGTGAAAGGTGAATCTAGAGAACTAACTTCCCAATAGTTTACATAAAAATTCTGCCACCAAGTTAATTTTGTGAAGTCTGATCATATCTTCTGGAATATAACAATGGTTTTTGCTTTCAGCTTGCAATATGATTGCAAATTTGTGAACTGTATATATTTGTCCTTTGCTGCTGTTTTATATCTTGTCCTAAACAAACTGTCAACTTATAACAATAAAATCTTTGTAAACTTAATTATCAATGCATCTAATACAGCAAAAACACTTTTGCCATAAGTTAACAAGAATCTCGAAAGACTTTGTTTACATAAGTGGTATGTTTTTTAACTGACTTAGGTTTTGTGGAGATTTTTTTTTCCCCAACTTATCCCTGTTTTAGACATTTAAAACCATCCCCTTTAGCTTTCTTGCTTGACCTTAGAGTGATGTAGTAATCCTAATAAATAGATTACTGTGTAAACTTCTGTGACACCAGGCTGTACTTTAAGATCTGGAAGCAGAATCAAGCAGAAGAATGACTGCAAATGAAATAACTTTCATTTATAAAACAAAAGTCTCTGACAATCAGCAAAAATACGGTTAGAAGCCTAATGGGGAGGGTGAACACATTGTTTTAAATCAAGAAATCCTGCATTTCCCTTCTTTTAGAGGTATCCAGAAAAACACCAGTACTTTAGGTGAAAAAAACTGATGAAGTCCCTAACATGGTGGAATAACTATGATAATAGACAAGAATTTCATGTGACTCTGAATCTAAAGATTGATGAAATAGTAACCAAAATATATGTATAGGCATCTCTAAGCCGATGGACTAAAGTGTTTACAATTGCAAGTCCCCCATCTTCAGCCTGAGTGACTTTCACGTGCATTCTCCACTCCCACTATTTGGACACTTTCCTGTACCTCCAATATACCCCATCCTCCCTTCCCAATAAACCTTCAAGCAGGTCATTCTTTCCTTGGATGTTTTTCTCCCAAACGAGCCCCAGTCTGCCTTCAACACTCAAACGCTCAGTCCCTCAACCATAACACGGGTAATTATAGTCCCTGCTCCTATAAACTTACAAGAGAAATGAAATGATCTAATGCACGTTAGTGCAGGCAGAGTCCAGTATTTGATGTGTGGTGAACACAGAACAAACGTCGGTCATTATTTTTACTATTGGTTTTCTCAGCAAGATCGTTTCCCTTGGACAAATATGCTCCAATGACTATTTGGGGCACTTGGCAGGTCGGTGGGGAGATGTTTGGGAACACGCAGTTAGTTCATTTAGGGGATCGAAACACACCGAATAAACACTTCAAGTAAGGTTGATTCTGTACCTGAGGTTTATTTTAGTTACTTCAAAATGGAACTCAACCAGACAAAAACCATTTAACTGGGCAATTCCAGATCTACCACAGCTTCAGGGCCTCCTCTTTTTGTCTAGGCAAGAAAACTTATGTATTATCAGCATTTCAATCAACAGATATTTATCAATACCTATCATGGGCACAGGGTCCTCCCGGCTTCTGCTCCGAGGTCAGGGGCAGAAGCCAGGAGGACCCCATGCCTGAAGGGCAGCGGCCAAGAGGAGTTACCCCACGTCCCAGGTCAGGGGCAGTGGCTGGGAAGAGATACCCCACGCCCTTAAGCCCGAGGCCAGGGGCAGCCAGCGGGAGAAGCTAGCCTAAGCCTGAGGCCAGGGGCGGCAGCCAGGAGGACCAATCCCACGCCGTGGCTGCGCGGGCACAGGAGGGCCTAGAGGAGCTATCCCACATTGAAGGTCAGGAAGAGCGGCGGTGAGGAGATATCCCTTGTCCAAGGTAAGGAGCATTGGCTGCACTTTGCTGGAGCAGCCGTGAAGAGATACCCAACGCCCAAGGTAAGAGAAACCCAAGTAAGACAGTAGGTGTTGCAAGAGGGCATCAGAGGGCAAACACACTGAAACCATACTCACAGAAAACTAGTCAATTTAATCACACTAGGACCACAGCCTTGTCTAACACAATGAAACTAATTCATGTCCGTGGGGCAACCCAAGATAGGCGGGTCATGGTGGAGAGATCTGACAGAATGTGGTCCACTGGAGAAGGGAATGACAAACCACTTTAGTATTCTTGCCTTGAGAACCCCATGAACAGTATGAAAAGGCAAAATGATAGGATACTGAAAGAGAAACTCCCCAGGTCAGTAAGTGCCCAATATGCTACTGGAGATCAGTGGAGAAATAACTCCAGAATGAAGGGATGGAGCCAAAGCAAAAAGAATACCCAGCTGTGGATGTGACTGGTGATAGAAGCAAGGTCCAATGGTGTAAAGAGCAATATTGCATAGGAACCTGGAATGTCAGGTCCATGAATCAAGGCAAATTGGAAGTGCTCAAACAAAAGATGGCAAGAGTGAATGTCAACATTCTAGGAATCAGCAAACTGAAATGGACTGGAATGGGTGAATTTAACTCAGATGACCATTATATCTACTACTGTGGGCAGGAATCCCTCAGAAGAAATGGAGTGGCGATCATGGTCAACAAAAGAGTCTGAAATGCAGTACTTGGATGCAATCTCAAAAATGACAGAATGATCTCTGTTCATTTCCAAGGCAAACCATTCAATATCACAGTAATCCAAGTCTATGCCCCAACCAGTAACGCTGAAGAAGCTGAAATTGAACGGTTCTATGAAGACCTACAAGACCTTTTAGAATTAACACCCAAAAAAGATGCCCTTTTCATTATAGGGGACTGGAATGCAAAAGTAGGAAGTCAAGAAACACCTGGAGTAACAGGCAAATTTGGCCTCGGAATACAGAATGAAGCAGGGCAAAGACTAATAGAGTTTTGCCAAGAAAATGCACTGGTCATAACAAACACCCTCTCCCAACAACACAAGAGAAGACTCTATACATGGACATCACCAGACAGTCAACACCAAAATCAGATTGATTATATTCTTTGCAGCCAAAGATGGAGAAGCTCTATACAGTCAGCAAAAACAAGACCAGGAGCTGACTGTGGCTCAGACCATGAACTCCTTATTGCCAAATTCAGACTTAAATTGAAGAAAGTAGGGAAAACCACTAGACCATTCAGGTATGAACTAAATCAAATCCCTTATGATTATACAGTAGAAGTGAGAAATAGATTTAAGGGCCTAGATCTGATAGATAGAGTACCTGATGAACTATGGAATGAGGTTCATGACATTGTACAGGAGACAGAGATCAAGACCATCCCCATGGAAAAGAAATGCAAAAAAGCAAAATGGCTGTCTGAGGAGGCCTTACAAATAGCTGTGAAAAGAAGAGAAGCGAAAAGCACAGGAGAAAAGGAAAGATATAAACATCTGAATGCAGAGTTCCAAAGAATAGCAAGAAGAGATAAGAAAGCCTTCTTCAGCGATCAATGCAAAGAAATAGAGGAAAACAACAGAATGGGAAAGACTAGAGATCTCTTCAAGAAAATCAGAGATACCAAAGGAACATTTCATGCAAAGATGGGCTCGATAAAGGACAGAAATGGTATGGACCTAACAGAAGAAGAAGATATTAAGAAGAGATGGCAAGAATACACAGAAGAACTGTACAAAAAAGATCTTCACGACCCAGATAATCACAATGTTGTAATCACTCACCGAGAGCCAGACATCCTGGAATGTGAAGTCAAGTGGGCCTTAGAAAGCATCACTACGAACAAAGCTAATGGAGGTGATAGAATTCCAGTTGAGCTATTCCAAATCATGAAAGATGATGCTGTGAAAGTGCTGTACTCAATATGCCAGCAAATTTGGAAAACTCAGCAGTGGCCACAGGACTGGAAAAGGTCAGTTTTCATTCCCATCCCAAAGAAAGGCAATGCCAAAGAATGCTCAAACTACCGCACAATTGCACTCATCTCACATGCTAGTAAAGTAATGCTCAAAATTCTCCAAGCCAGGCTTCAGCAATATGTGAACCGTGAACCTCCTGATGTTCAAGCTGGTTTTAGAAAAGGCAGAGGAACCAGAGATCAAATTGGCAACATCTGCTGGATCATGGAAAAAGCAAGAGAGTTCCAGAGAAACATCTATTTCTGCTTTATTGACTATGCCAAAGCCTTTGACTGTGTGGATCACAATAAACTGTGGAAAATTCTTCAAGAGATGGGCATACCAGACCACCTGACCTGCCTCTTGAGAAATCTGTATGCAGGTCAGGAAGCAACAGTTAGAACTGGACATGGAACAACAGACTGGTTCCAAATGGGAAAAGGAGTATATCAAGGCTGTATATTGTCACCCTGTTTATTTAACTTATATGCAGAGTACATCATGAGAAACATTGGGCTGGAAGAAGCACAGGATGGAATCAAGATTGCCGGGAGAAATATCAATAACCTCAGATATGCAGATGACACCACCCTTATGGCAGAAAGTGAAGAGGAACTCAAAAGCTTCTTGATGAAAGTGAAAGTGGAGAGTGAAAAAGTTGGCTTAAAGCTCAACATTCAGAAAACGAAGATCACGGCATCCGGTCCCACCACTTCATGGGAAATAGATGGGGAAACAGTGAAAACAGTGGCAGACTTTATGTTTTCTGGGCTCCAAAATCACTACAGATGGTGAGTGCAGCCATGAAATTAAAAGACGCTTACTCCTTGGAAGGAAAGTTATGACCAACCTAGATAGCATATTCAAAAGCAGAAACATTACTTTGCCAACAAAGGTTCATCTAGTCAAGGCTATGGTGTTTCCTGTGGTCATGTATGGATGTGAGAGGTGGACTGTGAAGAAGGCTGAGCGCTGAAGAATTGGTCCTTTTGAACTGTGGTGTTGGAGAAGACTCTTGAGAGTCCCTTGGACTGCAAGGAGATCCAACCAGTCCATTCTAAAGGAGATCAGCCCTGGGATTTCTTTGGAAGGAATGATGCTAAAGCTGAAACTCTAGTACTTTGGCCACTTCATGCGAAGATTTGACTCATTGGAAAAGACTCTGATGCTGGGAGGGATTGGGGGCAAGAGGAGAAGGGGATGACAGAGGATGAGATAGCTGGATGGCATCACTGACTCTATGGACGTGAGTCTGAGTGAACTCCGGGAGTTGGTGATGGACAGGGAGGCCTGGCGTGCTGGGATTCATGGGGTCACAAAGAGTCAGACAGGACTGAGCGACTGATCTGATCTGATCTGATCATGTGCCATGCCCTATCTAGAATCTAGACCTTGGGGGAACAACCTTGAACCAAACAGATAAAAATTCTTACCCCTATGTTATAAAGCAAATTGTTTAGTTCAGTTCAGTCACTCAGTTGTGTATGACTCTTTGCAACCCTCTGAACTGCAGCACGCCAGGCTTCCCTGTCCATCACCAACTCCCAAAGCCTACTCAAACTCATGTCCATCACAACCTAAGGCCATAGTTTGGCCTCAGGTCAAGGAACAGGGAGGGAACACAGCCCCACCCATCAACATAAAACTGGATTAAAGATTTACTGATGTTTTGATGGCCCTGCCCATCAAAACAAGACCTAGTTTCCCCCTCAGTCAGTCTCTCCCATCAGGAAGCTTCCATAAGCTTCTTATCCTTATCTATCAGAGACCAGACAGAATGAAAACCACAATCACAGAAAACTAATCAAACTGATCACATGGACCACAGCCTTGTCTAACTCAATGAAACTATGAGCCATGCTGTATAGGGCCACCCAAGAGGGACGGGTCATGGAGAGTTCTGACAAAATGTGGTCCACTGGAGAAGGGAATGGCAAACCATGCCTTGAGAACCCCATGAACAGTATGAAAAGCAAATTCTTGCTTATATGCTAAAGGGAATAGTCTGGCAATAAAGAAAATGACCAAGTGAACCTGTGTTTACTATATCCTGATAAGTGTTTATGGGGGGGAATGAAGCAGTGATGACAGGGGTAGGCAGTAATTTTACTAGGGTTATCAGGTTAGGTCTATATGTAAAGGTAATATTTGAGCAAACACTTAAAGGAGGAAAAGATATGTGGTATTTGGAGGAAAAGTGTTCCAGGCAAAAAGAGGAATCAGTGCAAAGGCCCTGAGGCTATGTGTTCAATGAAGCAGAAAGGAAGCCATGTTGGCTGCAGCACAGTGAGTCAGGGGAAGAGCTGTAAAAGGAGATGAGGAAGGGCCTAGCAAACTAGGTAAGAAAGTTGGCTTTTACTCTGTGAGAGACAGAAACCCAATTGGGGGCTCTCAGCAGAAGAAATGCAAAATCTAAAGTACAGTTTTTGAAGATACAAGCGTGGTGCAGAATGAGCCTAGTAAAGTCCAGCTCTCCCAGCAAACCAGATGTTTATGAATGGGCAGCCAATATCACTTACACTTCACGTCAGTCGCTCAGTCGTGTCCGACTCTTTGCAACCCCATGAATCACAGCACAGCAGGCCTCCCTGTCCATCACCAACTCCCGGAGTTCACTCAGACTCACGTCCATTGAGTCAGTGCTGCCATCCAGCTATCTCTTCCTCTGTCGTCCCCTTCTCCTCCTGCTCCCAATCCCTCCCAGCATCAGAGTCTTTTCCAATGAGTCAACTTTTCACATGAGGTGGCCAAAGTACTAGAGTTTCAGCTTTAGCATCATTCCTTCCAAAGAAATCCCAGGGCTGATCTCCTTTAGAATGGACTGGTTGGATCTCCTTGCAGTCCAAGGGACTCTCAAGAGTCTTCTCCAACACCACAGTTCAAAAGCATCAATTCTTTGGTGCTCAGCCAAAGTAAAGTCCAGCTCTCCTAGCAAACCAGATGTTTATGAATGGGCAGCCAACATACTATGGGTTAAATTGTATCCACAATTTAATTAATTTGAGCTTTAGGGATTCAGATCTTTATTCTCAGAGTCCATTTTGGTGCATGACAAATCCTTGGAGGTTGAGAGGGGTGTTTTTGGAATGTGGGGATTTTTGCAACAATAGCAAAGGCTTCTTAGAGGCATTAGCAATTTAGTAGGCATCCAAATGCTATGAGAACAACCAGGAGTAAAATTAGATGTAAGGTGTTGTGATGGTTAATTTTGTGTATCAGCTTGACTGGACATGGGGTGCCTTGATAAAACATTATTTCTGGGTGTGCCTGTAACGATGTTTTCAGATGAGATTGGTATTTCAATTGATGGACTCTGTAAAGTAGATTGCCCTCCCCAGGGTGGCAGGGGTGGGGTGGGGGGTGGAAGTGGGGAGGAATCATCCAAACCACTGAGGACTGTATAGAACAAAAAGAAGAGGAAGGAGGAACTTGCACATTTTTTTCTGCCTCACTATTAAGCTGGACATCTTATCTTCTCCTACCCTCAAACTGAATTACACCACTGGATTTCCCGAGTCTCTATCTTGTAGATGGCAGATTATGGAGCTTTCTAAGCCTCCATAATCATACAGCCAATTCCTCATAACAAATACATATATGTATACACATATATAATTGTATATAAATTTAAAATTATTTGTATGCATATAATTATATATATATATTATATGTGTGTGTATATATATCATCTTCATTCTTTGGTTCTGTTCCTCTGGAGAGCCATGACCAATACAAATGTCTATAGGCAGTGGCTTTACTTTAAGCTCATAACTAAGCAACCATCATACCACCTAAGAACCAAGTATCTATACACATCACAGAAAAATTATATTTAAAAACAACAAATTTACTGCATTTTCAAATTAGGACAGAGAAATGCTTTCAAATTGGACTAGGGACCATGGTTGGGAATGATATAGAAAGAAAATGCTGAAGAAGCCAAGGCTGGCATCTAGAAGACATGAAGAATAGATGGCTGGCCAGCTCACAGCCCAGTAACACATCTTGTGGACCCACAACACACTCATCAGTGTACAGGTCTTAACCTAGGCAATTCCTCATCTTGGAATAAGGTCATTTTCTCATTTTAAAAATACAGTAAACCCTAAAGGGGAGTGAAATAAAGTGGTGATTCTCATCTATGGTGTTTATTCAAGTCATCTAGGAGTTCATAAAGAAACTAGAAGCCCTCAGCTCCCTAAAGAAGAAGGGGTGAGCCCTTGTGTTTTTACTGAGTTCTCCAGGTTATTCTAATACACTGACACCACTCTTATGGCACAAAGTGAAGAGGAACTGAAGAGCCTCTTGATGAAAGTCAAAGAGGAGAGCAAAAAAGCTGGCCTAAAACTTCAAAAAACTAACATCATGGCATGCGGTCCCATCACTTCATGGCAAATAGATGGGGAAACAATGGAAACAGTGACAGGCTTGATTTTCTTGGGCTCCAAAATCACTGTAGATGGTGACTGCAGCCATGAAATTAAAAGATGCTTGCTCCTTCGAAGAAAAGCTATGACAAACCTAGAGAGCATATTAAAAAGCAGAGACATTACTTTGCCAAAAAAGGCCCATCTAGTCAAAGCTATGGTTTTTCCAGTAGTCATGTGTAGATGTGAGAGTTGGACCATAAAGAAAGCTGAGTGCTGAAGAATTGATGCTTTTGAACTCTAATGTTGGAGAAGACTCTTGAGAGTCCCTTGGACTGCAAGGAGATCAAACCAGTCCATCCTAAGGGAGATCAGTCCTGAATATTCATTGGAAGGATTGATGCTGAAGCTGAAACTCCAATACTTTGGCCACCTGATGCAAAGAACTGACTCATTTGAAAAGACCCTGATGCTGGGAAAGATGGAAGGCAGGAGGAGAAGGGGGCAACAGAGGATGAGACGGTTGGATGGCATCACCGACTCAATGGACATGAGTCTGAGCAAGCTCTGTGAGTTGGTGATGGACAGGGAGGCCTGGTATGCTACAGACTGTGGAGTCACAAAGAGTCAGACACGACTGAGTGACTGAACTGAATTAACCTGAACACAGGAGTTTAAAGGCCACTAATACATAGCACTGGCTGTCAATCTTGACTACCTGTTAGAATCAGGTCCCTCCCCAAAATGGATATAATTGGCCTGGGTATAGCCCAGACATCAGATCGTTTCAAAGGTGTCCAGGGGCATCCAAGATTGAGGACCACTAATACAGAAGAAGGCTTACTGCCCTCAAAGTAGAATAGCTGATTCCTGTATATTCCAAACACCATTAAATCATCATCTAAAATTCTTATTCTTATCTGTCATGTTTAAAGACAGAATCCAGAAACCTATTGGCAGTGTTCATCACTGTTATTCAACAGAATATAATGAAGTCAGTAGCAGCATTATTTACAATAGTTAAGATATAGAAGCAACCGAAGGGTCTACCAACAAATGAATGGATAAAAAAGATACAGTATGTATATGCAATGGAATACTAGTCAGCCATAAACAAAGAATGAAATTTTGCATATGCAGCAATATGGATGGACTTGGAGGGCATTATGCTAAGTGAAATAAGTCAGAGAAAGATAAATACTATATGGTATCATTTATATATGGAAACTAAAAAATACAAGAAAGAGGAAGCAGATGTACAGAGAACAAACTAGTGGTTACCAGTAAGGAGAGAGAAAGGGGGAGGGACAAGATAGGAGTAGGGATTAAAAGGTACAAAATATTAGGTATAAAATAAATAAGCAACAAGATATGTGGCACAACATGGGGAATATAGCCAATATTTTAAAATAATTATGTAGAACTGCCTTATGATCCAGCAATCCCACTGCTGGACATACACACTGAGGAAACCAGAAGGGAAAGAGACACGTGTACCCCAATGTTCATCGCAGCACTGTTTATAATAGCCAGGACATGGAAGCAACCTAGATGCCCATCAGCAGATGAATGGATAAGAAAGCTGTGGTACATATACACAATAGAGTATTACTCAGCCATTAAAAAGAATACATTTGAATCAGTTCTAATGAGATAGATGAAACTGGAACCTATTATACAGAGTGAAGTAAGCCAGAAAGAAAAACACCAATACAGTATACTAACGCATATATATGGAATTTAGAAAGATGGTAACAATAACCCTGTGTACGAGACTGCAAAAGAGACACCGATGTATAGATCAGTCTTATGGACTCTGTGGGAGAGGGAGAGGGTGGGGAGATTTGGGAGAATAGCATTGAAACATGTATAATATCATGTATGAAACGAGTCGCCAGTCCAGGTTCGATGCACGGTACTGGATGCTTGGGGCTGGTGCACTGGGACAACCCAGAGGGAGGGTAGGGGAGGGAGGAGGGAGGAGGGTTCAGGATGGGGAACGCGGGTATACCTGTGGTGGATTCATTTCAATATTTGGCAAAACTAATACAATATTGTAAAGTTTAAAAATAAAATAAAATTTAAAAAAAATAAAATAATTATGTGAAAGTCACTCAGTCATGTCCGACTCTTTTTGACCCCAAGAATTATACAATCCATGGAATTCTACAGGCCAGAATACTGGAGTGGGTAGCCTTTCCCTTCTCCAGGAGATCTTCCCAACTCAGGGATTGAACCGAGATCTCCCACATTGCAGGCGGATTCTTTACCAGCTGAGCCACAAGGGGAGCCCAAGAATACTTGGGTGGGTAGCCTATCCCCTCTCCAGAGGATCTTCCCAACCCAGGAATCAAATTGGGATGTCCTGCATTGCAGGCCGATTCTTTACCAACTGAGCTATCAGGGAAGCCCAATAATTATAAATGGAATATAATCTTTAAAAATTGTGACTCACTATATGGTACACCTATAACTTACACAATATTGGACAGCAACAATACTTCAATTTAAAAAAGAACAAGTAAATATAGAATATAACAAAGTCATGGAATAATTAAAAGAATAAAATAATTGGCAAAACCTTGAAAAACCAACAGTTCTTAGTGTAAGTGCTGTTTTCTCAACTATTATCAATGATGTTATCCCTAGTAGTACCCGGATCTCTGTGCTAACCATATCCACAGCAGCTCTTTTGTTTATTACTTGAAAGAAAGCAGAGACAGCCATTTACCCGAGCTGTCCTGCACTACGCTCTGACAGCTTCAGCTAATGGCAACATTTACTGCAAGAATCTTTTTCAGTGTAAACATATGCCTGCAAAGAGTGAGACTTTATAAGACAGTAGGGTTTCATCTATTTTCTTGGTTCTAATTTCACTGTTCCTTAATCCCCCATTGTGATTTCATTTAAAGACCACCTTGAGTATGACCATAGAGACATGAAAAGCACTCATGTCTTGAATTTTTAAGCAATCTGATGACTTACCAGCTGTGTGATTTTAGGCAAGTTACTTAGCCTCTCTGAACCTCATTTTTCTCATTTATAAAATTGAAGTAGTAATACCCACAGTCTAGGCATGCTGTGATGATGAAATGAGACCTGTACTAGAGCACAAGGGCAGGGCCTGGCTCTTGAACACAGTGGGTGTTCAAGTGCCTGGCACCAGGTGAGCACTCAACACTGACATTATTCCGTGTGGTATGAAGCGGAACATGGCCACAGGTGCTTCTAGCAAACTGTAAGTTCATCTGCGGAGAAAAGATTCAGGTCAGTGACTTGCATAAGGGCCAAAAAATGCTGAAATTAGCAACTATTAATTTTTTCAACTTCGGGCCCACATACGATATAATTCTTCTGCCATGTAGGTTCTTGGAGCCAGGCAAGATCTTGGGTATCATGAAGCCCAGCACATTTTAATGGTAAAGAAATGGAACCCTTGAATTTAAATGCTGTTGAGGGCATGATGGATCCTAACTAGAGTCAGGAGTAGCACCCAGGTCTAGAAGAAGCTCTGGTAATACTTTATATGTGTTCTAAACATTTTACCAAAAAAAAGCACTTAACTCTAACATTTCTTCCCATAACAACCTCTAATGCAGGGATTCCCAACCTTGGCACCACTGACATTTGCTACTGGACAGTTTTTGCTGTGGGGGCTGTCCTGTGCATTGCAGTATGTTTAGTACCATCCTTGGCTTCTGCCCACTAAATGGCAGTAGCAGCCTCCTCAACCAGTCACTGTCAAAAACGACCCCCTAGCTGACAACACTGCTCCTTTTCTCTGTCATACATATGTAGGTCATATATTTTTTCTCTATATAAATATATGTCTCTAATATTATATCTTTTATGTTATATACACATTAGAATACGTAATTTTTAATTTTATTGAAGTACATTAATTTACAAAGTAAGATCGTACCACTGGCACAATACTAAGTTCAGAGATGTTTAGCAACTCACCCGAGGACACGTAACTGGCAGAATTAGAGCAGGAGAAGGAGGGAGGGAAAAGACAAAAACAAATAAGTACATAGAAAATAGATAGGCTTCCCTAGTCGCTCAGGTGGTGAAGAATCTGCCTGCCAATTCAGGAGATGTAGGTTCAGTTCCAGATCTGGAAATACTCCACATGCCACAGAGCAACTAAACTCGTGTGCCACAACTACTGAGCCAATGCACTGCAACTGCTGAAGCCTGGGTGCCTAGAGCCTGTGCTCCACAACAGGAGAGCGGCCCCCACTCACTGCAGGGAGAAGCCCGAGCTCCACAACAGGAGAGCAGCCCCCACTCACTGCAGGGAGAAGCCCGAGCTCCACAGCTGGACAGCAGCCCCCACTCGCTGCAGGGAGAAGCCCAAGCTCCACAGCTGGAGAGCAGCCCCCACTCACTGCAGGGAGAAGCCTGAGCTCCACAGCTGGACAGCAGCCCCACTCACTGCAGGTAGAAGCCCGAGCTGCACAACAGGAGAGCAGCCCCCATTCACTGTAGCGAGAAGCCTGACACCACAGCTGGAGAGCAGCCCCCACTCACTGCAGGGAGAAGCCCGAGCTCCACAACAGGAGAGCAGCCCCCATTCACTGCAGGGAGAAGCCCGAGCTCCACAGCTGGACAGCAGCCCCACTCACTGCAGGGAGAAGCCCGAGCTCCACAGCTGGATAGAAGTCCCCACTCACTGCAACTAGAGAAAAGTCCACACGGCAACAAACACCCAGCACAGCCAAAAATAAATACAAACTTAAAAAAAAGAGGTATATGGCCTGACTCTTAACTCTAATGATTTTTTCATGTTCTTCTCTACTGAGGGAAGGTGAGTTTCAATCGAAAAAATAAATATAAACAAGAACTTGAAAAGCCTGTTGAGGCCAACTGCTTCAAACATGCTCTGCATGAAATACCAACAGTTTTCATCACAAGATACAGAAAGTGTGAGTTTACTGTAATTATGTTTAGATGAGACCATTTAAAGGTAAATAACCTTCGGGGTATTTTGTAAACATACTTGAGTTATTCCTGCCCCTGGTATATATTGAAGTCAAATTCTTCCAGTGCACAATTATCACCCAGGTAAGTAAGAGGTGACTCCCTTTTAGCACTGGAGATAGAAAAAAGAAATTTTTTTCTATTACAAATGGCCCATAATTACCCTGAGGAGTGGTTACAAATGTCTGGTTCAACTGTTCAAATTAAAGCAGCTAGAAAGTACTTTAACAACCACTAGATGAAGGAGCTTGTAATGACATTATGAGCGTAGACAAGACTGTGAGGGCTGAGAGAATATGGAAATAAGAGATTTGACTTTTTGTCAAGGTCAACGATGTTATCTCTAGTAAAATGCTAACGCGGTCTGCCCACTGGAGGTGGGAAAGGTGTTGGGTTACTGGCAGAGTGGCTTTGGCCATGACCCGTAGGGCAGCATTTCTTCTCTGTGTTCCGGCCACGAGGAGGCATTTCCATGTGACCTTGCATTGCTGGGAAACCTTTCCTATTGTTTCTCTCGTGTCTTGTCTAGGTCTCAGTATAGCAATTGCTGAAAAAGCACAAAGACAGCCAATAAGCAGGGACGTAAACCCACAGACACTCGAGTGATCTTCCAGTTGGAAAAGACCAGGAATAGAATTTAAAATAGAAAAGAGGAAGCAAACTTGAACCAAAGCAGGCCCAAAGACAAGTGTAGATGGAATACCCATCTATCTTAAATTTTGTGGGGAAGTATAAGGACCCGTTTTGCATGTGAAGTCTGGGAAGATTAGAAATTATTTTATGATTCAATCAAACTGAAAAAGATAAGTCTAATCCTTTAGCATAGCCACAACTATTTATGAGATATTTATGAAAGATGTGTCTTTTTGCAATGGACCAGATTCCTCTGAGCCTCAGTTTCACCATCTGTGCCTTGTGAATAATGTGGCTACTATAAGGATTAGGTGAGAGTATACACGCGTTAGTTTTTTAGCACACTGCCTGACACAGAGAAAGCACTCTCTGAAATTTCCCTTCCTCCCTCCCTCCCCTCCCTCCTTCCTTCCTTCCTCCCTTCCTCTCTCCCTTCCTTTCCCAAATCCACACTGGCACAAGGAAAGCCAAAAGAAATGCAGTTTTGACTTTTAATCTACAATCCTTTCCTTTACTTTTTATTTAAGGACACTAAGAACTAGCCCTCAAGTCACTCCCTGAAAGAGGTCAGTTCTCCCAGCAAGACCTGCTGTATCAGTGTCTTAGTGGTGGAAGTCAGTGTACAGCCCAGTGTCAGACTAGGCTTATCAACTAGTGGGAAACAAGAGCGGCAAAGAAATCAGATCAGAGTCAGAGGTGCTCAAAGCTGAAGTACAAACATGAGAGGTCACAATCAGGGGGAGACGAGCAAATGCATGGGGCAGCTTTCACCTGTGCTCAGAGAGGAACTGCAGGCTTCCCAGCCAATTCTCAGTGTTCAACAGAGCAGCCCTTCTCCAGCTATTTACCTCTATTAGAGCTAAAGGCAGTTATAGACATCATAAAGTCAGTTGCTTCATAATTTTTAACAGTAAAATTGAGATTAAGAGATTTATGATTTGCCCAAAGTCACATGATCAGAATATTTTTTTTAATAACAAAAGAAGAAGAAAGCTTGTCATCCACAGCAAAACTCCTTATTAACCAGGACCTTCTCAATTCAACTGCACTCTCCATCGGACCCTGATAAAGACTCATCCTTATTTCTAACAGTGAGGAAACAGCCAAGTATTTGCAAACACTGTTTTATTCTTGTAAATTTCATCTTTTCACCAGATAGAATATGAATCACGCTTTTAAAGGTGAGGATGATAACAGTCCTCCCGGTAGCCTTTTGTTGCTAGCCATATCTGTCTGTAGGGTCCCAAACGAGCATGGAAGTTACCCCATGTCATTGAAATACAGAGATATTCACGCAGAATTGCCCATAAAGGCGGGGCAGCATTGAGGGAGCACATAGGGGTGGGGAGAACCCAGAGCAGCAGGCATGGGCATCTCAGGGGTGGAAGGAGAGGAGACAATGTCACTGGAGCCCCTTTAGATGGAGGACCTGTCACAGAGGGAGGGAGGCAGCTAGCACTCCCTTTCCACCTGTTCCTGGAGGCTCCTAATAACAGAACCCATCTGGAAGCCAGAAGGCACAGGACCACAGGGAATGCAGCCAGTTGCCAGTGGAAATTAATCAGGAAGGGCCATCTGGGCGCTAGGGACCGTTCATTAAAGAAGTCTCAGACACTGCAGGGACTGCTGGGTACTGCTAGAGCAGTGGCCAATACAAGGTCGACTTTAGGTAGGCCAATAGAAGTGTGAAAGGGACACCAGAAAAAGGTTAGGAACGGGAAGTCCCTGAAAGAGAAATCAGTAAGAAACCACACAAAGAGAGCTGCCCTTCCCAGAAGTCATCTACCCTGCAGTGTGCTATCGAGAAGCACCAAGACACTGAGGTACCTTTTAGATATGGCCAGGAAGCAGCTAACTGGAAAGGATGCTGTGTAATATAAGCCTCATACTCAGAAACTGGAAGGGGTTATGGATGAGCATAGAGATGAGGCAAGTGATGTTGCTGCTGAAGTGCAAACACAAAGGCAACAGGGAGCCCAAGGAAAGGAGAGCTGGGCGCATGCGAGGAGAGAGACTCCAGCTTTGTTCAGAACAGGGAGTGGTCCTGCCTGTCATGAGACAACAAGAGATGAGTTGGGGGTGGAGCACCACGCTTTGTGACCTGGGCAAAGACAAGTGCTTTGTTGGCATCTCATTGAAAATTTGATCTGTACAACACTGAAAAATCTGTTGTTAACCTTATTTTACAGATGAAGAAACCAAATTCAGCAAGTTTACCTAAATCAAATCCCTTATGATTATACAGTGGAAGTGAGAAATAGATTTAAGGGACTAGATCTGATAGACAGAGTACCTGATGAACTATGGACGGAGGTTTGTGACACTGTACAGGACACAGGGATCAAGACCATCCCCATGGAAAAGAAATGCAAAAAAGCAAAATGGCTGTCTGAGGAGGCCTTACAAATAGCTGTGAAAAGAAGAGACGTGAAAGGCAAAGGAGGAAAGGAAAGATACAAGCATCTGAATGCAGAGTTCCAAAGAATAGCAAGGAGAGATAAGAAAGCCTTCTTCAGTGATCAATGCAAAGAAATAGAGGAAAACAACAGAAAGACTAGAGATGGGAAAGACTAGAGATGTCTTCAAGAAAATTAGAGATACCAAAGGAACATTTCATGCAAAGATGGGCTCGATAAAGGACAGAAATGGTATGGACCTAACAGAAGCAGAATATATTAAGAAGAGGTGGCAAGAACACAGAAGAACTATACAAAAAAGAGCTTCACAACCAAGATAATCACGATGGTGTGATCACTGACCTAGAGCCAGACATCCTGGAATGTGAAGTCAAGTGGGCCTTAGAAAGCATCACTACGAACAAAGCTAGTGGAGGTGATGGAATTCCAGTGGAGCTTTTTCAAATCCTGAAAGATGATGCTGTGAAAGTGCTACACTCAATATGCCAGCAAATTTGGAAAACTCAGCAGTGGCCACAGGACTGGAAAAGGTCGGTTTTCATTCCAGTCCCAAAGAAAGGCAATGCCAAAGAATGCTCAAACTACCGCACAATTGCACTCATCTCACACGCTAGTAAAGTAATGCTCAAAATTCTCCAAGCCAGGCTTCAGTAATACGTGAACCACAAAATTCCAGATTTTCAAGCTGTTTGCAGATGACATGATCCTTTACATAGAAAACCCTAAAGACTCCACCAGAAAATTACTAGAACTAATCAATGATTATAGTAAAGTTGCAGGATATAAAATCAACACACAGAATTCCCTTGCATTCCTATACACTAATAATGAGAAAACTGAAAGAGAAATTAAGGAAACAATTCCATTCACCATTGCAACGGAAAGAATAAAATACTTAGGAATATATCTACCTAAAGAAACTAAAGACCTATATATAGAAAACTATAAAACACTGGTGAAAGAAATCAAAGAGGACACTAATAGATGGAGAAATATACCATGTTCATGGATTGGAAGAATCAATATAGTGAAAATAGTATACTACCCAAAGCAATTTGTAGATTCAATGCAATCCCTATCAAGCTACCAACGGTATTCTTCACAGAGCTAGAACAAATAATTTCACAATTTGTATGGAAATACAAAAAACCTCGAATAGCCAAAGCTATCTTGAGAAAAAAGAATGGAACTGGACGAATCAACCTGCCTGACTTCAGGCTTTATTACAAAGCCACAGTTATCAAGACAGTATGGTACTGGCACAAAGACAGAAATATTGATCAATGGAACAAAATAGAAAGCCCAGAGATAAATCCACGCACATATGGACACCTTATCTTTGACAAAGGAGGCAAAAATATACAATGGATTAAAGACAATCTCTTTAACAAGTGGTGCTGGGAAAACTGGTCAACCACTTGTAAAAGAATGAAACTAGAACACTTTCTAACACCATACACAAAAATAAACTCAAAATGGATTAAAGATCTAAACGTAAGACCAGAAACTATAAAACTCCTAGAGGAAAACATAGGCAAAACACTCTCCGACATACATCACAGCAGGATCCTCTATGACCCACCTCCCAGAATATTGGAAATAAAAGCAAAAATAAACCAATGGGACCTAATTAACCTTAAAAGCTTCTGCACAACAAAGGAAACTATTAGCAAGGTGAAAAGACAGCCTTCAGAATGGGAGAAAATAATAACAAATAAAGCAATGGACAAACAACTAATCTCAAAAATATACAAGCAACTCCTACAGCTCAACTCCAGAAAAATAAATGACCCAATCAAAAAATGGGCCAAAGAACTAAATAGACATTTCTCCAAAGAAGACATACAGATGGCTAACAAACACATGAAAAGATACTCAACATCACTCATTATCAGAGAAATGCAAATCAAAACCACTATGAGGTACCATTTCATGCCAGTCAGAATGGCTGCGATCCATAAGTCTACAAGCAATAAATGCTGGAGAGGGTGTGGAGAAAAGGGAACTCTCTTACACTGTTGGTGGGAATGCAAACTAGTACAGCCACTATGGAGAATAGTGTGGAGATTCCTTAAAAAACTGGAAATAGAACTGCCTTATGATCCAGCAATCCCACTGCTGGGCATACACACTAAGAAAACCAGAAGGGAAAGAGACACGTGTACCCCAATGTTCATCACAGCACTGTTTATAATAGCCAGGACATGGAAGCAACCTAGATGCCCATCAGCAGATGAATGGATAAGAAAGCAGTGGTACATATACACAATGGAGTATTACTCAGCCATTAAAAAGAATACATTTGAATCAGTTCTAATGAGATGGATGAAACTGGAACCTATTATGCAGAGTGAAGTAAACCAGAAAGAAAAACACCAATACAGTATACTAACGCATATATATGGAATTTAGAAAGATGGTAACAATAACCCTGTGTACAAGACAGCAAAAGAGACACTGATGTATAGATCAGTCTTATGGACTCTGTGGGAGAGGGAGAGGGTGGGGAGATTTGGGAGAATAGCACTGAAACATGTATAATATCATGTATGAAACGAGTCGCCAGTCCAGGTTCAATGCACGGTACTGGATGCTTGGGGCTGGTGCACTGGGACAACCCAGAGGGAGGGTAGGGGAGGGAGGAGGGAGGAGGGTTCAGGATGGGGAACGCGGGTACACCTGTGGTGGATTCATTTCGATATTTGGCAAAACTAATACAATATTGTAAAGTTTAAAAATAAAATAAAATTTAAAAAAAAAAAAAAGAAAAGGCAGAGGAACCAGAGATCAAATTGCCAACATGCGCTGGATCATGGAAAAAGCAAGAGAGTTCCAGAAAAACATCTACTTCTGCTTTATTGACTATGCCAAAGCCTTTGACTGTGTAGATCACAATAAACTGTGGAAAATTCTTCAAGAGATGGGAATACCAGACCACCTGATCTGCCTCTTGAGAAACCTATATGCACGTCAGGAAGCAACAGTTAGAACTGGGTATGGAACAACAGATTGGTTCCAAATAGGAAAAGGAGAACGTCAAGACTGTATATTGTCACCCTGCTTATTTAACTTATATGCAGAGTACATCAGGAGAAACATTGGGCTGGAAGAAGTACAAGCTGGAATCATGATTGCCGGGAGAAATATCAATAACCTCAGATATGCAGATGACACCACCCTTAAGGTAGAAAGTAAAGAGGAACTAAAAAGCCTCTTGATGAAAGTGAAAGAGGAGAGTGAAAAAGTTGGCTTAAAGCTCAACATTCAGAAAATGAAGATCATGGCATCTGGTCCCATCACTTCATGGGAAATAGATGGGGAAACAGTGGAAACAGTGTCAGACTTTATTTTGGGGGCTCCAAAATCACTGCAGATGGTGATCGCAGCCATGAAATTAAAAGACGCTTACTCCTTGGAAGGAAAGTTATGACCAACCTAGACAGCATATTGAAAAGCAGAGATATTACTTTGCCAACAAAGGTCCGTCTAGTCTAAAAGGCTATGGTTTTTCCAGTGGTCATGTATGGATGTGAGAGTTGGACTGTGAAGAAAGCTGAGCGCCAAAGAATGGATGCTTTTGAACTGTGGTGTTGGAGAAGACTCTTGAGAGTCCCTTGGACTGCAAGGAGCTCCAACCAGTCCATTCTGAAGGAGATCAGCTCTGGGTGTTCTTTGGAAGGAATGATGCTAAAGCTGAAACTCCAGTACTTTGGCCACCTCATGTGAAGGGTTGACTCATTGGAAAAGACCCTGATGCTGGGAGGGGTTGGGGGCAGGAGGAGAAGGGGACGACAGAGGATGAGATGGCTGGATGGCATCACCAACTCGATGGACATGAGTTTGAGTGAACTCCGGGAGTTGGTGATGAACAGGGAGGCCTGGCGTGCTGCGATTCATGGGGTCGCAAAGAGTCAGACACGACTGAGCGACTGAACTAAACTGACTTGTTAAGAGTAGAGGTGCTGAAGGCACATTCCCTTGGTCCAAACTGCTTAGACAAGTTACTTAACCCTTCTGTACCTAATATTTTTCATATGTGAAATGAAGTTAATAATAACATCTACCTCATAGCAGGGGCTTCCTTGGTGGCTCAGCAGTAAATAATCCACCTGCCACATAGAAGCTGCAGATTCGATCCCTGGGTCAGGAAGATCCCCTGGAGGAGGGCATGGCAACCCACTCCAGTATTCTTGCCTAGAGAATCCCATAGACGGGCTCAGTCCATAGGGTCACAAAGAGTCGGACTCGACTAAAGTGACTGAGCACACACACACCTCATAGCATACTTTTAAATATTTTAAAATATTTGAAGTTAATACTTGCAGGTGTGAATACTTGATCAATATCTGACACAAAGTAGACATTTAATAAATGCTAGTTGTGGGCATTGTGTACTGTCTAAATGCACAATGCTACAACTAATAAGGAGAGGAGCTTGGATTTCATTCCATATTTGTCAGAGCCCAAAACTCAAATGTTTTTATCACTTGCTATGCTGGCATCCTGTTCCAAGTGGCACAGAAGTCCCAGGGAACAGAGAGGCCTCTGTGCGTGGAGTCTCAGCATCTCCTTCAGACCTTTCAGCTCTTCCAGCTCCAATTCTAAATTCCTCAAGCAACACTGGAATTATTCCAGTTGCCAGGACGTATGCAGTAGAGGGACTTAAGGACTAGTACAACCTGGGGAAGCTCAAGGTGACAGAAAAGAGTGTCAAAAGCAGTACATGGCTTTGAACTGTGCTCCACCAAGCTCTGTTGAGTCTGTGTCTGCCTATGCACACAGCTGCCTTTGCAGGACTTGGTCTCAGAAGCGCCGTCCTCTGGCAGAAGTGGGGGCATCTCCCCCCCAATCTGTAAAAGCTTGTTTGTCTCATGGCATCTCTGCCCAAGGACATGTGTTGCCTTCTTGCTGCCCTCACTGTGGCTTCTTACTGCACCCCCCTAAACTGAGTGAGTCCCAGACTTGAGGCACGTTCTGCCCTTTCACTCCAATTGGACCATGAGCCTTGAGAGCCTGCCTTTTTACCACAAGCCCAACTCTAAGACTAGAAATGCCCTAGCTTTGCAAATTGTACAATGAAAGTCTCCAATAAATTCTCACAGTGCCATGGACTGAAAGTCTGAGTCTCTCCAGAATTCATATGCTGAAGTCTAAATCCTCAAGGTGATGATGGTATTTGGAGGAGAGACATTTGGGAAGCAATTAGATCATGAAGATAGAGCCTCATAAGGGATGAGTGCCTTAGAAGAGATAAGAGAGAATGGTTCTCCCCCAGTTCCCTTTGCCAGGTGAGAACACAATGAGAAAACAGTCATTTGCAAACCAGATACTAGGTTTTCTGCTGGTGCCTTGATCTGCAACTTCCTAGCTTCTGATACTGTGAGAAATAAGTATCTATTCTTTTTAAGTAAACCCAGACTGGTACTTGGTTTTGTCCTAAAATATTTTCTGGAAAAGAAGACACAGTAATGAATGACTCAAGAACATTTTTAGCCTTCAGAATCAGTGGTTCTTTACCATTAACAACTCCTAAACACCAAAAAATATAAAGAGTAAAGAAAATAATCCATGAGAAGAGATCACGTATATTTACTGGTGTTATCCATAAAATGTCACCCTGTTTGCAATGAGGAATCCCTTTGCTGCTCAAACTGCCAAAAGAAAGGGATTTGTCCCACCAATCTCAGAAAATAGGGATTCCATCACTGTCCCGGAGAGGCTGTGATGAGCAGAGAAAGCTGAGCACAGCAGAGACAGGCTGCAGACTGGGACAGGAGAGTGACCAGAGAGAGACAGCTGCATGGCCTTGCTCTCAAAGGCCACCAGGGTTAACATGTAAGGAAAACTGACAGCGCTTTGCAGGACACACTGGAGAGCATCAAAGCCCGCTTTGTAAATTATCTGCTGAAGACTCCCCTTAGAACAGGTTCAAAAGCAGAAACTCAGGAGTAATGGCCTTAAAGTCAACAAAAGAGGGCTATACCCCTGGCTCCGAGGAACACGAAACAAAGACAGCAGCCGAAAGAACATCAGCAAAATCTGGGACAAGAAAAATGCAGGCAAAGCTAGGGAAGTGACCATCACTTTAACCCCTTTAGTAAAGAGGTGTTGTAGTTCAGAATCCACTATGTGGTTTGTATTCACTCCAATAAACCAACTCTATGGTCCTCTCTAATCAGGGTAGAGAGTCTACTCTCCTTTATCAAACTTTTCAAAATAATGATAAGAATAGCCTTCCAAATTTATGAGGGCTTCATATGTACCAGACACTGCAGTAAGAGCTTCACAGCCTATTTCACTCGATTCTCAAGAGGACCCAAGAAAGCAGGTACCATCATTATTCCTATTTCATGGAGAAGAAGGAAAGTGGAACTCAGAGAACTGAGAGAGCTCTTCTGGGTCATATAGTTACAGGGAGACAGAACTAGGATTTGAGCCCAGAGATGGTAAAAGTAACTACAAGAGCAGAGACTTTCAGAATTCAGCAGGGGTTATCTGGGAATCTTGCCGAAACTGCAGGCTCCCAGACCACACCCCTGCGTCTCAGATTCAGTGGGACTGTGGTGGGCCGTGGACCTCAAGATCTCCTAGATGACTCTGACGGGTGTGGTCTGGGAGTATGCGTGGCTCAAGGCCTCACCATACCAAAAGGTCTCCTCTGCTGATTTTCACAAAGTTCCACATTAGAGATACCACTTCAGGGCTTATATATGGGTAGCTGGTCTGGGCCAATCCCTGCTGACACAGTCAATGTTCAGAATCCCAGAATGGGCCGATGCAAGTCAGCAGCTACTATTCCTTGGAGAATCCTTCTCTCATGGCTTCTTTCTGCCTGCATTGTTCATGGTATAGTATTTTCCCCCTTTACATAGTTTTATTGAACTTTCTTTATTGCTCTTCAAGGCTATTGTGTGTTTTGTAAACTGAAGGCTTAGAGCAATTCTGAGTTGAGCAAGCATATGGGTACCACTTTTCCAAAAACATTTGCTCAGTTTATGACTCTGCACTACATTTTGGTAATTCTTGAAACAATATTTTGATTATTATATTTTTCGTGGAGAGTTATGATCGGTCATGTTTGATGTTACAGTTATAATTGATTTGGCATGCCACAAATCACATCCAAATAAAATGGCAAACTTAATTGATAAATGTGTGTATTCTCACTGCTCTAATAGCCATTTCACCATCTTCCTTCCTCTCCTCAAGCCTCCCCATTCCCTAAGATACAACAGTGTTGAAGTAATAACCCCATAATAGCCTCTGAGTATTCAAGTGAAAGGAAAAGTTGCACATCTCTTTAAATCAAAAGCTAGGAATGATTAAGCTTCATGAGGAGGGCATATCAAAAACTGAAACAGACTGAAAGCTATTCTTCTTGGTGCCAAACAGCCAAACTGCAGGTACAAAGAAAAGTTCTTAAAGGATATTAAGAGTGCTACTACAAAAATTTTAAAAGTTATACTCCAGTGAAAACATAACTCATAAGACAGCAAAACAGCCTTATTGCTAATATGGATAAAGTTTTAATGGTCTGGATAGAAGATCAAATTAATCACAATATTCCCTTAAGCCAAAGCCTAATCCAGAGAAAAGCCCTAATTCTCTTCAATTTCATGAAGGCTGAAAGATGTGAGGAAGCTGGAAACAAAAGTCTGAAGCAAGTAGAGGTTAGTCCGTGAGGTTTAAGGAAAGAAGCCATCTCCAAAACATGAAAATGCCAGATGAAGGAGCAAGTGCTAATACAAAGGACCTAGTGAAGACAAGTCACGAAGGTGAGTACATTAAACAAGAGATTTACAGCACAGAGGGAACAGCCTTACACTGGAAGATGATGCCACTTAGGATTTTCATAGCTAGAGAGGAGAAGTCAATGCCTGGCTTCACAGCTTCAGAGGACAGACAAGACTCTTTTGTTAGGGGGCAAATGCAGCTGATGACTTTCAGTTGAGCCAGTACTCACTAATCACTGTGAAAAAACCTGGCCCCTAAAAAAGCTGAGAAATCTACCCTACCTGTGCTCTATTAATGGAACAAGAGAGTCTAGATGACAGCACATCTGTTTACAACACAGTTTATTGAATATTGTAAGTTCTCCACACCACCATCCCCTTTTATTTTACATTTAGTAAGATTTTAAATAAAAAATCATCTACGTAATAGGACATGAGGTTATTTTTAATTGTATGATACTTGATCAAAATTGCAAATTCAGTAAATAATTTAATGTCACAAGAAACTATTTTATCCTATAAGGAACAGGGTTTTGTGGTTTGACTGAGTTGCTTTGTTTTGGCTGGGAACTCTGTCTAAAGATTATCTACTTTTTCCTAACAGAGTTTTATTCTTGGTAGGTTTCTCATATCAATGTTATTGCTGGTTTTGCATTACTTTTTTAAAAAATTTTTATGAAGTATAGTTGATTTACAATGTTTTGCTAGTTTCAGGAGTGTAGCACAGTGAATAGGTTATACATATACATATATCCACTCTTTTTTTTTAATTCTTCTAAAATTGAATTTTCTAAGTAAAATTTATCCAGAATTTGCTACAACCTCTTGCTAAGGCTTTTTATTAATTGTAAAATTTACAATTGATAAAACTAACATGACTTTATTGAAATGATATGTTTTTCCAACTCCCCTACAGTGAACATGGTGCTCTTTATCTAATGCTAATAAAATGCGTATCTAATATCTTATATTGCTAGCCTAACAGTGCCACCTATTATTACTCACATTGAGTTTTAGAATGAGTTAATCAAATATGATTTGATATGAGTTAATCAAATACAATTCTGATTTGTCATAAAAAGTTCCTTCATGCTGCATAATGAAGATGATGTAAGCAGCCACAGAATTATAGGTTTCTTTCTATAGACATCCTTCAATCAGTGCAGCACAGCATAATCACTCCTGCATTTCTATAACAGAATAATGCGTTTTAGAGTCTCTTCTTTGCTGCCCCTCAAAGTGCTGCCTAATGACAGAAGACAGGACTAAAAGGCCAATTTTCCTCTTTCACTCTGCAGTATTAAAGCCAGTATTTTTACCATCTTAAGCTACAATTTTCACTTTATCCACTTTAATAAGCTCTGTCATCTCTCTGCATTCAGCCCCACTCAATATAAAAGTCCACACATGATCACAGAATCTGTACATATAAACAAGAGTCTCTGGAATGCTGACTCCGTCCCTGCCTGTCAGTACTGGTGCTAAATGTACAGACTTATCACAATGAAGTGGAACTTGATAGGTAAGTTTGGGATGCTCTGTTTAGATGGTATGTGTTTACCTGGACCCTCCTAAAGACTGTTTCCTAAAGTGCATTTCTCTATAACTGATATGCCACCACTTAAGAGAAAGAAATTTCTGAAGTCCTGTGGGGAAGGCCTGTGGGACAGAAGCGACAAGCCAGGACTCAACAGGAGGTGCCTACACTCCCACTGGCCCCTTCAGCAGCCCCAGAGACGGCAGAGCTGGGTCAGTGACCTGGAAGTATTCACAGAACTGGGAAGTGAAACCACATACGAGTCAAGGAGGCCCCCAGCATCTTAGTACCTAATAATATGGTGCTTTTAAAATACAACAGAAACATAATATAAAAATAATTGACGTAATTTTTTCCCTAATTTTACGTAGCAAGAAAAAACAATGTTCTTAAAACACCACTGTAAAAATACCATGTACTACTGATTTCATTCCAAAGTTTTATAGACATTTTTCTTTTGAGAATTTATATAAATTACAGTTATGATCTATTATCCCTACCTTTAAAGCTGTCCAGCAAAAATAAAAAGGGGTACTATCAAAAAAAATAAATAAATAAACAAGTATCCAGAGACCAAACCTCACAGTCCCCTAGCATCAGAATGCACAAAGTCTATGCAGTTCTCCTGGCAAATGAAGCAGAGAACATTCACAGTTTTCTCTTCTGTGAGAAATGGAGTTGCTTGGTCACATACAACTCTCTGCAATCCCACTGACTGTAGCCTACCAGGCTTCTCCATCCATGGCATTTTCCAAGCAAGAGTACTGGAGTGGGTTGCCATTTCCTTCTCCAGGGGATCTTCCTGACCCAGGGATTGAAACCAGGTCTCCCAAATTGTAGGCAGACACTTTACCCTCTGAACCACCAAGGAAGCCCTTCTCTTCTGTAGTGGCTGGGAAGTTTACACTTTGGGGTAAAAAATGTTTTTCAGATCTTTAAATGTTTAAAATAATATGGATTAGGGAAACTTCCCAAAACAGCAGTGTTTGGCAAACACCAAGTTACATAAGTTTGGTGAGCCAAGCAGCAGCTAAGAAGTCTTACACTTCTATGAAAATCTGTAGATAATTGATGGGAGAAGAAACTTGAAATGCTTCAAAAGCTGCTAATTGGGACAAAAAGGAAATCAGTTGTATTCAGTCTAAGAACATCCTCATGCTTCTTAAACTAACTTAGGATTTTAAAGCAAACAAGGGCTTAAAAGAACATCTAATAAAACATCTTTATTTCACAGAAGAGGAAACTAGTTTATGGTTGGCCCAAAATATTATGGTTTCTTTTTCTGCTTTCAGTTCAGTTCAGTTCAGTTGCTCAGTCGTGTCCAACCCTTTGCAGCCCCATGAACTGCAGCATGCCAGGCCTCCCTGTCCATCACCAACTCCCGGAGTTTAATCAAACTCATGTACATTGAGTCGGTGATGCTATCCAACCACCTCATCCTCTGTCGTCCCTTTCTCCTCCCCACTTCAATCTTTCTCAGCATCTTTTCCAATGAGTCAGTTGTTCACATCAGGTGGCTAAAGTATTGGAGTTTCACCTTCAACATCAGTCCTTCCAATGAATATACAGGACTGATTTTCTTTAGGATGGACTGGTTGGATCTCCTTGCAGTCCAAGGGACTCTCAAGAGTCTTCTCCAACACCACAGTTCAAAAGGATCAATTCTTCAGCACTCAGCTTTCTTCACAGTCCAACTGTCATATCATACATGACTACTGAAAAAAACATAGCCCTGACTAGATGGACCTTTGCTGGCAGAGTAATGTCTCTGCTTTTTATTTTTATTTATTTATTTTTTGTCTCTCTTTTTTTTTTTTTTGTCTCTGCTTTTTAATATGCTGTTTAGGTTGGTCATAACTTTTCTTCGAAGAATAAGCGTCTTTTAATTTCATGGCTGCAGTCACCATCTGCAGTGATTTTGGAGCCTCAAAAAATAAAGTCTGACACTATTTCCACTGTTTCCCCATCTATTTCCCATGAAGTGATGGGACCAGATGCCATGATCTTCATTTTCTGAATGTTGAGTTTCAAGCCAACTTTTTCACTCTCCTCTTTCACTTTCATTGAGAGGCTTTTTAGTTCTTCTTCACTTTCTGCCATAAGGGTGGTGTCATCTGCATATCTGAGGTTATTGATATTTCTCCCAGCAATCTTGATTCCAGCTTGTGCTACTTCCAGTCCAGAGTTTCTCATGATGTACTCTGCATATAAGTTAAATAAGCAGGGTGACAATATACAGCCTTGACATACTCCTTTCCCTATTTGGAACCAATCTGTTGTTCCATGTCCAGTTCTAACTGCTGCTTCCGGACCTGCATACAAATTTCTCAGGAGGCAGGTCAGGTGGTCTGGTATTCCCATCTCTTTAAGAATTTTCCACAGTTTGTGGTGATCCACACAGTCAAAGGCTTTGGTATAGTCAATAAGGCAGAAATAGGAGTTTTTCTGGAACTCTCTTGCTTTTTTGATAATCCAAAGGATATTGACAATTTGATCTCTGGTTCCTCTGCATTTTCTAAAATCAGCTTGAACATCTGGAAGTTCATGGTTCACATACTGTTGAAGCCTGGCTTGGAGAATTTTGAGCATTACTTTACTAGCATGTGAGATGAGTGCAATTGTGCAGTAGTCTGAGCCATCTTTGGCATTGCCTTTCAAGAAGAACAAATACCTGGCCAGAGATTGTCCTTTGATAAGTTGAGATCTTGAAACCAAGAGTTTAAAAATCTGATTTCCAGATGACAACTAAAGGCCAAAAGAGTTCAAAAATGGAAACTACGATGCCAAACTATAGGGGGAGAAGCAAGATCGGAGCTGTTTTAAAGCGATTATAGCAAGAGAGTTCCAGAAAAACATCTATTTCTGCTTTATTGACTATGACTCAAAAGCCTCTTGATGAAAGTGAAAGTGGAGAGTGAAAAAGTTGGCTTAAAGCTCAACATTCAGAAAACAAAGATCATGGCATCCAGTTCCATCACTTCATGGGAAATAGATGGGGAAACAGTGGCAAACACTGTCAGACTTTATTTTTTGAGGCTCCAAAATCACTGCAGATGGTGACTGCAGCCATGAAATTAAAAGACGCTTACTCCTTGGAAGGAAAGTTATGACCAACCTAGACAGCATATTCAAAAGCAGAGACATTACTTTGCCAACAAAGGTCTGTCTAGTCAAGGCTATGGTTTTTCCTGTGGTCATGTATGGATGTGAGAGTTGGACTGTGAAGAAGGCTGAGCACCGAAGAATTGATGCTTTTGAACTGTGGTGTTGGAGAAGACTCTTGAGAGTCCCTTGGACTGCAAGGAGATCCAACCAGTCCATTCTGAAGGAGATCAGCCCTGGGATTTCTTTGGTGGGAATGATGCTAAAGCTGAAACTCCAGTACTTTGGCCACCTCATGCGAAGAGTTGACTCACTGGAAAAGACGCTGATGCTGGGAGGGATTGAGGGCAGGAGCAGAAGGGGACGACAGAGGATGAGATGGCTGGATGGCATCACTGACTCGATGGATGTAAGTCTGGGTGAACTCCGGGAGTTGATGATGGACAGGGAGGCCTGGCATGCTGCAATTCATGGGGTTGCAAAGAGTCGGACACGACTGAGCAACTGAACTGAACTGAACTCAAAGTGGAAATCAGTAGCTTGGTGACAAATAAAATTCTTAGAATGCACAAAATGTTGGATAAGAGAGCTCATCTCATCTCATTTAACCATCTCTACACAGATAAGGAAACTTGGGGTCAGAGGCAGAAAGTTATTTTCCTGTGCACATTCACACAGCTGGCAGAGTCAGGTTGAGCATTCATGGGGTCCATGACCATTCTCAACTCAAGCTTCCTTGCAGAACCCACATTAAGGTGCTGATTCTAAGACTTGAGAAAAAGAGGTCATTAGTTAAGAATCATTCACTACATAGCCTTTTCAGATTGACTTATTTCACTAAGAAACAAACATTTAAGTTTCATCCACATCTTTTCATGGCTTAATAGCTCATTTCTTTTTAGTGATGAACAGAATTCCATTTCCTGAATGTGCCACAGTTTATCTATTCACCTACTGAAGACATATTTGTTGCCTCCAAGTTTTGGTCATTATACATAGGGCTTCTATAAAATTTGTGTGCAGGTTGGGGGGTAAAAATAAATTTTCAGCTCCTTTGGGTAAATACCAAGGAGCATGATTCCTGGATCAAATGCTAAGAGTATCTTAATTTTGTAAGAAACTTTCAAGCTGTCTTCCAAAGTGGCTGCACCATTTAGCATTCCCACCAGCAACGAATGAGAGTTCTTACTGTTCCACATCCTCATTAGTATTCGGTATCATCAGATTTTAATCATTCTGATAGGTGTTTCAAAATTATTTAATGAGGAAAAATGATAGTGATCATTGATTTTATCAATTTGATCACTGATTTGATCATTTGATGGTGATCCTCAAAAGGTGGTTTTGTTGAATAAACAGTTTCTTTTAAAAAATTAATAGTTAAATCTCTGCTACATAATTTGTTTTCAAATACGGAGAAGGGTAAATTATAATAAACTTCACAGGTCCATATCGAGACGTAGGAAGAGTGTGAACTATAGGCACTGAGCATCTGAATCTGTCAGCAATTATTTAGGCCTTCAGTCTGTTTATCTCCATGTCAATAATACCACATGACTGCTCAACCTCAGTGGAAATACCACTGGATTTGGAGCCAGAGAACCAGATTCTAATTTCATCTCACTTTGCCTCTCTTCCTTTCCTCCTGAATGAAATGAAAGACTTCGACTGGTCAGGCCTAAGGGGGTCGAGTAGGAAAGTTAAATGAGCGAAGCAAGCAAGATGAGGATTGGGAAAAACAAGTTACAAGTTTCTTGTTGCCAAAAGAAAACAGGAAGCTGTGTAATCGATGGATGCTGTGTGGAGTGTGCATCTCATTTTGCCAAATTTGATGATTTTTCATGAGAAGCCAGAAATCTAGTTTGAATGTAATATTTCCTAATTTATAGTTATTGGAAACACATTTTAAAATTTCAAAAAATACTCTAAGCATGGGACTTCTACTTCCCACCAAGATGGAGCAGCAGGGATCAGACTTAACTTCCCATTTGAAATAAATAAAAATAGACAAGATATAGGAAACAATGGTTTTCAAGAACTGGACATCAGTCAATGAGGGACAGTGACCTCTGAGAAATGGAAAATGAAGTAAGCCCTAAATTGATCCAGCTTTAAAAGAGTGCCACAGCAATGCAGTAAATAAAAGATAGTCTTCCTAATAAATAGTACTGGGACAATTCTATATTCATATGAAAAAAAAAATGAACTTTCATCTATGAAACCACAGATACAGAACATAGATCATATTCAAAAATAACTTAAAATGGATATAGATCCTAATATAAAACCTAAATTATAAAACTTCTACAAGCAAACATAGGAGAAAACCTTGTAAATATTATGATTTAGGTATGAATCTCAAACTAATTATCTTGAGTGAAAAAAGTCAGACAAAAAAGGAATACATACAATATGCTTCCATTCAGAAAATGCATACTAATCTATAGTGACAGAAAGCAGATCAGTGATTACCTGGAGGGGCTGAGGACAGGAAAGAGGGATTCTAAAGAGCTACAAGAAAACTTTCCACGATGATGGATATGTTAATGATCTTGGTCATAAAGATGGTTTCACAGGTATGTACTTGTGAAATATCAAATCATACACTTTAAATATGTGCAGTTTATTATGCACAATTATACCTCAATAAGGAGAAGGCAATGGCACCCTACTCCAGTACTCCTGCCTGGAAAATCCCATGGATGGAGGAGCCTAGAAGGCTGCACTCCATGGGGTCGCTAAGAGTCGGACACAACTGAGCGACTTCACTTTCACTTTTTACTTTCATGCATTGGAGAAGGAAATGGCAACCCACTCCAGTGTTCTTGCCTGGAGAATCCCAGGGACAGGGGAGCCTGGTGGGCTGCCGTCTATGGGGTTGCAGAGTTGGACACGACTGAAGCGACTTAGCAGCAGCAGCAGCAGCAGCATACCTCAATAAAATGTTTACACACACACAAACACATACTGATATGAAGTGGCCAAACCAAACCCAATTGTTGGCAAAATCTGGCATGCTAGCTGCCAGTTTTCAATTACTATATTCAATGGCATCTGGAGTCACTTCCAGTAAAATGTGATTTTTTGGAATTTACCTAAGGCTAAAATACAATTTCACAGACAGTAGATATAACTAAATCAAGGTATTCTAGAAAATATTTGCAGGTGAAAAATTGAATATATTGAATGTGCTAGCATGTATAATAATTGAATATTTATATTGTTTATATCATCATTTTTAGAAACAGGTTGGTCATTTTCAACAGATTTTGTTTCATTGTAATTTGGCTGAGCCTATAATTTTCTCAGTGCTCAGGAGGGGTAAAAGGTGCAAACCTCTTAGGCTACATTTCAGGACAATTAAATCACAATGTCGCAATGAATGTTATAGAAGATACTCTAAGACCACCTCTGTTTTCCCACAATTCTGACATTTAGCATTGTTGTAGGATTTACATATTATATGAGGAACATTCACATAATCAACGGGTTTGGGGCTTTGTTCACTCCAGAGTCACAGAAGCACTGTTCGCAGATTGTCACAGGAAAAGATCTCATTCCACATGTACCTATATCCACATAAACACACACATACACAGAGTCACATTACAGTACATTAACAAGTGGACAGGCAAATCCACATGCACCTATCATCATGATATAATGTCCAATCTCAGAATGAATGTCTAATACCAATATATATCATATGAAGAGAATACAGGTGCATATTTTCTATTTTTCTTATATAAATATATTCATGGATATCTGGGTATATTTCATTGCTCATAAACATTTTTTAAGGGTTAAACTGAAACTGCTTAAAGAATGTAGAAACAGAGGTGAATGGCTGTCCAGTAACCAAGTAGTCATAACCCTCCCCACCAGTATCAGTTTTCATTTGCCATCAGATAAGCCTGAAAGTGCTAGAGTTGATACGACCCAGTCCCACAGGTAAGAAGAGTAGCAACATATTTGTGGTGGAGCGTTACATGGAAAGGGGCCTGAGGAATGCCACTTGCTCTGCATGAAAACAATGCAACAAAAGCATCTATTGTCATTGGGTCACCCCCATTCTGGTCAATTTAATGTGGGTGTAGCCCCATAAAACACCAACTGGAATGTTGGCCATTGGTACAGAGGCATCATTTGCAAACTGCTTGCTTTCTTGTTCTTCTTTAAATTGTGGTTTAGAAAAAATGCTGGAGGCATTTAGAATGTTTAGACACAGGATAATTTTCATAGCTCAAGTTGCAGGTGGAATAAATGTCTTCTGTCCCTTGTTCATGGAAGTCCAGACAAATTCTTAATGGCAAAGCTAAAGAACACTACTTCACAGTGGTCAGTAGCCTCCTCTTTCTGCTTCCATTAATTAATACTGATTAACATGAAAATTTGGAAAACTCAGCAGTGGCCACAGGACTGGAAAAGGTCAGCTTTCATTCCAAACCCAAAGAAAGGCAATGCCAAAGAATGCTCAAACTACCGCACAATTGCACTCATCTCACACGCTAGTAAAGTAATGCTCAAAATTCTCCAAGTCAGGCTTCAGCAAGACGTGAATGGCAAAATTCCAGATTTTCAAGCTAGTTTTAGAAAAGGCACAGGAACCAGAGATCAAATTGCCAACATTCGCTGGATCATGGAAAAAGGAAGAGAGTTCCAGAAAAACATCTGCTTTATTGACTATGCCAAAGCCTTTGACTGTGTGGATCACAATGAACTGTGGAAAATTCTTCAAGAGATGGGAATACCAGACCACCTGACCTGCATCTTGAGAAACCTGTATGCAGGTCAGGAAGCAACAGTTAGAACTGGACATGGAATAACAGACTAGTTCCAAATAGGAAAAGGAGTACATCAAGGCTGTATATTGTCACCCTGCTTATTTAACTTATATGCAGAGTACATCACGAGAAACTCTGGGCTGGAAGAAGCACAAGCTGGAATCAAGACTGCCAGGAGAAATATCAATAACCTCAGATATGCAGATGACACCACCCTTATGGCAGAAAGTGAAGAGGAACTAAAAAGCCTCTTGATGAAAGTGAAAGAGGAGAGTGAAAAAGTTGGCTTAAAGCTCAACATTCAGAAAACGAAGATCATGGCATCCAGTCCCATCACTTCATGGGAAATAGATGGGGAAACAGTGGAAACAGTGGCAGACTTTATTTTTTGAGGCTCCAAAATCACTACAGATGGTGACTGCAGCCATGAAATTAAAAGATGCTTACTCCTTGGAAGGAAAGTTATGACCAACCTAGATAGCATATTGAAAAGCAGAGACATTACTTTGACAAAAAGGTCCGTCTAGTCAAGGCTGTGGTTTTTCCAGTGGTCATGTATGAATGTGACAGTTAGACTGTGAAGAAAGCTGAGCGCCAAAGAATGGATGCTTTTGAACTGTGGTGTTGGAGAAGACTCTTGAGAGTCCCTTGGACTGCAAGGAGATCCAACCAGTCCATTCTAAAGGAGATCAGTCCTGGGTCTTCTTTGGAAGGACTGATGCTAAAGCTGAAACTCCAGTACTTTGGCCACCTCATGCGAAGACTTGACTCATTGGAAAAGACTCTGATGCTGGGAGGGACTGGGGGCAGGAGGAGAACAGGACGACAGAGGATAAGATGGTTGGATGGCATTACCAGCTCGATGGACATGAGTTTTCGTAAACTCCGGGAGTTGGTGATGGACGGGAAGGCCTGGCGTGCTGCAATTCATGGGTTCGCAAAGAGTCAGACACAACTGAGCAACTGAACTGAACTGAACTGAACATGCACTCTAATTTCACTTCTGAACAATTCATTTGATATCTGACCAGCAAAAATTTATAAAATAGATAATTAAGAAAACCCCCCATTTTCTTGCTTAAGGTACATGGAAGAAAATTAGTCTAAGGAACTGCTAAGAGCAAGTTTAAAGATCTTTCTAATCAAGCACTCTTGTACAAATCCATTCCAAGTGGATTTTCTCCTCTCCCTTCTCCAGGGGAACAAGTCCCAATGGCTTAAGAAGTAAAGAAACTGCCCCTAATGCAGGAGACATGAGTCTGATCCCCGGGTTAGGAAGATTCCCTGGAGGAGGGCACGGCAGCAACCCACTCCAGTTTACTTGCCTGGTAAATCCCATGAACAGAGGAGCCTGGTGGGCTATAGTCTATAGGGTCGTGAAGAGTCGGACATGACTGCACACGCACAGAAAAACATGATTTAAAATACATATAGTACTGAATTAAAATTCTTAATAACTAACATGTGAAAGCACAGCAGTCACTCCTGAGTACTAAATGTAAACTGACAGAATTGTTAGTCCCAGAAAGGCCCTAAAGTAGAGAATCTCTTTAAATGAGTAACGAAATTTAAGTTCCATAAACATTCTGTTACTAAGACAGCAGTGAGAATTTAATGAATTCCCTGATAAACAAAATACCTCTTGCCTCCTGAAGCAAAAAGCACAGCCAATACTGATGCACCATCTATTATGTGCTAGGTAATGCTCTAAAGATTTTATGTACATTGACTTATTCAGTTCTCAAAACAATGCTGTGACATAGGCAATATTATTTGTCCCACTTTCTAGATGAGGAATCTGAGGTAGACAGCAGCTGAGAAACTTGCCCATTTTGAAGCTACAGAAGTTGACCTTACCCACGAAGACCAATGTCCCCCACTAACTGACCACATGTAAGGTCAAGCTGTTCGCCTGTGATCAGTTCACTTCCAACCAGCTCTGTGCTCTGCTGTGTGGCTAAGAAATCCCACCATTTCAGCTCTGTCCATTTCACTTTTTAGAAATAATCTTTAAAAGTGAAAACTTTCTTATTGTCCATTTACATTTAAGAGTAAACACGGCTGTACAAGCACATTTTGATGGGAGGATATTGTTTGGGAAAACAAAAGAACTCCTGGGACTGAGAGGTGTAGCTCCAGATACCATTGGAAAGAGAACAATGAGTAAAAGTTTTATTTTACAAAGCAAATGTGTAATAAAATGCTCTGAATACTCTTTTCTGGGAACTTGGCTCCACTTTTTATTAACTTTGGAGTTGACCTCCTCCAGTGCCACATTCCTCTTCTCTACCTCCTAATTCTCCTTTTCAAGCCACCACTCCTGTCGCACAACCACTTTGCTTGCAAACACCTCTCTCATCAGAATTTTGGGGTGTTCTGGGGTTCTTTGGGACCATTCACCCTCTCCTTTTTATGACCCCTAAATCATGTCTTTTGTGCCTGGGTGGAAATGTTGGAGAAACTTAGAGAACAACAAGTTAAGCCAGCATCCATAAACAACAGAATCTAGCTTGGCTTTTACGACTCCTAGCGTGGAAGGGGCCCAGGATACCACAGATACAGATGTGATATACTTCTAATTAAGACAGCAGTTGTTGGAGCATTGATTGGCCAACCTCAAAAGCACTTGTCATCCAAAGTGGTAGCCAAATGACTCTCCAGAAAGAGGTTACCTCCTGTCTACCTTTTGGTATCTGGACCACCACTTGTCCAAGCTGCCCTGGGAAGTGCCAGCAGCTCCTGACAGCAGTGGGAAGAAGACAGGGGCTGACAGGACTTCCAGCTTATGCCATGAGGCAGGGAAGCTGGATCAGGGTGGGGTGGGGGGAGTGTCAGCTGACCCTTTCCAAGCCATAGAGTGACCCCACTCCACTACCTCCAGGGGGAAATCACAAAACTTATTTTGGTTCCTGAATGAACAAAAATTCTTCTGGAAAAGTATGTTTAGAAATGGAAAGTCCTAAATCAGAAATCCTCTTAGGAAGGAGAGAGTGGGATAAATGGAGAAAGTAGCATGGACGTAAATACACTATCACGCGTAAAACAGATAACTGGTGAGAAGTCGCTGAATAGCACAGGGAGCCCGCCTGGTGCTCTGTGATGATCTAGAGGGGTGGGATGGGGGCGGGGAGAGAGGCTCAAGAGGGAGGGGACATATGTATACTTATACATATATCAGCTGACTCATGTTGTTGTACAGCAGAAACCAACACAACTCTGTAAAGCGATTTTCCTCCAGTTAAAAATAAATTTAAAAAAAGAGAAAGAAATCCTTATACAGGACTATGGATGTTTCTTTATAACCAGGCAACTGCTTCTTAATTGCATAATACTCAGCTCTTAGTTGGTGCTGCCTTTCAGGCCTTAGCCTGCCTGACCCAACAGCTGCTTAACTTGGCTCCAAGCATTTATGACTTTATTTTGAACAAATCTCGAACATTTTCATTTGACTTTTCCCAACTCGACTGTGCAACTCAAAATTTGTTTTAAATTTTACGGTCCTTCCCCTCACCCCTCCTTCTTCTCTCCATCCCTTTCTCTCCTTCCCCTTCTTACAGCTGTAGCTTTGGAATTTGAGTTGGTTTTCTTTAGGCAGCAGCAGATTTTGTAATGCAAAAGAAAGGAAGTTTGCAGAAGGGAAGGGGGTAACATGGGGAGACAGGGAAGGTCAGTTTACTGACTCTTTGGATTCCTTCAGAACAAGCTAAAACCTAATACTATATAAATACTGAAGTGCACAGTAGAGTCAAAGTATTCAATAAACATTTACTGTGAATGGAGGCATTAGGGGAGGCTTAGGCCCCGCCTGAATTCCCATGAAATTTGTAAATATTTCTTTCATTTGTTCTCCATTTACAATTAGTTGCGGTCAAACTGATCAAAGCCAGAAGAGGCCTGTTGCATGTGAACCCGCATCCCTCACAATGACATCCACGAAGCAGAATGAAATATGGAATATCGGGTTTCCACGGATGTATGAACTTGTAAAAAATCTGAAAGAATAGGAGGTTTTTCACACTGAGTAATGTGAAACATTTGGTGCAGATTGTAGGCCTCTGAAGAGGGAAAGGGAGAGCCCAAATCCATCAGGCTATAAAACAGAAGCAGGCCCAAGCCAACTCCAGGGTCTTCCCCAGCAGGCAAGCAGGCAGCAGGCATCCAGCGATTTAGCTATCATAGGCTCTCCACCCTCTGGGGGTCCTGGCACAGAGCCCCTTGGGGAGAGGACAGAGGCGGCCCCCAGGGCTTGGCCTGGGATGAAGGCTTTTAAAGTGGCCTTCACCTTCTGTGGCTGGATTGTTGAATCACCGCTCCCCCACCAGAACCAAATATATACACCCCTTTTAATTGATGCATTCACCCACTTCCAATCAGATAGGGGTTACAATACTTGATAAGGTCTTAGGATCTCCTATACACAGTCTAAAAAGTCAATAAACAACCCCAAATGAACCCGGAGGTGCACACTATCACAAAGCCTCGAAAAGCCACACACAACTGTTCTCCTGGCTCATTTAAGCACCGTTTCTTTTTTTCTTTCTCTCTCTTTCCTTACTCAGACCTTCTCCTCCCATAAAGCCATGTCACTGTGGGCTGGAGCTGGACTCTCCTTTTGTGAAGATTCAGGGTATTTTAGGTGCTTTTCAGTTCCTGTGTTTTCAGCTGTAACGGGGTCTGAGCTGAGCACCTGGTCAGGCAGGGGTGGCTTTAGCAGTTTACATTCTTTCACCACCAGTAGTGCCTAAGGCCATGAGGCAATGTCTCCTCCCTTATTAGAACACCGAGCAACCACTACTGTCAGCTTATTAAAAGACCTCGTGATAATTCATGAATTCTCAGAAGGAAACGAGCAAGGGTTATTGCCAAGGACTTCAAACCAGCAAAGGCTGGCAGCCTGAAATCACATGCAGCTCTCTGGAAAACACAAACAAACCTCCCTCCTTCCACTTCTCACCCTCCCCTCACCTTTCAGTTCAGTTCAGTTCAGTTGCTTTAGGATCCTATAATCCTGCCTTCTGTCCTTGCCAGATTGGTGAGGGGGCATATGGTGTTCGAGATACATCCTAGTCCCAAACACCAGGAACAAAAGAAAGACTGAAATCCACTAAGGTGGAGAAAGGTTGGTAAGAATTAAAGATTGGGAGTAGATAAGCATAAACAAATGCTAAGTAAAAAAGGAGTCTGTGTGAAAATTCAGCCTCCTCACTCAAATCACACACACACACACACACACACACACATCCCCTCCTGCTCTTCTCTCCACCCACATCTACTCAGAATGCTTGGAGGAAGAACCAGTAGCCTAAACAAACAAACAAAGGATGATGGAGGAGGAGGAGCAGAAATAAAGGGTCACCTTTGAACTGAAAGCCACTGTGCGATACCAAGCTGTGCTTTCAAAGAGAGTTCTCCAAAACTCTTGGCTGGAGTTGACCTGGGCTTCTACTGCCCAACAGAAACCTCCTTCCTTACACCAGGGAGAAATGTACAACAGTACTCAATGTGGGAGAGCCAAACCTTAACGTTCATGGAATCAAAATACAGAGAAAACCTTAATCTGACCTTGCATGGAGGCCTTCAGCTTAGAAAAACTAATCATCCCAAACTTTTCAGAATTTGTTAGGCAGGACAGAAGGAGAACAATTTTAACGTGTCACAAATAGTCTCCAAAGATCTTGTGAAAGTAAGTAGCTATATCAGCACCTGTATCTTGGCAATCTGGTCATAAATGATTTGAAACAAACAGGTTTGTTAACAAATATGAATTAATAGTTTTGAAAAGGACAATTCTCAAAGGAAATCTGCAACTGGAGATTTGGCTGAAACCAAGACTGGCTCTCTATACTTAATTCACACACAATGCACATCCTTTGCCAGAACAGGGTGACTACAGACTCACGGGGCATCACCACCCAGCCTTGCACAGGGGAGAGATATTGATGCTGTAGTTTTTCTTTAATTAACACCTACCATCAATTTCAAGAAATTGAACACCACCATACCCAGAAGCCACTTGTATACATCACAGATTACAGATCATTCCTTCCTCCTTAGAGGTAACAGTGTCAGTAATTTATAAGGTTTACTACCTATGTAGTTATTCTGAAACAATATACAGTTTAATATCTATGTTTGAACTTTATGATCATGGAGTTAAGCCAATATATTCTCCTTTAATGACTTGTTCTTTTTAATTCAATACTGTGTGTTGATCACTGACAGGGCATGTAAATTTTTTCATATTCACTGCTGCATAGTATTCCACTGTATAAATCTACATCTTTTTCTTGATAAATCTATTGGGGTTTTCCAGAGAAACAGAACCAAACTATATCCTATTAGGTCTGTTATAAATAGGTAATTACTAATATACATGAGCATGGAAATTGATTCATACAGTTGTGGAGGCTGGAAAGTTCCATGCATTTACAAAAGTTCCATGCAATTACACCATCACTTCCCCTGGCCAAAGACCCAGGGGAGGTGATAGTGTAATTCTAGCCCAAGTCTGAAGGCTTGAGAACCAGGGGAGCTGATAATATAAATTCCAATCTAAAAGTAAAAGACAGATGCCCCACCTCAAACAGGCAAGCAGGAGCAAAAAAGTGGTGAATCCCTCCTTTCTCTGCCTTTTGTTTTCTTTCAGTTCAGTTCAGTTCAGTCACTCAGTCGTGTCCGACTCTCTGCGACCCCATGAATCGCAGCACGCCAGGCCTCCCTGTCCATCACCATCTCCCGGAGTTCACTCAGACTCACGTCCATTGAGTCAGTGATGCCATCCAGCCATCTCATCCTCTGTTGTCCCCTTCTAGGCCTTCAATAGATTGGATAATGCCCATCCACACTGAAAATTGTAATCTACTGAGTCACCAGTTAAAATGATAATCTCATCCAGAAACACCTTCATAGAAAACCTAGAAATAATGTTTAATCTGGGCACTCCATGATACACATGTGTCAACTCAGGTTGACACATAAGAGTAACCATCACAAAAAACCTTTAGGCTATTTTTATATTACTTTATATTTTATTTATGTATTTAACCTATATAAACACACATTATATACCTCTATGATAAAAAATACCATTAAGAATAGTTTTGTACACCTCTTGGTACACATATGCACAATTTTCTCTAAGGTATATACAATTGCAATTGTATATACAATTGTACAATTGTATACAATTTTATATATTGTATACATATATGGTCTTACAATTCATAGGTCATGCTCAAGGTTAGACACTGCCAAACATAGTTCCAAAATGGATATACTCATTTCTATTCCTAACAGCAGTAGGTAAAAATTTCTATATCTCCATATACCAGTTAACACTTGACATTGGTTCAACAACTGAGTATGAAATGGCAGTGCATTGTGATTTCAATGTGCATTTCCCAGATGGTAATCAAATTGACCATTGATCCATCTGTCAGATGAAACTGATTCTGTAAAATCACTACTTATTTCATTGGTCCATTTTCCCATTAGGTTATTTCTCTTTCTAATTCATTAGTTGGACTTTGTATATTCTGAGTAATATATTCATACAATTTGTAATATCTCTCAATAAACAAAAAAATTAATTTTATTACAGACTATTATAATCAACATTCAGAGAAGGCAATGGCACCCCACTCCAGTACTCTTGCCTGGAAAATCCCATGGATGGAGGAGCCTGGTAGGCTGCAGTCCATGGGGTCGCTAAGAGTCAGACATGACTGAGCGACTTCACTTTCACTTTTCACTTTCATGCATTGGAGAATGAAATGGCAACCCACTCCAGTGTTCTTGCCTGGAGAATCCCGGGGACAGGGGAGCCTGGTGGGCTGCCGTCTATGGGGTCGCACAGAGTCAGACACGACTGAAGCGACTTAGCAGCATAATCAACATTTCCCTGTAGGGGTAATCTTTTGTGTCTAATTTAAGTAATCCACTCTACCCTAATATGACAATGACATTCTCCTACATTAATTTCAAAATATGTTATCAGTCAGTTCAGTTGTTCAGTCGTGTATGACTCTGCAACCCCATGGACTACAGCACGCCAGGCTTCCCTGTCCATCACCAACTCCTGGAGTTTGCTCAAACTCATGTCCATTGAGTCACTGATGCCATCCAACCATCTTATCCTCTGTCATCCCCTTTTCCCACTGCTTTCAATCTTTCCCAGCATCAGGGTCTCTTCAGATGAGTCAGTTCTTCCCATCAGGTGGCCAAAGTATTAGAGCTTCAGCTTCAGCATTAGCCCTTCTAATGAATATTCAAGACTAATCTCCTTTAGGATGGACTGGTTGGATCTCCTTGCAGTCCAAGGGACTCTCAAGAGTCTTCTCCAATACCACAGTTCAAAAGCATCAATTCTTTGGCGCTCAGCTTTCTTTTTGGTCCAACTCTCACATTCATACATGACTGCTGGAAAAACCATAGCTTTGACTCTATGGACCTTTGTCGGCAAAGTAACATCTCTGCTTTTTAATATGCTGTCTAGGTTTGTCAATCTTTTGTGTCTTATTTAAGTAATCCTCTCTATCCTAATGTGACAATGACATTCTCCTACATTAATTTCAAAATATTTTATAGTCTTGCCTTTTACATGAGGGTCATTAGTATACCTGAAATTAATTTTTGAGTATCATGTTAGGTAGGAAACAAGTTTCATTTATTTTTCAAATGTATTATATAATCAATTGTCTCAGCGTGGTTTATTAAAAATACTTCCTTTTTCTTCCACTCTCCCCAATAATTATAACAGATATCCTTATATTCATGGGTCCATTACTGGTCTTTATTCAAGTGGCCTATTCTCTACCCCTCTGCCAATAACCATCTATTGGGTATTGGAAGCCAGAGGAAAAGAAATAATAGGATCGTCACTGGAGCAACAGGAAGACTGACAGCTGTTTCTAAAAGAAACACCAGAAGCAAGAGACAGGAGGAAATAAAGTGTCCAGATATTCTTTATTTGTCCCATTAAGAAAAGATATAGCATTTCTTGAGCCTGTAGGTGGAAGTCTTTCATCTGGTTTGGAAAATTCTCAGCCACTACTTAACCAGCTACTACTTCTGTCACATCCTCTCTCATCAGCTCTTCTCAGACATTTTCATTCTGTCACATATATACCTAATGCTCTTCTAAAATTGTCCATCCATTTCCATTTCATTCTTCAATACATATATTTTATTCTGATCTAACAATTTATTCTTTTTCTTATCTATGTCTAACATGAAGTTAAATTTACCCATTGAGTTCGTAATTTTAGTATCACATTTTTTCCATTTATAATACCCATTCGATTCTTCTTTTAAGTTTCTTGCTTTTGTCAACATTCTCTATATTTTCTTCTAGATATTTTAATGTACTAATCATGATTATTTTAAAGTCTGTATTTGATATGTTTCCTTTAGGGTCATTTTCATTGTTATTGTTTATCTTGTTTTTCAGTCAAATCTTGTCTTTTTGTATATCTAATTACTTTTGAGGGCATTTTTTCAGGAAAAACTGTACAAGTAATACACTGCTCTGGATGATATTATTATTTTCCAGAGAGGATTTAATTGATTTAATTTGAGGTTAAGGTCCAATCAGAATTCAGCTGATTTAAGCTTTATCCTATTTGGACTTGTCTAGTTCAGGTTCACTTTTACTCCCAGTGTATAGGTCTGTAGAGTCTTAATTAAAAGCCTGGGATGTTTATCAGGACGTCCTCTTCTAGTTGGGCCTTAATTCTACTCTTCACCCCTCTGTGCTGTCGCTTCAGTCATGTACAATTCTTTGCAACTCCATGGACTGTAGCCTGCCAGGCTGCTCTGTCCATGGAATTTTCCAAGCAAGAATACTAGAGTGGGTTGCCACTTCCTTCACTAGGGGGTTTTTCTGGCCCAGGGATTGAACCCAGGTCTCCTGCATTGGAGCCACTTCTTTTACCACTAGCGCCACCTGGCAATCCGCTTCATTCCTCCAGTTCTGTGAAAGTACTAACAGCTCTGGTCAGCTTCTGGACCTCTCAGCTGTTGCTTTTCTTGTCAGAATCTGAGGTTACCTCAAAATGAAAAGCAATCCCGAAATGCTGAATTCACTTTTCCAAAGGCTTCTCTCACTCCAGATCCTGAATCTGAAAATTATCACTGCCTACATAGCACCTTCAAATGCTTACTTTTGTATTTTGTCCACCTTTTCTCTGAGGACTGGTTTGAACTATCCTGGTCAGCCATTACTGGATGTGAAACTCTAGTATCTTAGATTTTTTATCTTTTCACAACTAATTTTCAATTGTAGTTGGTGAGTAGAAATGTGATCCGTTTTACTAAACTGATTTTTATATCCAGCCACATCACCAAATTCTGAGTAATTCCAATCACTTACTTATATACTCATTGGGGTTTTCTAATAAACTCTAGTTATTCATATTTTATGTGAACTATAGCTTTGTTTCTTCCCTTCTAATGTTTACATATATTTAATTTCTCTGATCTTATATGCTGGTTGGGAACTCCAAAATAAAGCTAAACAAAAATGATGACAGAGGGCACCCTTGTCTTGCTTACAGTCTCAAAGATAAAGCTTGCATGTTTTCCATCAATTCTGATAATTCACTGAGGTAATCTGTAGATGCTCTTTATCAGAATAAATAAGGTTTCCTATAGTACTAGATGGCTAAGACTGCTGCTGCTGCTAAGTCACTTCAGTTGTGTCCACTCTGTGCAATCCCATAGACGGCAGCCCACCAGGCTCCCCTGTCCCCGGGATTCTCCAGGCAAGAACACTGGAGTGGGTTGCCATTTCCTTCTCCAATGCATGAAAGTGAAAAATGAAAGTGAAGCCACTCAGTCGTGTCCAAGTCTTAGTGACCCCATGAACTGCAGCCTACCAGGCTCCTCTGCCCATGGGATTTTCCAGGGAAGAGTACTGGAGTGGGGTGCCATTGCCTTCTCCTGGCTAAGACTGCTGCTGCTGCTAAGTTGCTTCAGTTGTGTCTGACTCTGTGTGACCCCATAGACAGCAGCCCACCAGGCTCCCCCATCCCTGGGATTCTCCAGGCAAGAACACTGGAGTGGGTTGCCATTTCCTTCTCCAATGCATGAAAAAGTGAAAGTGAAAGTGAAGTCCCTCAGTTGTGTCCGACTCTTAGCGACCCCATGGACTGCAGTCTACCAGGCTCCTCCATCCATTGGATTCTCCAGGCAAGAGCACTGGAGTGGGATGCCATTGCCTTCTCCCCCGGCTAAGACTGGGTATGTACAAATCAAAGTTGGCTCAGGTGTTCAAGCAAACTCAAGAAATACCAACTTTGTCAATGTCAATTTGCAGAAACCCAGGACAATATGTCACCCCCTGAGAGCAAGAGTCTGTCATTTAGCCTTTGGTAGGAGCCTCACTTTCCAGGTACATTATTAAGATCTGTTTCGGCCTCTAAGCAAAGGGCCCCAAAGCAACAGAAGCACATAAGTTTCTTTTCATCATACCCCTTTTCACAATCTCCTCCCATTTTACATCATAAATTTTTTCCTAAATAGAGTCTATTCTCTATTCTAATCTCCTTCTGGTAAAAGAGATCAGCTAATTACCATCTTTCATACAAAAGCACTGTTTCATATTCTAAAATGTTACATTTTCCCCTTAGTTTTTTTAAACATACTAAATAAAATCCACCTTTTGTCCTTTATTTCATGCTTGATATATATGAGTCTCCTCTGAAAATATCCCAAGTTCATCCTAATGGCTCTTCAGCCCCAGCACCCTACCATGGACAACACTATACAAAGTCCTAACCATATCAGATAGCAGGGGAAGGTGACATCAGGGTTTCTCACTCCTTACATTTCACATGCTCCGATTTTTCTCTGCTATTTAACTATGCCCTGCTATCATTGCCGAATCATTATTCACTTGTAGCTCACGCTGACGCTTGGATACTTTTCTGATGTGGTAGGATGGGGCCCCCAGAGATGTACAAGACCTCTTCTACTTGTCCACACTTTCTCCCCTCCTGCCACAGTCACTTAACATTTTAGTCCTGATGGGTTTCAGGATGTTAGCTTGCAGTCTTCTGCAATTCTCGATCATCTGCAGATGGAATCAGTGTATCTTACAATTACTCTTCTGAATCACTAACAAACACACTAAGTAGTACCACACCAGAGGCCAGTTCTTTCAGAACTCCAATTAACATGGCAACACTCACCCACCATCTACCTGTACATCATGGACTTTTTTTTTTTTTATGTCAATACTTGGGCCCTACTCCAAAAGAACCTGATTTAATTGGTCTGGGGTGGGGTTGCCCAAGTGATCTGAATGTGCAGCCAAGACTGAGACCACTGATCAATACCTGATACACTGTTCTATATCTACTATGTTTTAGCACAATAGTTCTGAAACCTCACTGTGCATACAAGCCACCTAGGGATCTTTTGAAAATGCAGACCCTACAAATGCAAATATTTGCAGACAAATGTTTCAGTAAATCCAAGACAAGAACTAAAATTCTCCCTTTCGAACAAGCTAGTTGATACCAATGACATGAATCACATTTTGAAAAGCAAAAAAGCAGAGACCTTCATTCAAACTGAGGACCTAGTTTACTATTGAACAGCCTTAGTCTTTCAAGTCTAACTCTAACAATTTACTCAAAATAATTTCTCACATACCCTCAACCTTTTCCCAGGTCTTGTGGTTATTTCCAGAGTTCATTCCATGTCTCTGTCTTCTGATCCGTATTACACATGACGTCATTTTCTGGGGTTACAAAACGAATGAACATATGATGTTGGCTTTCCTAAGCAGTATCTTGGCATCGTCTACTAATGGCTATTCATGTCTCTTTCTCCTTGAAGAAAGAGTTTGGCCAAGAAGCCTCCTTCTCTGAGGTTTGCTGGGTGTTGTGGAGGGAAAAAGATTGCAATCAGCATTAGTGCCCTTGCCTATACAACACACACCTGAGTCTCAGCATTTCACACACAGACCACTGCATTGTCAGAGCCCTGCCCTCCCTGGGACCTTGAGATTTCAAGACAATGAAAAGTATCTGCTCCCCTCTTCAAAAGAAGAATGGGACCAGGGATGAAGGGACAGTATGCAAGACCCTCTGTTCAAGCCCTGCCCATGTTTAATTCTCCCATAAACACTCCTCAGATCTATATACCTTGCTTCCTCCAGCCCACTGTTGGAGCCATTCTACTCACCTATGCCAAACATCATTTGGCTTTAGGGATGCATAGCTGGATGTGTGTAACTGGTCTACTCAAGGTTATCGTGGCATTTCTTTAAACAGGATTATGAGATCCTCACTGGGGATATCCAAGAGGCTTTAAAAAATGCAAGAATCCCAATGCAGTCACTTACAAATGTATGATCTTGAAAAGTTATTTGATTGTTCAGCACTTCATTTTCTTCATCTTAAAATGATGCAAAACTTACCCCATAGGACTGTTGTAAAGATTATATGAGATACACATGAAGTATTCATACAGTGTCTGGCACTTACACTGGGTTCAGTGAAGGCTAGTAACTGACACAGAAGCCCAAGGGAGTCCCATCTGGGATATTCCAAGAGGCCTAGGGGAGATGTATAACTTCTATTTCCAGACTATGTCTCATATTTATTAAGCTCTGAACCACACTGTACACACTCCTGCTAGATATCCCTGCTAGATATGTTGTCAGATACCCCATTCTGCCATCCTCTTCCTCTAAGAAAGTAAAAAAGAAATTTTCATCAGAAAATAACACGCCTTTATCTTTTGATTTACACAAAATTGCTGCAGATGGTGACTGCAGCCATGAAAATAAAAGATTCTTGCTCCTTGGAAGAAAAGCTATGACCACCTAGACAGCATATTAAAAAGGAGAGACACTACTTTGCCAACAAAGGTCCATCTAGTCAGAGCTATGGTTTCTCCAGTAGTCATGTATGGATGTGAGAGTTGGACTATAAAGAAAGCTGAGCACTGAAGAATCGATGCTTTTCAACTGTGGTGATGGAGAAGACTCTTGAGAGTTCCTTGGACTGCAAGGAGATCCAACCAGTTCATTTTAAAGGAAATCAGTCCTGCATATTCATTGGAAGGACTGATGCTGAAGCTGAAACTCCAATACTTTGGCCACTTGATGCGAAGAACTGACTTACTGAAAAAGATCCTGATGCTGGGAAAGATTGAAGGGAGTAGGAGAAGGGGGCAACAGAGGATAAGATGGTTGGATGGCATCACCAACTCGATGGACATGAGTCTGAGCAAGTTCCAAGGGTTGTGATGGACAGGGAAGCCTGGTGTGCTGCATGGGGCTGCAAAGAGTCGGACACAACTGAGCAACTGAACTGAACCCAAGTTAGGCATTAAGTGTGGGCATAAACACTCCAGCAGATGCCACTCTCCTTTATGGTTTCACTTTCCTTTCCAAGCCGGAAAAGTTGGCTACTGAAAAGAATTGAAGAGAGAATAAGAACTAAGCCTTTCCTGAGGGGCAGGAAAAGAAATGGGCTTTCCTTCTTTCTCAAGGGAAATGCTGAGAGAAGACAGAGAGTTTGCAATAGAAAGACAGACTGGACACACAAAAGACCGCAATCCCATGCTTCCAGTTAATTTAGGAGGACTCTGGATGAGTCTTCAGTGGGTAGTGAAATCCATGGTCATGCCTTAGCCTAACTTGTTTGGATGCTGTTGGTTAACCAAACACACAAATTACCAGGACGAAAACTCCAACCCCCTCCCTCACAATCTCTGACAGAGCTCTAAATGCATAAGACCTGTCAGTAATATCAAGACCTACAGATTATCACCAGCTCCCATTTTGCTTACCTGAGCTCACCACCACATTTGGTTTTGCTCAGGTTCATACAGAGTAGGAGAGTGAAGGAGGAACTACTCTTCAAGTTCTTCTATGGCAAAACAATGCACTCAATTTTTTTGTAAATATGATCCTTAATGGGATCCATAAATTAATCCATAAATGAGATTCTTAATGAAATCCATAACAGAAATCAAACCCATAGCTGGAACTTCCCCTACCTTCCTTTTTGGTGTACTTGGCTATGCAGTTGGAAAACTGCTGTCAGCCTGTAATTGCTGATCAAGGTAAATGCCAACTGTGCTCAGACGGTACTGAAAACTATCAACGTACAATTTACACTTTGTCTCAGCTTACTTTTCTCAACCAAAATTTAGACTTCCTAGTTTGATAAGGATATGTTTTTATTTGTGAAAAGACTTACAGGATTTTAAAATAAAATTTTATTTAGTTACCCATTTAATGGACTGATCTCCCCCCTCAAGGAATTATATGAAATTGTCATTGGACCATCCTAGAAAATATGTGATATCCTAAGTATGCTTCCGCAGGAAACTGGTCCTCTCGTGTGGCTTCAAATAGCAGGGACTCTGCAAATAGGCTGTCACACTTGAGATGGACAAGCATCCTATGTTTTCTGGTCCTTAAAAATCACCATCAGGCTGAGCAGCTCTAGAGGAAATGGGAAGGAAGCTGTAACTCTGTGAACTCAGCCGCTGTGGGAAGCAGCCCCTCCTCTTCATAAGTTGAGACATAAGACATCTACATGCCTGAAGATGAATGACAAAACTGTACAGGTTCTACTTGGACTTCCACCCTATATTCTCAATTTTCCACCCTATATTCTCAATTTCTAGAACATTCTTGGGCACACAAAAAATGTACTCAATAATTTCTTAACTGCCAAATGAATAAATGAGTGAATGATTTGTTTACTGTTTCCTGACAAAAAATTAAAATGCTTTGACTCCAAGCACAATAACCTCTATTTTTTCCAGAGTTATGAGAGATTTGCAGTGTTCTTGGCCCCAAAGAGTAGAATCCAAGTATTCATGCCTACAGCACGAGGAGGAATGGGGAAAGGAGCAGGAATTTCAGAGTTACGTAGGACAACAGGAGACTTCACTGAAGAGAGTTAGAGTTTGGTGAATTCCCAAAGGGCACCAGAGTTAACCTTGGTGGTATTCCACAGGGTCCTATACAGAGAGCAGAACAGAACAGATATCCTAAGTTAGTCAGCCCATGACGTACTAGAAGGCCCAACCATGACTTCACTAAGTATCTTTGAATCCTCTGGCCCTCTATCATTGAAGAGGTCAAAGACCCATTGTAGGGAGAAGGAGGACACCAAGGTCATCTCAAAAACTCAGCTTATCTTGTTGTTTGGTTGGGGGGTGCTTTTTTCTACTTAAAAAAGAGAGAAATAAATCAGAATTTTCAACTTTTGAGTTTTCAAGTTATGTAGACTTCAGATCAATTGTGTCTATAATTTATATGCTGAATTCATATTAGCTTACATTTGAACATACACCTGTCTCAACGGGGATAAGTTTTGGCATCCTGGATGAGAAGAAGAAGCCAGAAAAGGTTTCAAAATATCACTGCTGATACTTGCCAAAAACAACAATCCATAGTAAGACAGACAAATGCTAATGGGGCCTTCGATAGGTGCAGGGACCATGAGGCTGGCCATCACCATACCTGTGCCTCTCCATATAGGCTACAAATTTAGCACTTCATGTGAATATCCTTCTTAAGTGGAGAGGCAAATCATATGCTTTGCTTCAGCTTGTCCAGAGAATTTTGCTGGAGCAGACTGGGCACCAAGCCAGGTCCATCAACTACTGAGCTTTTGACTTCCCTGGAAGTCAGGGAGATGAAGTTAATAGAGTTCTGGGGGTAGTCCAAAGATGTGTTTTGTACTAGCTCCTGGCTGATAAGAGGAAAAGAAAACATCCCAAAGTCCTAGAGCCATAGGGAAAAGAGAGATCCACGCATATTGTCAGCATAAATAAACAAAATTGCAGTAAATCACCCTTTAGAGAAAAAAAGTACCATCCATTGGTAGATTAGTGGATTTTCAATTCCTAGAGGACAAAGAATCTGAGCACCTTCTTTGCACACAACAGATGATGCAAAAATGGCTGTGGGAGGAAGTTAGGTTGTTGAAAAGAACTGCAGGATCCCTATAGGAATCTGTTGATTGTAGTAAGACTAAAATGCAAAACGTTCCCTGAAAAACTGCTGCCCCCTGCTCCCACTTCCATAAATACCAGTTAACAATGGAACTATCTGACACCACATTAGTATACTACAACCCTCTCTTAAAATTCTCTATTTCTGAGACTGGAAAGAAACAGCCACCAGATCATGCACGCATACATGCCCATCAGTGGCAAATTTGGTAGAACCAACAGGGAAATTATGATCTATTTGTGACTCCAAAGTTGATCCCACTGTGGTCTTTAAGCTTATGAAGTAATTCAATCAAACAAACTCTCATTCTCTATTGCTGTGGAGGGTCACATAATAGAGATTAGGAATTGGTAAGCATAGATTTATATGATCTAAATAATAAAATGAATTAAAAGAATATTTATATATACACATACACATACAGGGACTTCCTTGGTGGTCCAGTGGTTAAGAATCCACCTTGCAATACAAGGGACATTGGTTTGATCATCCCTGGTCAGGGAACTAAGATCCCACATGCCATGAAGCAACTAAGCCTGTGAGCCACAACTAGAGAGTCCATTTACCACAGGGAAAGATCCCATGTAATGCAACAAAGATCCCACATGCTGCAACTAAGACCTGACACAGCTAAATAAATATTTTTCTAGTATGTCTAATATGCTTTTCTGCAGACAAAATGCGTGATCTCTGAAATTAAAAATACCTGGCTCCATCACTTTCCAGCTATATGATCTATCAGTTCTTTGTTTGCACCTCTGAAAAGCTGGAATAAAAATATCAACAGTAAGGAAAACATAAACGAGACTTATACTCTGTTACATGGATTCTAAAGATAGTCCCCCTTGGACCCACACTGATGTTGATTAGCTGATAAGATGTTCCTCATATTCCACAAATACATCTGCTTTTACTTCAAGGTGGCCTGCACCTCCTCAGTTTCCTTTAATTCATACTCCTCTGTCCTCTGCCCTTATTCATCTTGGACTGGTCCCCATCATACGTCCACTTATACACCAGCTCCTGTTCTAACCTTCCAGACCCACAAGGATCATATTTGATCACATATTGCTAGAAATTCAACTGGCTCCTGAATGTTAAAATCTCTGGGATCATGAATAGCTTCTGACAAAGCTAATTCAAGAAATAAGACTTAACCAGCATAAGGCATACAAAGAACACATTCATCCTATTGGCTTTATCTCACAATTGATTCCCAATTAATACACTCAAAATGTCTAAGAGCATAAAATAATCAGTAATTGGTTACAGAATATTCAAAGAGATATCCCAAGTGGCTCAACATTTTTCTCTTTTCTGGTCAGTTGGTTCCCTTAGTTTCATGACACTTCCCTCCAGCTAGTAAGGTTTCATGGTGTACCAGTTGGCCAGTCCATCATGGAAAAATGGATTTATTACAAGGGTTCTCCTAGGAAATGCACTTAATGATAGAGAAGCCTGACAAGGCTTTGTTTTCAGCTATTTAGTTGTTGGGCATAAAGTCTAAGGACTCTGACACCAGGATAGACACAAGAAATAACTTAAGTCTATTAAAAGATCACTGAACTCTGTTTCTCTAGGGATTCCTACAAGAAGCCACTTCAGATGTCATTACTGCAGCTGAGATAGCTGCTATGCCCATTTCCAGGTCCTGGTCCTTATCATCTTGCATGCTGCTGGTCAAAGAACGAAAGTACATCTCAGGATTTCCAGCTGTAAAACACCTCTGATCATACGCATGGAGGCCATCATTGGCCTCCATCATTGACGTGGAGGCCAATCAGTGCTTTCATGGAGAATGCCAGTCCATCTCCAACAGAAGCATTACCAGCAGCACCAGAAGCTGGTAAGGCAGAGACTGAATACTGTGAGTAAACCCGGCCTAGAAAAGCCAAAGAAATGGCAAAGTCAGGAAAGTAAATATGTGTTTAGTAGCATGTAGTTTCATGCTTGTAAATTCGGCCACAAAATTAAACTTTACTTAGGAGCAATAAAATCTACCACCAAAAAAAAAAAGAACCCAAATGGAGGACACATTATCCCCAGACCTAATCCTATCACAAGATACCCACTGTTTCTACTCTTGCGGTAGTCTCCATGGAGAAGACCCAGCAAATGTTCTCGATGCCAAACTGCTGGGCAGTTTTCAAAGCCAAGAGGCCGGGGCCTCTCCCCTCTCCTGACAAAGACAACTATGTCCCGGGGATGTTAAAAACCATCAGTCATTCCAGTGGGAAAGATTTTTCTCTAAAACAAAACAGATGTTTGACAAATATAACCATCTTTAAAAATACTAATAGTCGTTCAATCAAAACCAAATCCTTTATATTAATGCGGTCTTAAAATACCAAAGTCTGGACAGACAATCCCACGGGCCAGCGGGCAAAGCCTCAGTGCTCTTTCAGGACATTCAACAACAATTCAGGGCAAGTTAGAATGAAAAATACAGATCCTGCCACCCTCACCCAGCTAGAACAGTCTAGCACCTGTCCCGACACCTGCCTGGACACTGCTGCCTCTGTCAACTGGGTTAGCCTTTTCAGACCATTACACTGCACCAAGCTTCATGTTTCCATGTCCCCTTGCTCCATAATCATCTGCTATTGTCTCCTACAGGTCAACTCAGCCTGTCCCAAACCAAACTCATTCTCTTCCCCTGAAAATCCAATTTTCTTCTCCATTCCCTATTCAGTCAAAGGCTCAGCCTATGTACCTCTACTTCCATATTCATGTTTCCCAGATTTTCTCCTCTCTCCTCCCATTCACCTTCTTTTAGATAGTCAATGTCCCTGACATGGATTATTTTAAAAGACTCCTAAGTTGTCTACCCTCTTCCGGTCCCTGCACATCCATCATACACAGTGTGACTTCATTCGTCTTTCTGAGGCATTGCTATGTCACATTTCTGCTCAAGAATTTTTGATGGCTTTCCATCCATCCCCAGGGAATAAAGTTCACATTCCTCAGCTTGAGTCAAGACCCCCTCCAACGCATATTCTAACTTGATCCAATTTATCTTCCCACAATTATTTTCTATGGCTCCCTTTCATATGCTCTACTTTCCAGCCAACAGTTTTTTCCCTGTCTACTCCTCATTATTCATGTAACATATACCTCAAATCATGTTTATTTTTCCCAGAGTTCTTTACTGAGTACCAATCTGCATGCACCAGTCATATTCCCCTTGAAGAGTCAATCCAAACGCAACCTCCCTCCACAAGACTTCTCTGCTGATCAGGTTTTATCTCCCTCCTCTGAATCTCCTAACCTCCTCAATCAATTGCTTTCTTGAACTGTAATTATTTATGCACATAAGCTTCTTTATTCTATGAGACTATAAACTTTATGGATAAAAAAGGAATACTTAAATTATCTTTCATCCTCCAACTTCCACATAAAATGTCTTTCACACAACATATGCTCTATAAATAGTTTTGGTTGAATAAATAAATTATCAATTGAGATTCAAAGACCACTTATCAGATCGTGGCTCAGAAAGGCTTAGAATGAGTAAGGCTCAAGACGTCCTTTGCTGTAGGCAGCCACAAGGTGTAATGAAGGAAAAACGGAAGTTGGATCCACTAACGGCAATCACTCACCAGCTATGGTAACCTTGGAGGAATGATTTAACCTGGCTAAGCCTCGATTTTTTATCTGTACTACTTACCTTACAAAGTTGCAATATAGGTAATAAGAAAAACACCAGGGCCAGATTTGAATACATAGTAAGTATTCGATAATGTTGTGGTATTGACTTACTGTTTCCCTTCTGCTGCTCGAGTCAGCTCCAATCTACTCAATGCTAACATGGGTTTGAAGTAGAACTGACTGGTTTCAGGCTTTCAGAGAGGGAAGCTCTCTCACCAGAAGTGAGCCACACAGTTTTTCATCTGTGTCAGACCTGTTCACTCAGCCCAACTGTTCATTCAGCCAGCACTAGACTAGTCCCAGCATGGACTAGGCTGTTCCATTCACCATCTCCTAATTGCAGCGAAACAGCAAATCAATACATTGATGTTGCCCACTAAAATTAGGAGTACGTCAATGCTGTATATTGTCACCCTGCTTATTTAATTTATATGTAGAGTACATCATGAGAAACTCTGGGCTGGAAGGAACACAAGCTGGAATCAAGATTGCCAGAAGAAATATCAATAACCTCAGATATGCAGATGACACCATCCTTATGGCAGAAAGTGAAAAAGAACTAAAGAGCCTCTTGATGAGAGTGAAAGAGGAGAGTAAAAAATTTAGCTTAAAGCTCAACATGCAGAAAACTAAGATCATGGCATCTGGTCCCATCACTTCATGGCAAATAGATGGGGAAACAGTGGAGACAGTGGCTGACTTTATTTTGGGGTGATCCAAAATCACTGCAGATGCTGATTGCAACCATGAAATTAAAAGACGCCTCCTCCTTGGAAGGAAAGTTATGACCAACCTAGACAGCATATGCAAAAGCAGAGACATTATGTTGCCAACAAAGGTCTGTCTAGTCAAGGCTATGGTTTTTCCAGTAGTCATGTATGGATGTGAGAGCTGGACTATAAAGAAGGCTGAGTGCCAAAGAATTGATTCTCTTGAACTGTGGTGGTGGAGAAGACTCTTGAGAGTCCCTTGGACTGCAAGGAGATCCAACCAGTTCACCTTAAAAGAAATAAGTCCTGGGTGTTCATTGGAAGGACTGATGTTGAAGCTGAAAACTCCAATACTTTGGCCACCTGATGTGAAGAGCTGACTCATTTGAAAAGACCCTGATGCAGGGAAAGATTGAAGGCAGGAAGAGAAGGGGACAACAGAGGATGAGATGGTTGGATGGCATCACCGACTCAATGGATTTGAGTTTGGGTAAACTCTGGGAGTTGGTGATGGACAAGGAGGCCTGGCATACTGTGGTTCACAGGGTCGCAAAGAGTCGGACACAACTGAGCAACTGAACTGAAGTGACTAAAAATTTAAGATGATGCAAAGATAGCCTATCATATGTTGTCTAAACAGGTGGAACACATTGGTCACTAATAATATTGCTCTCCATCTGCCATAAAAAGGACTGCCAGGTCTTTTTCATATCCTTTTGTTGCTTTGAAACTTTTCCATGGAAAATATTTTTTCAATGGCTTCTTTTCATGTTGATTCCAAATTTCAGTCCCTTCTTAGTCACTGAAAGGTGAATAGGTTCCCTTGTGGATTGTTTAGTACAGCAGTTTTTCACACATTGTTGCTTTAGCTTTTGATTTTAACAAAGAAATCTCAATACACAGAGCAGAAATGCAGGGTTGCTGTTGGTGAAGCCATGGAGGGTGGTGGGGAGGAATCCTCCTTCTCCCAGGCCATCTAGAAGCTGTTAAAGGGGCTCCATGCAGCCTCCAAGGACTCGTATGAAACACCACTGGTATAGGTCAAACATGAGAGTTGCTAAGACCAGAGGAAAATGATATCCCTCCTCTCCCTACATGAAGAAAGCCAAGGGGATAGATAGGTCACTCAAAAACTCACAGTGGAAACACAGTAAGATGAGAAGCCATACCTCTGGAAGTCAGATCAATGTGCTTTTCACTATTTCTAAGCTGCCACTCAATCAAAATAAGATCTCCCTAGAAAAGACCTGTGTTGGAGGTAGCACAGACTACATCTCAGGTATGCTGTAAGTCTTGGTACCATGTGAGCACCTCACCTGTGCAAAAGCAGGTATCTGCATATCACAGACTCTGCTCTCAGTGTCAAGACTGAGTCTGAGTCACTATGTCTGTCTCTCGGATCTTATATTCTCCCATCTCTCTTGTTTATTCTTTCCCGATACCCATTGGTATAGCAGGAGAGAAGAAGAGCCATGAGTGGGTGGGGGAAATAGACAGGATCCTAATGTCAGCTTCTTAGATGTCTCCAAGTCACCATCTTTCTAGGGACACATTATTTTTTTGGATGTAAGTAAAGTTGATTTCAACCCTCATTTTCTACAATACACTAGAAAACTCAGCATTCTGCCCATTAATCCTGGGTCACCTCAGGCCCCAAGTTTCTGCTTCTGGGACCCAATATCAGCAAGTAATTGAGAAGCTTGGAGGAGAACCCATCCAAATGCTGACATTCAATGTCATTGTCCTCCCGAGCAGCACACTGGAGGATTCACCTGCCAATTCTCTGAGATTCTTTCACGATTCTCATTTGCTTTGGGAAACCTGGAAGGAGCCTCACACCCTGCCATGTGTACATCAGAAACAAAAATGGTTTGTTTTGCCTTTAGTTACAGAACCTGTATCTCATAGCCTGTAAAAAGGAATGTCAATAAAAATTTTTTGTTTTAAACCTTATTTCTTTGTCCTGATAATAAAGCTCCTTGGAGATGTCCTTGTCATCACACCTTTCACTAGATGAACCATCTATCTGGGGCTACCTGAGCAAGACTCTCTGGTTAACCCAGCTGCTACTTGAAACCTAACCTAGGGCAACACTAAAATAACTCCCTGGGCTACTGACCTCTAAGAACAGGGTCAAACCATGCATTCCTGTCCCACTGGACTCCATGATCATTGATCAAAAATCAGAAAAATGACCAAACTGGGGAAGGCCATGCTCTGTGGTCAACCTGGAACTTCAATTCTCTCACACTGATCAGTATACCAGGGAAAGCTCACCCAAACTACAATCTCTTGACACTGTAGCCCCCATACCCATCACAGTGTCTGACACATTATACATTGTTAAAAAATGTTTGTTGGATTGACTTGACTTGTGGAGATCAATATAATGAGAACAAGAGCAAGTTGAGGCAGTTCAATTAGGTGCCTTAACTTCCCATACTGAGTTTTTTAATTAAAATTTTAAATCAGAAGCAGGCATATCTGGCACCCTAAATTCTCTGATAACACTGCATCCTCTAAACCACCTACCTCTCCCTGACTTTTATAAGCATAAATCAGAATCTGTGGTATTTGAATAGGGTTTTTGAAGGGTCTAATCTTATCTCATGACCATATTAAATCTACATTTATTAAAAGTGTGTCACTTTACAGGCCATTCCGGCCCCAGTCCAGCTTGTAGGAGGATGTAAGAAGTTTATGATTAAAACCCTTTTGGAAAACAGGAACAAATGATAACCAGTTGTGATACTTTTCCACATTTTTACAATATTTAAAAATATGTTCAGATATCCAAAACTGATCCCACAATTTGATTTATTTACAAGTCCCCTGAAGTGCTTAATAAGTACAATATGGTACAATGAAAATCATGCTTATTACTGCTATTGGGTTGGTAATTCTCCAAGATGAAATCATACTTTTCAGGTTATAAATATACATTTTATTGTTGATTTTATGCTGCATTTTGAAATACTGCTTCTCTGCTTTCATATTTTCAGGGCCTTACAAGGGCATCATAAATCAGCCCCAAACTGGAGGAATGCTAATTGATATCAGGTGATTTCAAAATGAAAGCTAGGTTAAACTTGCTGGGTTTCATAAATTCCAGTTCTTGTGGAACTCTTTCAAAAGCAAGACTTGCAAGGAATTCATATTTGAAGATTAATTAAATAAATGTAAGCCCATTAGACATTTTAAATTTCTGTAAGAGGGCTTAGCAGAGGTGTGTAGCAACTCAGTACAAATGCCAACATACAGAAATACGGAAGAGATAGGACATACAAGATGCCTTGTCATAGGATCCAACACTTTCTTAGCTAAAAAAAAGAGGAAAATTCTATTATCCATAAGTTGATCTGAATGATTTTTCTAACCTTCGTTTTGCCCCTTTCTCTGTTCTTCTGATATTACCATCCATATTAATTGCGTTGCACTGAATTCTAGGTATAGGTCAACAGGTGTTACTGGGAAGAGCAAAATTTCCATTTCTCAATTTGTTAGACCAAAAACAATGATACACTTCAGACTGGGCAGGGGGAGGCAACTGACCAGCATAAATACTGGCACATCAACTTATAATTTCTATGAGATAAGCTATTCGAGATAGAAAAATGAAACTTTGAGTAGTTGCACATTAATCCCTCTCCAAAAATTACTATAACAGCATTTCCCAAAATGTGTTATTTCATGGAAGAATACGTACAAAAAATGTTCATATTTGGTGATTGTGTGTGTGATCAAATCTATAAGTTAATGAAAATTATTGCTGAGAAAGAGAATAAGTTTTAACGGTTACTTAAATAAAAATAATGATCAAATAATTGCCTAGTCTTGGTAATTCATAGAAAAAGGCAAAATTATAGAGTGAGGTAACATGAAAATCAGTGAATTTTGAGACTCATGTATTAGAAAATATGTCCAAAAAATCTTATGCTCAAATCATATAATACTAGAACTAAAGCTCTCAGCTCTCAGTGTTGTTCAACTCCTTCATTTTAAAAATACAGAAACTTGAGGCCTAAAAAATTAAAATACTAACTGAAAGTTACAAGGTAGTTATCAACAAAACCAGAACGAGAAATGAGGTTACCCACACCTGGGCTAGTTCTCTATTCATTTGATGATAGTAAAGACAGCAACCCAGCCATCTGCAATCTGTCCCTTTCCATAAAGTAACCAGGCCAAGAACTGACACAGGAAACTATTTCTCACCTTGGTCAGCTCACAGGTCACTTGAGACACTCTTAATCACACTAAAAAAAGTTCTGCTAAAGGAGACAGTGATGTTTTTGCTTTTTTGATCTTTTGCAAGTTACAGAGAAAAACCAATATTCTAAAAAGAGATTATAAGCTGTGGACTATAACATTTCTTGATCATTTTGTTTTAATTACTTCCTTAATGATTTACATTGACAGCATTAGATTACCATGCAGCAAATACAGGACCCCCACTCCTCTTCCCACCTCTTCTCTTGTCCTCTTATAGCCCGTGGATATTATCCAAGAGTGAAGAAGGCACAGGTGAGGGCTGACTGAATCCCACAAATGCTGAGTTCAAAATGTGTGTGTATGTGTGTGTGTGTACGCACATTTGCATATAATTGGTTGCTCACTTGGAAGGGGTGTTTACAGTGAGTATAATGTGTGGTAAGTGCTGTCTCATTCCAGAAAAACATCAACTTCTGCTTTATGATTACACCAAAGCCTTTGACTGTGTAGATCACAACAAACTGTGGAAAATTCTTCAAGAGATGGGAGTACCAGACCACCTTACCTGCCTCCTGAGAACTCTGTATGCAGGTCAAGAAGCAACAGTTAGAACCGGACATGGAACAACAGACATTCCAAATCGGGAAAGGAGTACATCAAGGCTGTATATTGTCACCCTGCTTATTTAACTTATATGCAGAGTACATCATGTGAAATGTCAGGTTGGATGAAGCACAAGCTGGAATCAAGATTTCCAGGAGAAATATCAATAACCTCAGATATGCAGATGATACCACCCTTATGTCAGAAAGCAAAGAACTGAAGAGCCTCTTGATGAAAATGAAAGGGGAGAGTGAAAAAGCTGGCTTGAAACTCAACATTCAGAACACTAAGATCATGGCATCTGGTCCCATCACTTCATGGCAAATAGATGGGGAAACAATGGAAACAGTGACAGATTTGATTTTCTTGGGCTCCAAAATCACTGCAGATGGTGACTGCAGCCATGAAATAAGAAGACGCTTGCTCCTTGGAAGAAAAGCTATGACCAACCTGCTACTGCTGCTGCTAACTCGCTTCAGTCGTGTCTGACTCTGTGCGACCCCAGAGACGGCAGCCCACCAGGCTCCCCCATCCCTGGGATTCTGCAGGCAAGAACACTGGAGTGGGTTGCCATTTCCTTCTCCAATGCATGAAAGTGAAAAGTGAAAGTGAAGTCTCTCAGTTGTGTCCCACTCTTAGCGACCCCATGGATTGCAGCCTACCAGGCTCCTCCGTCCATGGGATTTTCCAGGCAAGAGTACTGGAGTGGGTTGCCATTGCCTTCTCTGATGACCAACCTAGATAGCACATTAAAAAACAGAGACACTTCTTTGCCAACAAAGGTCCATCTAGTCAAAGCTATGGTTTTTCCAGTAGTCATGTATGAATGTGACAGTTGGACCATAAAGAAAGCTGAGTGCCAAAGAATTGATGCTTTTGAACTGTGGTGTTGGAGAAGACTCTTGGACTACAAGGAGATCCAACCAGTCCCTTGGACTGCAAGGGAAGTCCCTTGGACTGCAAGGAGATCCAACCAGTCCATCTTAAAGGAAATCAGTCCTGAATATTCATTGGAAAGACTGATGCTGAAGTTGAAACTCCAATAGTTTGGCCGTCTGATGCGAAAAACTGACTCATTGGAAAAGACCCTGATGCTGGGAAAGATCAAAGGCAGGAAGAGAAGGGGATGACAGAGGATGAGATGGTTGGAGAGCATCACTGACTCAATGGACATGAGTTTGAGCAAGCTCCGGGAGTTGGTGATGGACAGGGAAGCCTGGCGTGCTGCTGTTCATGGGATCACAAAGAGTCAGATATGACTGAGCAACTGAACTGAACTGAGATGCTGTCTCCAACACTCTCCTTTTCTAGGCATTTCCTTGATCACCAAGAGAATCAGACAGAAGTCTAGTTCTGCCTAGTAGAAGCTACAACAGGTTGACCTCCAACAAGATAAGGAAGATTGGATTCCCATATTTGTTGCTCTTTTGAGGAGAACATGGAACTTTCCAATAACCAGAGGACAAAGAAAGGGAAGCAAGTAATTCAATGCTCACTGTGAACCAGCCCTTGAGAAATGTCCCATTAATACTCACTTTGACCTCAAAGGGGACAAAGTATCATCTCCATGTAATAGAGAATGGAAGATCTGAAGAGGTTGAAGAATTTGCCCAAAGGCACCTAGATCCATCTGACTCTAAAGTCTATTTTCACCTTGTAGCAAAATAAATTAAAATACAATTTAAAAAATGAGGTAACCTCTAGGGTCACAGACAGGTAGTAGCAGAGGTGAGACTAGAAAGAATCATTGACTCTGGTCCAGTGCTTTTTCTACAACTTTTAGAGAATTCTATAATTTGCAAACCCAGAACTGACAAAACAAAACAAACAGGTTAGTACAAGATTAACATGTGAGGTGTGTTAGCACAGGAATGTGTGTGTGTGTGTGTGTGTAGTTGCATATATCATCTATGTTATGTACCTATGTCAGCTATATGTGTGGCAAGGAGAGAAATTTAAACATTAATGAATTGTGCTTCTATTTACATTTCCATTACCAAAAGCTAATTGTTTGTAAGAGAAAAGAATGTTTTCCCTTAAGAAAATTTCTCCTTGTACTACATTAGTAAATAAAAGGGTGTACCATAACTGGCATTCTGGATGAACTTAAGACTGATGAAATTCAAACATTCTTGTGAAAAGCAAACAACTTCTGTAGTCAAACAATAAATCACTAAATGAATTTATTCCATCCCTGAAGATTAAACATCTAGACATATTACTGTATAATTTACTTTTAAAAGAATTTCTTTATTGTCAAATTTATATATCTTCTTTCCAGTTGCTTTTCATTCTACTGTAACCTCATCATTCTATTTTGTGGATTTATTTGTTTTATATTAAACTACAACACCATCTTTTCTGCACATTAAATGAGAAGACAGAAACTCCAGAAAAGAATATTCCTATAACACTGGCAAGGATAAAACTGACAAGCATAACAATTAATGTTAAAAACTCAGTGGCATTACCCATTTGTAATTTATGTCATTATCTAAACTAGGAGCCTCTGAGACAGAGGGTCTTGGCTCTGTAGGGTCATTCAGGAACCTAGAATTTTTCTATCCCATGGCTGAACCAACTTCTAGGATTTAAGGTTCTCTACTGTGTGCTAAGTCACTTCAGTCATATCCAACTCTTTGCGACCCTGTGGACTGTAACCCTCCAAGCTCCTCTCTCCATTGGATTCTCCATGCAAGACTACTGGAGTGGACTACCATGCCCTCCTCCAGGGGATCTTCCTGACTCAGAGATCTAACCAGAGACTCTTCCGTGTCTCCTGCATTGACAGTCAGGTTCTTCACCACTAGCACCACCTAGGAAGCCCTCTCTACTACTTGGGATCCTTGGGATCCTTAGCAAACTACTGAAGGATGACAGAGCATGGAGACTGAGTGGGAAGACTGCAGGGGCCAGGGGTGGAATTATGCCCATATGCCATTGACAACAACCTAGTTTCATGGACCCATCTACCTGCAGAGAAGGCTGGGACATTCAGTTTTTCTGTGTGCTAAGGAAAAAATATTTAATGAGATTTGTTGTGCACGTAGCAGTCCTAAACAATTAAATCTTGATTATGGAAGAATTACATGTAAAAATTAAGCCATAGTCTACTTATAGAAGGTAAGTTGACAATAAAGCAGAATGAAGTGCCTTAAACTAACTCTGAATTTTAAATGTTTTTTGTAAGCTGTGTCACATCATTTGTGGAAGGAGATGGAGTTATATATGTATGTACACACATGAGAATGTTATAAAAAATATCAGACAAAAACTAAACCTACATCTTTATGCCCACCATGTTTTCCCCTTCAATGACTAATCCATTCCTTCTCTGCTTTAGTTTTCTCTCCAGATCACATTTCCTCCTTTGGTGTGAATACTCCTACCACAAGCAAATTCTACCTTTAAATCTGTTTCCTAAAGATGGTCTTGACTCTATCCCTACTAATACCTTTTCATTAGAGAAGCTATTCCACCAAGGGGACACCTCTATGAACCAAGAAAATACCCCTGACATCAGCTACAACTGAACTGATCAAAGTTGGATGCCTGACCCTTACTGAACCAAGGAGAGTCACTACTACAGGAATTTGTAGTTGAGACTAAAGTCTAAAGCTGGGCATGAAAGGTCAAGTTGTTTGCCTGCCACAAAGCCATGCATAAGTCAACGACAGCCCAAAGTTACAGGAGAAAAGTAACCAAGAGCCTTGCAGAGGAAGATAACTGCAGAAAGCAGAACAGAGCAGACAAGCAGAAACACAGACATGAGAGAAGTACTCCAGAAAGAGAAAAAGGAAGACGGGAGCTGCCTAAAACAATGAGGCCCAGCTGTACCCCTGCCACTGGGCTCCACAGCCTCCCCTACATCCTCATAATCAATCCCCCCTTTTCTCATGCTAATTCCAATGTGCTCTTTTTTAAATAATTAAATGACTCCTCTCTGCCTGAGATGCGTATTAGCTCCCTTCCTCCATCCATCCAACTTCCCCCCATTTATATAAGTAAAACCATCCCACAAAACATTTCTTTTTAGTTTCAGACTTAATAAAGACAATTCTCAAGGGACCCAAGTTTATAGACACTGTAGAAAATCTATGAAACAGAAATGAGGAGGCAGGGGGAAGAACTGATCCAAAGAACTCATTCAAACAAAAGGAAAGCAGATGAATGGGGTGGGGTACTATCAGGAGTAACATCGATATTCTCATACAATCTATCCACTCCCTCTTCTGATTCTCTCAACACACCAAATTTCCCTCCCTGAAGTCTTCACATTTTATAATCTTTTCATGGAAGACATTTCATACCCCAAATCTACCTCATCCAAGTGTCTGCTCAAATATTACCTCTCAAAGAGGACTTCTTCATCCACACCAACCACTGTTCCCTGCCTACCCTTGTCATTCTCTAAAACATTGCCCTGGCACTCATAATGTGAACTTATCTTGTTGTTTTTTTTTAAATAACTTTGTTTCTTTACCTACCTATTTCCCAGCAGAATGGAACCTCCAAGGAGGAAAATAAGCTTCCTTGACTTGCTGTATTTCCAACTACACCCAGATAGCTGGAAATACAGCTACACCCAGATAGCTGGAAATACACCCAATTATAGGCACTCTGAAAAATATTTTTTTTTCAAATGAATAAGTGAGATACCTCAAGTCCAGTGTCTCGACTCAAACTCATATCTGGCCACTGATATTTGGACACAGGACAGACATGCAGAGAGGTCTGCCTAGATGGGATAAGGGCAGCTTTTCTCTCTTGGAAATGTGGAGAGTGTCCATGAGGCAAAATACAATGAAAACAAAATACAAACTAAAGAGGAGATGGTGACACAATTTACAGCACAAATACTGGTTGTCAGGAATACTTTAAGGAAAGGATGTGCTCGCCCCACACCTTAAACAGCTGCATGTTGTTAGTAAACCCAGAGGTTCGCCAACAAAATGAAACCAGGCTAAGCTAGGACATTGCAAAGATGAAATTTTAATAAAATGTCACTGTTGGCCTATATAAAGGGAATCCACAGCCAACCACTTCCTTAACTGTTGACAAAACAACATGGCTTTGGAAACAGTCTATTTCTAAAACCATCCCTTCCTGCTGCCACCTTTATCTTCCTCCAAAATTTTGTTTTTCTAAAGCTGAGAAAAATATATCATCAAAGGGTGGAGACAGCCCATTGTGAGATTTACTGAGATGGAAAATTTTGGAGGAACAAAGCTCCTGGAAGACCGGGGCTGAGGTTACTCACACTCATTTCCCTTGTGCCTCGTCCCAGAGCCTGGCATGGAGTAGACAACTGTTGTTGTTGAATCAATAAATGACTAATAATAATATCATCATGTAATCCTAGAGCTTGAGAGCTGGGAGGGCACTTTAAAATCAGCTCAATTTACAGAAGACAAGACTGAGGCTCAAAGGAAATAAACAATTGTTTCCCAGACCAGGATTCAATGCATTCATCTTTTTTACACCCCTTCATGCACTAACATACTGCTTTCCAGATTACAAACCTTTTTCCACATATGCGAGGATCACATTTGATCCTCACAGCCCCACTTGGAGCCAACAGGGGCAGGATGGTTATCATCATTATTTTGCACTTCAAAGAAAGAGACAAAAAGAGTTTAA